>NC_000068.7:6080000-6406250 GCF_000001635.26 Mus musculus | reverse complement strand
ACCCATAAAAATTTCAACCCAAAATTTGTCCTGTCTAAAAGAAATGCAAGGACAAAGATGAAGGAGAAACAGAAGGAATGGCCAACCATTTAACTGCCCCAACTTGAGACCCATCCCATGGGCAAGCAGCAATCCCTGATACTATTAATGATATTCTGTTATGCTTACAGACAGAAACCTAGCATAATGCCCTCTGAGAGGCTCCACCCAGCAGCTGACTGAAACAGATGCAGAGACCCACAGCCACACATAGGACAGAGGTCAGGGACCCTTGGGAAAACGGAGGATTGAAGACCCTGAAAGGGATAGGAACCCCAACAGAGTCAACTAACCCGGATCTAAGGGAGCTCTACGAGACTAAGCCACCAACCATACCCAGGCTGGACTGAGGCCCCTAGTACTACACATGTAGCAGAGGACTGCCTTGTCCTGTGTCAGTGGGGAAGGATGTGCCTAACCCAGAGACTTGATGCCCCAGGGTGGGGAAATAAACCAGGGGCCACCCTCTCAGAAGTAAAGGGGAAGGGGGGAAGGGGATGGGGCAGCATTTGGGATGTAAATAAATAATTAATCAAGAAATTCAGCTGGGCACTCAATCTGCTACTAAGTAGCAGGTCTGTGACAACTGTCCACTGAGGAGAAACTCCAACATCTGAGGTGCTCCATAGTGTGCAAAGCATGACAGTAGTACACATTTTGGTCCTCCCATGTCCTACAGTAAGGACGTGTGAGTAAATGCTGCTGGGAGTCACCCATGCCTGGATCTCACCAGCAGAGGTCAGGAGAGGATAAGAAGAACAGGAGACCTGGCCACTGCAATGTGCGGTCACTTAGCAGTAAGCCTGGATGCAGGGTAAAACGAAGGCGTTCTTCAGAAGAAATAAAGGAGGACTGGCCAGATGGCGGAGGGTAAAACACTGGCCATCCACCACGCCTGACTGGAGTCTGACCTTCAGGACTCACACAGTGAAGGAAGAAGAGAACAAACCGCTCACTGTAAGCTGTCCTCTGACCTCCACATGCCCACCACAGTGGCACATGTGCACATATGCATGTATATGCACACACAAACAAAATAAAAAATTTAAAAATGGAAGGCTTTCATATTTTATATATTATGCAAAATACTGCACTGCATTTCATAGCTTTAGCTATGAAAATTCATAGTTTTATATACCCTTTCCTCCTTATTAAAAACATCAATAAGCTCAAGGAAATAATATAATCCATTATTAATATTGTTCTCTACTGGATAAATATAATGAGTGTGTTTGTTTATTTGTTTAAGTGCCTATTTGGGGGAACCCAAATTACTTTGCAAGCATCACATCAATCCTTTTGGGAGGGAGGATCACTGTCCCTATTTTAAACGGGAAACGCCCTACTATAGACCAAAACAGATGGGCAGAGCCACCATCACCTGCCAAGACAGATATCAGCACACTAGACTTCCTAAGCACCAAAGAGCACAGCTTCAGCTGCACACTGCAGAGTGGAAACTTCAGCAGGGCAACAACTCGTCCTGACCTAACTCAATGACAATGTACAGATAGATCTTTATCATGTGTCTAGCAACGGCAGAGCTCGGCCACTCGGTATAGGCGGACACTAGAGAATGCTAGTTTCTAACCTTAGACTACTTTGCCTGAGTCTAAGTTTATGTGTGTGTTTGTGGGGGGGGGGGGTATCAGACCACAGACCTGGTAAAATAACAGGCAGAGTCAGAGCCACAGGTCACCAAACCTAACAACCTGAGTTCAATCCCCAGTGCCCATCTGGTGGAAGGAGAGAACCAACTCTCACATGTATGCTGTGAACACACACACACACACATTTATGCAAGCATCACAAATGCAGGAACAAATATTCGAGACAGTCATCTAATAAGCACGTGCAGTGTGTGAAAGAACAAAGCACTGGAGCCCTCTGTCCCCCAGGAAAGGGCTGACAAGTAACTATACAAACAGTCCTCACTTTACTAGTGTAAGATGAAGAGGGTTTCAGGCCTGCTAGCCTACAACTCTCTATGGAGACCAGATGACCTCAAGCTCTACTATTTGTGCCTCTCAAGGCCTGTGAGATGCTGATAGCAGACAGGCAAATGAATGCTAAGATTTAATGAGCCCAGCCCCTGGGACCTGTTCTGAAACAGGCAGCCCTGACCCGCCACTGAGGACACAGGCACTAGATCACTACATAAACACCTGGAGTTCTCTATGCTAATGAAGTATCTAGATAGCTTCCCCCACCCCATCCCACCCCGCCCCGTAATGAACTTCTCTTCCGGGGAATTCCTTCCCAAAAAGGGTATTTAATCCCCGGTTCACCCAGAATAAAGTGTGTACATTCACACCCACCATCAAATAAACCAGTATGAATAAGTGGATCGCTGCAAGGAAGGCCTTCATCTTAAAGAGCCCCACCTAGAACTCCAGAGGAAGGCCTTCTCTCCTGCAGCCCCTCCAAACTCTGGAATCAAACCAGGCTCCATCCATCCCAGGCTCCACTTTTCCCCTCTCTGTCTGGCAGGTGCCCAGAGAAAAGGGCAGACCTGTGGATCCCAGTTCCCTCCCTCGGTGCTAGGCGGTACGCGGACAGTGCTAGGGTAAGCAGAGAGGGGCCTGGAAACCGCTGCAGACTCCCTGCTTTGCTAGGCGCTGCGCGGACAGTGCTAGGGTAAGCAGAGGGGGACCTGGAAACCGCTGCAGACTCCCTGCTTTGGATTTTGCCCTGCCTTCTCCGGAAGGCCTGCAGGCTGTGCTCTGGGCACCCCAGAGAAACAGGGCACGGTAGGACACTCAAGTGCTTAGATTAAAGGCATTTTAAATAAATTATTAAGGTATACATAGATTACTTTTTAGTGGTTCTCAATTATATTAAGCCTTTAAACAAGAAATTAATTAATTAAACGCATACTTGCACTGGATAAGAATTTTATTATACAGCTGAGTCTTATTTTAAAAAATTAAGCAAGCTTAGTTTTCAAGTATGTACCTTTTGCTAATCTGTCTTGCATTTCTTTTTTATTGGCATATTTCTTGACTAATAATCTATTTACTAGCTGGAAGACTCTAAGGATTTCTCAACCAAAAAAATTACAAATAGTGAAGGAGAGAGAAGTCAACACTAGATTAATACATTTTTATTTTGCCAAATCAATTAAGCTTTGTTTAAAAACAAACAATTTCAATTCTCTTCTCCCTAACCTTTCAAATGTAGGACACTGCAACAATTGCAGACTCTGTGTTAGCTTCTAAGTCAACATGCTTAATGCTATAATGAAGGATAACAACAGCCTAGTGTGAGAAACAGAGGGAGGGAGCGATCCTCAACATAAGTAACACATGAATGTGCAGACTCTAGAGAAAGGGAAAACAAAACAGACAACATGAGAGGAGGGGGAGGGGAGAGGGAGGGGAAGAAAATGAACACAAGGGGTAGAAGTTTCCAAAATTAGGTTAGATGACCAAGGACAGCCACATTCTATAAGTGACACTTGGATAACTTCTTGGAGAATGTAAAAGGGCTGAGCCTTGAAGCTGCTTTGAGGACAGCCAAACCCCACGAGAGAAGAAGCCAGTGGGACAGCCTTGCAGAGGGGCTCTGCTTCCCGCTCACACTCAGGAGACACCAGAGCTCAAAGAGTGGAGGTCATACAAGGGTAGAGAGTAAGCCACCCCTGCGCTCTGAGGACCATTCTTAACCCTTGAGTTTACTGCAGATGGAACAGGTTCTGATCAGAAAGTGTCAGGTTCTTAACCCATTTTAACAGGATCATTTTAATCGTTCACTGAATAGTAAGGCTAAGAGAAAGGGGATAAAGACTAAGGCAGGAAGACAGGAGGCTCCAGAGGAGAGCGAGGGACAGGGGAGCACAAGTGGAGAAGACACCTGGAGGCAGAGCTCACAGCACTGGCTAAGAGATGAGACGGGGTCGGAAAGTTTCAGACTCAAGAGAGAGCTGAGAAGACTATGGACTGGAGTCTGGAGGAAGGAGCCAATCTGAGGACCAGTATTAGGCCAAGGAAAAGATCAACATTCAGAATCTTAAAGTATGGTTGGTTTTTTTGTTTGTTTGTTTGTTTTTTGGTGACACAGAGGGCAGGAGAGAGGGAGGGAGAGTGGAAGGGAGAGAGGGAAGGAGGGAAGGAAGGATGGAAGGAGAGAAGGAAGGAGGGAGGGAGGGAGGGAGGAGGAAGGGAGGGAGGGAGGGAAGGAGGGAGGAAGACTACTGTAAGAGGGGTTAGAGACCATCTATAATGGCTACAATAAAATTTGAGGTGAAAGAAAAGATGAAGCTGAGGAAGGGGTCCTGTGGTGGTATCAGTGGGTCAGGATACAAGAAGTGGCAGGCAGAGGCTTGTTACTCTGTTATATTGCTGTTAAAAGTCCTGTCAAAGCCTCTTGGCTACGGCTATTACCAGAGAACCCAGCAGCCTAGCAGCTGCCTGAAAAAGGTGTTCACAGGTGGTCTTCATAGATGGAAAATAAAAATTCTGTTCACATCTTAAGGTTTTGCTACAGTTTTGATTTTTCAGAAAATTTTGATTTTTTAATTAATTTTTAATTTCATCTGCATTGTCTGAAGCTCAGCTCCCATCCTCAGAATACACAGAAACAAAATACCTTCACTTTCCATTCTCCGATTCATTTTAGGAGAGAAGGGGGAAGAGTAAGGAAATTCTAAGCAGCTGAAACTTCCCGTCCCTACTTCTCACGCACACCCAGGCGGAGAACCAGCTCCTCACTAAGTAGAGTGAAGAAATGTTTCAAGAAAAGCGGACAGGTTTACTGTGCCACTTGTCCTAGTCCTTAGAACGCTAACGTAGTTAACTGACCACAGGAAATGCTTCAGTCATGGCTTGGGGGAAGCTGGACAGAATCTCAGGGACAGTTGCTTTCTCAGAGCTACGGGTCTACAGTGCTGCTTTAGTATCCAGAGGGCTCGTAGGATGCTTGGGACGCTGTACTTGCAATGACTCACTGCTGTACCCAGAGATTACTGTAGCTGCCGGGCCTCCCTCGGAAGCTTCTTTTTTACAGTGGAAGGTGATAAACAGAGACTCACAACTGTTCGAGGTGTAGAGAATAGGAATTATGCCCTAAATGGAACATCTATCCCGCATCCCCTCCTCCAAGGCTCAGATACGATGATGGAAGAGTATAAGAGCCAGAGATGGTGGGTATTATAAGGAAATGATTTTCTAACTCTCTCAGCAGTTGTGACAGCATGCATGATGAGATCTACACAGGTTAAGCCAGACAAAATCCCATCATGGAGAGGGAGGTGGGCAAGAAGCCACACCCAGTTGCTAGCTAGGAAGCTATTGGCAGCTGATAGCTGTTGGGAGGGGAGAGACCATTTTCTTTAAGGGCTGACCATTCTCCAATAAGGCCACACATCCAAGAGTATGCAGGCAGCCAAAATTTGATGGGTTTAAAAACAAAAAGAACCCAAAGCTGAGTGGGTAGGGAAGGAGGGAGGGGCGAGAGGAAGGAGTGACCAAAATACACTGTGTGGACAGCTCAAAGAACTAGCAAACGCTGAGGGAAACTAGCCAAACAGAAACCATTGATGGTACGCATGCCTACTCGATGTGGATGGATGGACAGACAGACGGACGGATGGGCAGATGAAAGTTCCTGCCACAGAGAGGCTATTTCATACAGGTAGAATTTGAAGCTGGCGCTGAACATTTTAGAATACTATCTTTCTTCTTACTTTTAAAGAAAAATGAGAATTTCATAAATCCTCCTAAACCCATTTCATGCTTATTCTGGTTACTTTCTTAAGAGTGGTATCATTATGGTCAAATTCTGACGATGCCAGCCACATACAATACAGCACTCAAAAATGACAAAGGCAGATTCTATTCCTCTTGAGGCAATTCATCAATCAATAACTACAAATAAACAAAGAACCACACTTACCCGGTCCGCAGCTGCATTATGGTATGGGAGCTCCTCCTCACTGCAGAGAACAACAACAAACACGGAATGGTTGAGATCAGAGCTTTGTTTTGTTTTGTTTTGTTTTTCCGAGACAGGATTTCTTCCTATGTCATTCCTGACTCTAGAGAGATGTGTGCTTCCCGTTTCTACTCCACCAGATTCAACAGAAAATCCACCTGGTCTATTGTCGCAACATGCCTCACTTAAACACAGCGGTCACCAGCCTACAGGGAACAATTCAAAGTCTGTCTCACTACAACAATCGGACCACACAAAAGTCATGTATCAAGAGGCTGCCATACTCAACATTTCTATTATGGCAGCCAGTTCTGTTTTGAACAATCCTAGACCAGGGTTCAGTCACAGCAAACAGTAAATGTTTTAGGCTTCGTGAATCACAGCCTTTCTCATAGCTACTCCACCTCGACTGTACTGGGATGCCAGTCCTCACACATTAGGTAAAGGGAGCTCCACACAACTTCTACCAAACTAAGTGGCAAACTAGACACTAACATTAACATAAAGAAAAGAACCGAAGCTAGGCCTGGAGGGCCAGGACCAAAACCCCAGCTAATCAACAACTGCCTGGGTTGTCAGTGAGCTCAAAGCCTATATGGGCAACTTAGTGAGACCCTGTCTTGAAATAAAAATGTAAAATCAGAGTTTGGAAGTCCAGAAGAGATGGCTCAGCTTGTAAAGTGCTTGCTACACAAGAAAGAGGACCAGAGTTCAATCCTTAGCAACCAACACACACAAAGGTATGGGAGATTCACCGGGAAGGCACAGGCAGATCTCTGGGGCTCACTGGCCTGCCGGCCAGCCGGCCAGCCTAGTCTAACTGGCTGGATTACAAGGTCCAATGAGAAACCTACACTTGTAGAAGGAAAAAAATGATGGCTTCTGAGAAACATCCAAGGTTACCTCTGGCTTCTACATGCATGCATACACACATGTGAACATGTGTACACATGGACTCATATATTTGACTGACTGTGTGCATCCCTCACACAGAGATGCTGAAGGTGTAACTCAGTGGTAGGGTGTGGTATGTGCCTGGCATGAGTGGAGCCCTAGGTTTAATTCCCAATATCAGAAAAGAAAAGAAGAGAAAAGAGAAGAAAAATTGGCTTCCAGTGGGCTAGTGAATTTAATGTTAAGTATCCTGAGACTCTTAGATGAACTGTCAGTAATAAACGAAGCACTGCGTATAGACAAAACTGATCTCGGCAGCTCTCTCAACAGTTTGTTTGTTCTGGCAACAGCATGTGCATATTCTTGCTTCCGTTTTCTCTTGAGATCAAGGGGCACCGCTTTTAAGAACATGACAGGTTATTCCCAAGCCTAGTGTGTCCTATGTCATTCTTTGTTTCTCTGAAGAGTCCTTACATGAACCATTTAGTCACAGCAATGAAACTGACAAAAGTCGTATAAAGCCAGAAGAGAACTTAGTGAGAAGACTCAAATCCCTCTTTTCACAGATAAGAAAATAAACATTTTCATTTGGTCACTTAGCCTAACACAGAAATGTTCTCTACAACATAACCCAGTGCATTTACATCCATTTAGCTATGCTGGGGTGTACACAGAAAAAGGACAGAGGTCAAGACCACAGTTTCAGGAATAACAGAAATTCTAAGGATGGAATACAGTCTTCAGACCTTAAAGATGGATGACAACAGGAGTGGGTCCTCTCATAGCTTATACTTACAACTTCGCAAACAGAACCTGTTGTGTACACACTTATCTTTACAGACCTAGTCCTCAGGTCTCAGTGCAGGCATATGCTGAGGCTCACAGCCATCCGAGATCAGAGAACGTCAAACAGATGTGTACTAAAAGGCATGACTGCTTATGCCGATAATCTGTATCTTTTTCTTTTCTTTTTTTCTCCTCCCCACCACCTCTTTTTTCCAAGACAAGTCTTCTCTGCATAGCCCTGGATGTCCTGGAACTTTCTCTGTATACCAGAGCTCTGCCTGTCTCTCCCTTCCAAGTGCTGGGATTAAATGTGTGTGCCACCACAGTGGCTCTAATAGTCCGTACCTCTAAATCTCCCTCGAGCAGAAAGAAGGAAAGAGCACAGTCAGAACACAGAGATGAGTACTCCTCCCGGTGAGCAAACCATGGGTCATGGGTCAAATCTCGTTTGCTGTCTGTGTCCTAAAGAAAGATTTACTGGAACACTGTCATTCTTACTCATTTAGATACTGGCTGGGGTCTAGGGTTGTTTTCCCCTATAGCAAGCTGGGCGGAGTCACTGTGACAAAGACACATGGTCCACAAATGCAAAACCATTTAGTATCTGGCTCTTGCTAACAAATGACTACTATCTATCCCTTGCTTAAGTAAAACAGACTGAGTAGGCACATGTGGACTGCTTAGAGACAACACGCAGTTGACAAGTGTTGAGGTCTGGTCTTTTGCTATGTATTATAATGCTAAACACTGGCCCCCAAAGCCTGGTTGCCCCCAGGGATGAGAGAATCTGCAGGTAGACTGCAGATTGATGCTAAGTAACCCTGCCACCCCAAATAAAACTACCTACAGCTATAGCTGGACAGGAGATGGGGTTTGGGGAAGGTACCCTGGAGAAGATCCCGAGGGTCAGTGGGTTAGGTAAGTCATGACAACATGGCTATGAGGGCTGGCCAACTTAAGTTAAGAGCAGCCTAAATAGAGCATGGCAAGTTGTAATTTGGGGCTATTGATGGGGAGCAGATTCTAATAGTTTAGAGGGTAGATAATCTGCCCAGCTCTAGTGCTGATTAATTAAGGCTTATTGTAAATATAAAGGTCGTGTGTTTTTGATCTGGGAACTGAATGATAAAAGGTGGGATAGAAGCCCCCCACAGAGATGAAATACGTTCTACAACAGACAAGCTGCTCCTTCTTATTAACGGTTGAGTAAGACAGCAGTCATCAGAAAGAAGACAAATGCTTTGGTTGGCATACTTCCCCCCTGGACTGGGCTTTCCATGTACTGCTGAGTATGAGGCTGCCCTCCCAACAGTTAATGTGGCATCTTTTTAAAATGTCAAATAAACATTCACTTGGAAACCCAGTTTGTTAAAATGGTTAAAATCAGTTAAGTTGAATATATTGATATGGTTCATTTTTGGTTTTGAATCAAATTTTATTTAAGTTTAGAGTCAACCTTGTTAAAATCTGTGTATAATATTGGTAAGAGTTCTGCCACCTTTCTAATCAAAATGGATAATGTTGAAAGCAAGAGCACCTTCACTCACTGCTTCTTACAGACCTACATAGACTGACTCCACTGCCTTTTATAAACACATAAATTTAGATAAGTAGTGAACATCTGATGCTTGGTGTTATCTGACTTCCTCTATTTTTGGTACAGTTTCCTTTTAATGCTCTCTTCTATTAAAAACTTGTGACCCAAAAACATTATTTATCATTACACAAATACCAGACATTCTTTTGTCCAGAAGACTGTGGTAGCTAGTTTTTGCTAAACATTTATTCAACCTCTGAAGCAAGCTCCACTCTTCCAGTGTGCGGCTGTAGCTCTACCACAAGCTGGTTTGGCAACAGCTTTTATGCTCATTGTGAACTCTGTTATCAAATCAAGTCAGTCCTACACTGTGCTAACTTTTGTCACCCCTTTATATATCATAGCAATCTTAGTTAATATCACTGAGTATTCAGCACATCCCAGCAAGGCTGGGAGGTTGTGCATTGCACTGCATTGACAAGGAATTTAAAATCTAATCTCAACTGCAGTAGCAATCCAACCTTACACATAGCTAAGACAGAGGAAGTGCTCTTTTGATCAAGGCATGGCAGAAAGTAGTATCTCACACCAAAAACTTCATCCGAAGGTCTGATAAAGTCCTGTCTGCTGTGGCAAGCAGTAACAGCCATCAGCAGCCAACTGGAGAAAGCTTTACTACAAGCAGTCACAGTAACACACAGACAGCAGCTACTAAAGCTGCGCATCTATCACACCGGAGTCCTCTTCTCTCCAGCACTGTTTTCATTTTGCTTCTGTTTCGGGACTCCAGTATAAAAAAAGTTTTAAGACCTAGTGTGACGTCATGAGAACTGGTACCTGCCAGTTTCACTTTGCTCTTAGTAAGTATGTTGATAGAAGCAGCCATTTCAGTCTCCTGTGCAGGCATTTCACAGCCTGTATCGCTTTCATTATAACAAAAGAAGGCAACAGTAGACAGCAGTAGCAGCATGGCCTACCCTAGACCCCTGTCCTAGGAGCTGACCTGTCAATCAACTCAAGGCAACGTGAGTGCTCCAGGCTCACCCTCTAGAGCCCAGAGAAAGTAAATGCTTAGAACAGTGTCTGGCATGCACTGAGTATTTACAAATGATAATGACTAAGACTATCAAGGTAAGTTATTGGCTGACTTTCTCCCACTACAGCCAACTAGACCTCAGCCCAAACTTGAAAAAAAAAAATTAAAATTAAAACAAAACTAAACAACAAACAAAATAAACTACAACTTTTTAACTGACAGATATAAGTTTGGATCTTGGGCAAGAACTTGTCTATAAGACTTAAATTTGTTTCAACTGACAAGAAAGAAAGTTTAGGCAACTAATATACCCTTTTGGAAAGTAGGGTTTTTTAAATGCACTTCATACTATTTGCACTACACTATAATTCTTAAAAACACATAATTATACGGATGGAATGGTCAAAATGAACTGAGTTGCATCCCATCTTTCTTTTTTTCAGCTTTTCTAATGTGCAGACCGACTCTGTGACCGACTGGGCTTAAGAGTCCTTATCCTTGATTGTCATCCTTCAAAACATGATTCAACCCGGGTCTGTACTTGACTACAATAAATGTCCATGGCTTCTCACCACAGTTGTGGCAGTTCAATGATAAGAGGAGGGAGAAGGAGAGAAAAAGGAGGAAGAGGGAGAGGAGGAGAGGGAGGTGGAAGAAAACAAAGGAAATAAAGACAAGGAAGACAGGGAGTTGCGGACAGTGCCCGGATCCTAGGCTCTGCTGTCCTCTAGGGAAGGTCAAAGGCTCAGACAGCTCCACACAGGCTCCAGCTCTACACAAAAAGAGCTTCGTGAGATACTCCCACATCTGAGCTCTTCAAAGCCTCAGCACACTTACAACACACAAGGCAATTCTGAGTCTCTCCTCTAGATGAAGTATGGACTCACTCACTCACTGGAAGCCAGCTAGCAGCAAAATGAACACACAATTCACACAGCTCTAGGACCTAAAACACCCGATGGACATTAGTTTGTGTGATAGCTTTATGAGTCAAATCTTTAGCTGAATTACCAGTAGTCTACCTCACTCAAGTCTCTACAAAACATCGGATAAAGTTAATCTTGAGGAGCAATATCATGATTACATTTACAAGTATAAGGAAGATTCATTTGGCATTTTTTTCATTGCTCAATTTTAGGTTGCACAACACTCACTTTTTAATTGCTAGTTATTTTAAAAATTCATCCATATAAAATTAAATGTTTTATAATATTTTTAAAATATAAATGTTATCCATGTGCACTTAACTATTAAATTATTAATATAACTCATTTATGCACTGATTGTGCGCTTTATAAAACACGAAGGCAGTACAGATTATATTCTTAACCGTAGCTCGATCTTACCCACGGAAGTTAAACTAGATCACTCCTGGAATCTTAGAAAAACAATCTACTAAATGTAATAACAGATAACCAAAGAAAGATTATAACTAAAAAAAAAAACGACAGCTTTCAATCTGTGTGACTTACTGTAAAAAGCCAAATCTATCGGTGACTTTGTAAACAAGATAATCAGCATCTTCCCAGGGCTCGATCTCTGCACCTTCCCGCCCCTGAAACAGAGGTGATGAGAGGAGTTTACAATGCCGAGGAACCTTCTTCCAGTGAGAAAGAGCAAGCACCATTTCTGACAGTGTCATTATTGCCCCTTACTAAGAGCTGACAGGCTCTTCTTCATCAAAGGTGTCCTGAGGGAAGTCACAGGGGACAGAAAGCTACTACACGAGAAACCGAGAAACCTTGAGTTCTACAATGAACTCTGCAGAGCAGGCCTTTCACCTAGACTTATCAGAAAAGACGATGCAGCTCTGCCCCTCCTTTGCTTGGTTCCCCAGCTACATCAGCCCTCAATCTATTCTTGTTGCTAGAGCAAAACACTGGCTTCCAAATGGGTGTGATAGCACATGCATTGAATTCTAGTACTTCAGGGGCAGAGGCAAGCAGAGCTCTCTGAGTTCCAGGCTTGCTAGAGCTATACAGCAAACTTCCCTACCCCTGCCCTTTTTCCTCTCTCAAAACAGGTGTCTGCCTGAGAGCACTCTCAGGCTTAACACTACTGCAAGCACTACTTGGCAATGGCCCTCGTGCTCGCTGGTCTCCCCACTTGTATAGCATATTCTCTGCTGATCCCTGACAGTTCTCTTCAAGCCCTCGACCTCTCTGTATGATTGCTTTGTCATAGGTGACCCTTAAATGCTGCCGTGCCCACACTCTAAGCACTTTTGGTACTACCTACCCATGGGTAATACTGATGAGTTTAGGATACCTAAATGCAATGTCAACCCTTCACATTTTAGACTTGTGGACACTTCCATTCAAGTGTATTTTATAATGTCTGCTCCTGTTTTCCCTCCAGTAGACTATGAATATCCTAAGGGCAAGAACTGTCAGAAACCATTTCTGTATTACTTATTTAAAGTTCCCCTAGTCCTAACTTTGACCAACTATATACAGGTGGGTGGCTGTGTGGTGGAAAGGTGACTGCAGGGGCATAATCAGTGCTACTGGCTCCTTGTCCATTAGCTGTGCAGCTAGCTAAGTTATGGAGGCTTTTCATGGGTGATACCAACAACTAACACAGCACTGGGAACTCTGGAACGTGACCGTTTGAACACTGCCGTTGTGCTTCCCTAGAGGAAAGGCACAGGCCAGATGGCTATTTGTAATTTCATGTTCCTATTATGCTTACAAAATATCAAAAAAGATGTATGACTACGTTCGGGTGCTGGAGATGTAGGTGAGACCTGCAAACAAACGTTCTAGCTTATTAAAGGAGCAATAACTACAGAGACAAATGTTGATGACAAGTTATTGGTGATTCTTTACATGAAAACCAAGAACGACTCTAATACAGAGGAAGAAGGGGGTGAGGAGGGAGCTTTAGGTGAGAGAGGAGAGAGGGGTAAAACTGAGAGAAGGGGAAGTCTGTAAAGGCCACAAGAGAGAGGTGTGCTGGCCAGCTCTCCCGGGATCAGGAGATGCTCTGCAGGCTACTGAGGAAGAGCCATTAGTAGTCTGAGCCAGCTGTGAGCCCTGTGAGCTTCTGACCAGTCTGGCGAGATGTGCCCATAAGTGCTGTGAGGAAGTTCCGGCCTCCATCTGCAGGACACACTCCACCCTGAGGTTGAGTGAGGCCAGGCGCTCAAGGCAGGAATCGTGAGGCAGGAATCGTGAGGCAGGAATTGTGAAAGAAAGCTGCTTGCTGGCAGGCTTCCTGGCTTAACAATCTATTTTTATATAGCTAGGGCTACCACCTGAGGAGTGGTACCTGCGACAGCAGGGTGGACCTTCTGCATCACTAATAATCAAACAGACTCACAGACGTGCTCATAGACATTATACATTTTTCAAGGAAGGCTTCTCTTCTCAGATAACTCTGGACTGTGTCAAGTTGACCACTAAAGCTAACCAAGACAAGGGCACTCACAATGAGAAACTCGTGCCTGGTGAAGGAAATCTAAGAATCCACAGCTGGGGAACTCATATGCCCTGGGGTGAACCTAGACCACCTCGCTGCCCTCTAAAGACTCATCTCTCTCCCGAGATGAGCAAAGCTTCCAGTTCTCATCAGAGAAGTTCTCTGTGTAGCAGACAGCTGTCAACACAGGAACTCACTACGGGTCAAACTGAGTGTCTACCATGAATGGGCTCTTCTCCTCCAAGGCTCAAGAACACTGTGGAAGAAGGGCCAAAGGGCTGTTAGAGTCAGAGGCCAGGGAGAACAGGATAGAACAGTGTCTTCTCTGGGTATAACCAAAACCAGTGTACTCAGGAGCTCACAGCAGTGGTGGCTGCCTGCACAGTATCCATGCAGTCAGCATTTCAGCACGCAGGACGGAGTGGGTCCTAAGCCTCTACCCTGAGCTGAGGAACTACTGCCAGGTACTGACAGACTATAGACGCGAGATAGAGAGGAGTCAGGTTCTTCTAGGGGCATGGTCTCTAGTGAGATAAACACATCCCGCCAAGGCTACACACACCCATGTGCATGTACGAGCAGCACAAACTGGACTTGGTGGGGAAAAAAAAAAAAGAAAGAAAGGAAAGTAAGCTACTTGAGAATAGGAAAAAGAGGTGCAAGAGTGGATGTGGGAGGAGCTAGGAGGAACAGGGGTGAATATGAACAAAATACATTGTATGCAGGTACAAGATTCTCAAAGAACAAAAATATTAGAAAATTAAAAAATAAATCTCATTGCAACATATGGGTAAAATGCTAGTTAAAACTGATTTTATATGAAACATAAATACAAGAATCTGAGATTTGCAGTAAATTCACAGACCACAAATACAGTATTCATATAAGATTTTTTAGTTCTATATATTTACATACTCAAGTACTTACTAAGTAGCTGCTATGAGTCAAAAATTGTTCCAGGTATTTAGTTTAGAGGAATAAATCAAACAAAATTTAACCCCAAAAATTTCTATTCTAGATGAAAGAGCAGATAACAAGCAAAATATATCAAAGCCCTGAAGTAACTGGTATTCGGATGATGATAAACAGAGCAGCTGCAGATCACATTCAGAAAGGAGGATCTGAGGAGCCACGTCAAAGAGGTGGGGAGTGGGGGCTCTGCAAACCCAGCACACAAGTACTCCAGGAAGGAAGAGGCCAGTGCACAGACACTGAAGCAGAGTGGGCAAACGTGGCAGGGAGCAACAAGGGGGGTGGGGAGGGAGGGAGGCAAGAGGGAGGGAGGGAGGCAAGAGGGAGGGAGGGAGGGAGGGAGGGAGGGAGGGAGGGAGGGAGGGAGGGAGGGAGGGAAAAGAAAGAGTTGAACTCTATGTTCTCACAAAGACAGCAAACTTCCTGTGATTTCAGCTCTCCAAAAAGCAAGCCCCTTTCTATTTATATAAATTTTTTCATAAACACACTTAAAGAGTAAATATAGATACTTACTCTGTCATATTTAGCAACTATTTCAGCTCGTTCTTGAGCAAGTTTGAGTGCTACATCCTGGTCGGAATCTGTGGAGAGATCACATTTAGATGGGCTGTTATCCTGAGTATTATAAAGTTAGTCATAAAACTAATAGAACATAAAAGCAATATGGCCTACAACGAAAAAGTAATAAAATCCAAACAATGTTTTCGGTGCAGCTACAGAATACTAAGTGACCCATCATGCCAACACTGTGCATAAAGTCAAAGAGTGCAACGTTAGTAATACAGCACCAGCGTCACAAATCTAAGCCCTTGGTGTGGCCTCACTTTCAGTGAGATGTGCCTCCCTCACCTACTCACACCTCCCAAGTCCATGTCTCAGTATCTGGTTTTGATCTGGTTGTATTGTTGTGGGAGACCATGGAACCTTTGGGACACAGAACCTTGACTGGTAGATGGGTCAGGGGGACAAAGGCAGGCCTTGATCACAGAGCCCAGCCTTGGCACTTCTCTCTGCTTGCTCGTTTAGAGCATTTGAGAGGACTCGGCAACACGTTCCTATCACCCTGCCTTCCTAGCCAGTCCCCTGAAACCATAAGCCAAAATAAGCATGTCTTTCCTTGGCTGTGTCTGTTACGTAGTATAATATTTGGCCACAGTGACTAGGAAAGTAATGGATACAGCACTCAAAGATCAACTTTGTGTTGGAATAATCTTTTTTTTTTTTAAATATAGAATGAGCTTATTCAGGACATGGGGAAGAGAGAGAGAGAGAGAGAGAGAGAGAGAGAGGCAGACAGACAGACAGACAGACAGACAGACACAAGGAGTAGGAGTAGAGGCTGGCCATAAACATGTGGGGAGAGATGGGGGAGGGAAATGGGAAGAGAAGGGACAGAGGGGTGGGTAAGAGAGGAAGGGAGTAAGAAGAGCAAGATAGCGGGATAATCTTTTTGTACACTGTGTGAAGATGTTTCTCTGTCCTTGCTCACCTGCCCAAGACACCTTCTGATTGGTTTAATAAAGAGCTGAACGGCCAATAGATAGGCAGGAAAGGATAGGCAGGGCATCCAGCAGAGATAGGAACTCTGGGACAGAATCAGAGGCGAGAAGATTTGCCAGTAAGACAAGGAGGAAGATACAGGTGCTGGGACTGAGGCAAGGTAGCAAGCCACATGGCAGAACGCAGATTAGTCTAAAAAGGTTTATTTAAATTACGAGTTAGTTGGGAACAAGCCTAAGCTTTCATAATTAATAAAAGGTCTCCGTGTCATTAATTTAGAAACTGGGCCGGGCATACAAAAGCCTTGTAGCTATACTTTGAATTAAAATTTTTATAGAATAGGAAATAGAAGCTGAAATAGTAAGCGCTTAAATTTTCACGTAAAAACAGGACATAGAGGATTTAACTGGGAAGTGAGAAGCCGGGCAATGCAGGGGGATAGAAAGGAAGGAAGGATAAATAACACTAAGGATGCTGAAAGGGCCACATATAATAATATTTTATGTTTGCGTAAAAATAAAATATGTATAACTTGTCCTAGTTTGCTCTCTATTGCTGTGACAAAACACTCTGGACTCAAACAAGTTAGGGAGTATTCTCTTTGTTGTTGCTGCTGTTGTTGTCTTGTCAACTTGACACAAACTATAGACAACCTAAAGAGGAAATCTCAACTGAGAAAAGCCTCCATCTGATCAGTCCACATATCTCTGCAGCAATTTCTCAATTAATGATTGATATTGGAGGGACAAGGTCCACTGTGGGCAGTGCTACCACTGGCCGGGTTATATAAGAAAGCTGAAGTAGCCACAGAGAGAACACCAGTAAGTAGCACTCTTCCATGGTCTCTGCTTCAGCTCCTGCCCTTACCTCCCTCACTGACAGACTGTGACATGAAAATGTAAGGCAAATAACACTTTCCTCCACACGCTGGCTTCGATCTGTGTACTATCACAGGAACAGATAGGTAGGTGGATAGGTGATGGAGGGGAGGGGGGGAAGGGGGAGGGGAGGGAAGGGGGGAGGGGAAAGGGAAGGGGAAGGGGGAGGTACAAATCAGAGACTGTGTAGAAGGCATTAGCAATCAAGGAGAAAAAGGCAACGCTGTCCAAATGAAAAGCCTGGACAAGGCAAACATGAGGAACAGGGAATTCACAAGAGCAAGGGTAACACACCAGCACAGTGTGCTGAGGGCTGGCAGACAGCAAGACACTGCAGTGGCTTCTTTAGCAGGCCTTGCCACAAATTCTCCCAGTACTGTAGGACAAGTACCACTCTTAACCCAGCACCAATCATAACCATCATGCATGGGGTTTAGCAATACCAAACAGATGCTCAATGATACAGCTAGTGAAGAAGAGTAAAGCTCAAAATCCAGACAGACAGTCCTGACGGGACAGCCCACCTCTTTAACCACTGCTTCATAAAAATGACGACAGATGGAACAAACGTGCCTACTTTTCCCTCAAATCCCATTCCTAAAACAATTTAGGGACTCTTGAACCCCTCCCTTAAAGGTCTAGCATCACAGTTTAGGCATGAGCTGTCTATCAGAGATGTGCTGAGAGAGTGGTTCCTAGCTGAGCACACAGTGAGAGGTGAATGGATGGTGAGGACATCAACACCCCTGGAGGACTAATGCCTTGTGAATTAGTGGGTCACTGGCCATGCTTTTGTCTCTCTCTGCTCCAACATCAACCATGATGGTGCCACAAGTCCACAACAGTGGAGCCAGCCGAGTAGAGACTGAGATACAAAACAGGTCGAAGTTGTTTATCAGGGGTATTTTCTCACAGTTATAGGAGAACTGACTAATGCACCCTGAAGACAGATTCACTAGGAAGATAGGGGTACAGAACATTAATAAGCAATCTTTCAGTGTGAGAGTGAACAGCACTTAAGTAGAATGGTCTTACAGAATAACCAAACAGACACTAGTTGTTCGTGAGATGTGTACAGAGAACTAGAACACAGAAAAATCTGAGATAAGCATCCCCTGGCTCCCCTCTGCCGCTCAGCTCTGAAGGAATATGCTCACGTCACTACTGACAGGGAAGAAACCCAGTGTACAGAAATTAAAATTCAAGCTGAGAAGCTGAGGACCTACTAAAAGCTCCTGGAATGTAGCCAGAGCTGCCAAATACTTCCTTCCAATCCAACGGACATGTTTTCCTAGGGCATCTTTTACAGTGGGCCTTTACTCCCCCTACCATTCCTAGGAAAGCAAACGGATTTCTGACATAAGAAGAAAAGGTTTTAAAAAGTAAAAGAAAGAAGAACAAGAAACAATGTGGGTGGGAACTGCAATGTCAATAATCCAAGAAATGTGGGCAAGCCGCTCTGTATGAACCTTGACTAAAGACCTCTGCCAGGGAAGGCCAACTGTCTAACAGCGATCTGGATTCTGGAATAAATGAAACTGAATCTTGGTTTCCTGAGAGAATGATCATGCCCTTTATTTAACATGATCAAAACTCCAGAAAATAAGCAAGTTTTAAAAATACCCTTATAAATGTCCTATCCTTGCGTATCTCTCTGGAGAGAAAATTTTACTAACATTAATGATGTATTCTAGAAAGAAAGTAGATTAAAGGCCCAACCAACCTTATAAATTATAGCCAAATATGCTTCTTCTAAGAGACAGAAAGGAAATACTAGTTTTTCTACTGCTGAATTTGCACACTGCATGGAAGTCACCTATAACATAGTAAATCTGCTTAAAATGTGTTTCCTGCTCTCTTGTCTCAGTTGATAAGCCTTCAACATATACTAGATTGCTTATTTAAAACCTCCATTGTGAGAATAATTTACCCTAAAACTTTGATCACAACCCCCCCAAAAAACAAACAAACAAAGAAACAAACAAACAAACACAGCAAAGGCCACCTCGTTTCTGATCAAGTATGCAGAGGTTTGAGCAACGACTGCTCAGTGCCACCTCTGCTCCTCAGTGATACACATGCGC
The DNA here is from genome assembly GCF_000001635.26 of Mus musculus. Taxonomy (NCBI): domain Eukaryota; kingdom Metazoa; phylum Chordata; class Mammalia; order Rodentia; family Muridae; genus Mus; species Mus musculus. The sequence continues at coordinate 6,387,173 of NC_000068.7, read as the reverse complement.
CGTCATGAAATCAAAACCCCATCAGGGTTCTAGCCCACTATTTACACCATAACTTAGTGCTCCACTTTCAAGAGAAATCCATTTAAAAAAAAAAAAAAAAAAAGCTTCTTTGGAAAAAAATCATTGCCAAAGTATTACATGATTTAAGTACAATTTCACATGACTGTTAAAAAGGGGTATATAAAGAATTCCCTGTCCTTAAAAATAAGAGCATGGTGAAACTTGAGAAATTACTATTTTAAATACCCCCTTACTTTACTAATATATTAGTTTAATACTCAAGTCTATGGGAAAATATCTCTAGATACAAATTTATGGAAGAAAATAACTACGGTATTTTTCAGAAGCATTTTAAAATTTGACATAATTTGATGTCTAAATCATTTAAATCTCCCCAAACTTTTTTTTTTTTTTTGGTTTCTCGAGACAGGGTTTCTCTGTTTAGCTCTGGCTGTCCTGGAACTCACTTTGTAGACCAGGCTGGCCTCGAACTCAGAAATCCACCTGCCTCTGCCTCCCGAGTGCTGGGATTAAAGGCGTGCACCACCACCACCCGGCCGTCCCCAAACTTTTAAGAATAAGTATCTATTTGAACTACATTCTTTAAAAACACACATTACAACATTTCTAAATTTCCAATTCACTCCCATAGCCCATTGAGAGCAGACTGTCTTTCCTTGTGAATACTTAGAAAGGTATGCAGGAAGAATAGAAAAAGCAGTATCAATTTTCAAGCACGTTACCCTTGGTTAGATAATCAGGCTGGCCTTGCAAGGTGACAGCAGTCTCAGTCCTCATAGAACACTATCTACTCACGGTCTCATTACTGTGAGAGCGTTAGGTGGTACCTCATACATTCTGCAGCTTACAGAAACAAAAGACGGTGTGGCGCGGCTCTGCTTAAATTGTGAAACCAGCCCAAGACAAGAAGCTTTGAGACGCAGTCTTTCTCTTTCCAAATGGAAGAAGGCCTCACTGTGGTTACTTGTACTGTGGATACTCAAACAAAGATGATATTTGTTGAGAGAAAAATTATGTCTTTCAGGCTGAATCCCAGCTAGGAGCCACAGCAGCCTACACTCAGCATTCCACCTCACAGCAGACAGGGGCTTTATACAAGTGACCTCACATGCCACTCTCACAGGCCAAACCAGCCACATTCTTAGGACTTCCAACAAGAGTTGTCATGGACCCAATCACAAAAGAACTCACATGATATGTACTCACTGATAAGTGGATATTAGCCCAGAAACTTAGAATACCCACGATACAAGATACAATCTGCAAAACACATGAAACTCAAGAAGAATGAAGACCAAAGTGTGGACACTTTGCCCCTTCTTAGAATTGGGAACAAAACACCCATGGAAGGAGTTACAGAGACAAAGTTTGGAGCTGAGATGAAAGGATGGACCATCTAGAGACTGCCACACCCGAGGATCCATCCCATAATCAGCCTCCAAGCACTGACACCATTGCATATACTAGCAAGATTTTGCTGAAAGGACCCTGATATAGCTGTCTCTTGTGAGTCTATGCCGGGGCCTGGCAAACACAGAAGTGGATGCTCACAGTCAGCTATTGGATAGAACACAGGGCCCCCAATGGAGGAGCTAGAGAAAGTACCCAAGATGTTAAAGGGGTTTGCAACCCTATAGGTGGAACAACAATATGAACTAACCAGTACCCCCCAGAGCTTGTGTCTCTAGCTGCATATGTAGCAGAAGATGGCCTAGTCGGCCATCAGTGGAAAGAGAGGCCTGTTGTCGTGCAAACTTTATATGCCTCAGTACAGGGGAAGGCCAGGGCCAAGAAGTGGGAGTGGGTGAGTAGGGGAGTATGGGGGGGGGAGGGTATGGGGGACTTTTGGGTTAGCATTTGAAATGTAAATGAAGAAAATACTTAATAAAATAAATTAATTAATTTTAAAAAACAAAAAACAAATTTTAAAAATTAAAAAAAAAGAGTTGTCATGGAGCACGCACGTAAGCACACACACAAATTAAATCTAAGAAGAAATACTTTTCAAGTCTATTTTATGTTTGAGCATAAATTTTAATTTTTTAATTATTTTTTTAATTAATTAAAATGCCAGGTCCTGATTCATACTATAAGCACATGGTCAGACAGTGATCCGGGCACTTTGGAAAGAGGAGTTTATTATACTTGTTGGGGGAAGGGAAGCACATCCACCGCGGCCGCCCCAGTGCGCAGGCCAGAGGGCGACGTGCAAGCGCTGCTTCTCCTCTTCCACGATGTGGGTGCGGTCTCAGGCTACCCAGCCGGACCTGGATAAACCACTGAGTCATCTTCCTAGTCCACATTTCAAAAATTTTAATAAGCCATATACTTGGACTAAAAACTTTATTCTTTTATCTGTTTTTCCTTATTATTATCTTTTATTTAAATAGGCAAGAACCTATAATTTGGAAAGCATTTTGCATAAATCACCAGCCCTGTTACCTTTTGTGTGTCTAGAAACAGTAAATCACTGAACTGGACAGCCAAGTTTATGCTCCACTGGGGGCAGAGATAGTATCTAACAACGGAAGCTCTGAGAAGCACAGGAGGAAAAATGGGGAAGAGGTCAAATCATACCCTAAGGAACAGGAATCAGACTGCGACCACACTTCTCATCAGCTACAAGATAACGAGACACACTTTTCAAAGTCCTAAGAAAAACTGTCACAAACTTGGAATTTTATGCCACAAATGAGAAAAAATAAATATGCTTTTAGATATTAAAAAGTAACAAGCTGAGATACATTGAAGAATGTTTTCCCACCAAACTACTGTGATGTTCACAGCCTGTGATGTATATCCTTGGACCAGGGAGTGGACTGGAACCATTTGGAGGTGTGGCCTTGATGGAATAGGTGTGACCTGGTTGGAGTAGGTGTGTCACTGTAGGTGTGGGCTTAAGACTCTCACCCCAGTTGCCTGGAAGTCAGTCTTCCACTAGCAGCCTTTGGATGAAGATGTAGAACTCTCAGCTCTGCCTGCACCATGCCTGCCTGGATGCTGCCATGCTCCCACCTTGATGATAATGGACTGAACCTCTGAACCTGTAAGCTAGCCCCAATTAAATGCTGTCCTTTATAAGACTTGCCTTAGTCATGGTGTCTGCTCACAGCAGTAAAACCCTAACTAAGACACAGCCTAATCCTAAATCCGGTGAAGTCAGCACATAGTGCCAAGGGTCACACTTGTGATTGGCAGGGATCATGAGGAGAGACATCAGAAATGGATAGGTGGGCCCTATTCCATCACAAAAATCCTGAATAGCAGAAGAACAGCCAGCCAGAGTGGTCGGAAGCAAGAGGCTGGAGAACAGCCACAAAGACAGAGCTGAAAGGACACATATTCTCCTCTGATGACTCCAGAAGGAAGCAACCTTACTGACCCAGCTAATGGATTTCAGGCTTCTCACTTCTGGAACTGTAAGAGAATAAATCTGCATTTTTTAAAAGTCATGTGGCAATTTTTTCTTGCTTCAGCAACATAAATATAGAAGAATTCAAAGTTTGCTACATCTATATGCTTCTCTGACCAGCAATTTGAGAATACACTACAAAAAGACAACACAAAATAACAAAAGGCACAATAGTCAAGACTTAACTTCCTCTTCCACAAAGCCCTGAACTTTGGCCCTAGTCTCAGGCTCTCTAGCCTAGTTGTAGGAAGAATCATGCAAACTCAGTTTGGTGCAAATCTCTCACCCACATAGCTGATCATCCTGGCCTTCTGCCTGCAAGAATCCTGTTATATTTGTCTCCTGGTCATTTTCTAGACACTGACATAACCCCACCCCCGTGGCTCATTAGTATAAATCCTCATTATATTTAGAATTGAGCTTGATCTAAATTCTCTTGGCCATAGTGATAATCTTGGCACTGATTTTAATAGCCCTAAATAAAATATTGCTTATTTTTAAAAACAAGTATAGAATAATTTTCTTTCTACAGAATCAAAACAGAAGGAAACACGGGATCCAAGAAATCACAAGAGACAAAGGACATTTCCCCATGTCAAATACACAGCTGCCCAGAGAGCAACCCCTCTGCATTGGGATGGGGACTACAAGATGCTCTCAGGGCTCATCCCATCCAAGTAATCTCAAGGGCACCAACCATCCGTGCGATGTTGTCAGAAGAGAGTGGCAGACTGCTAGAACCCTCCAAACAGGTAAACAGTACAAAAGCTACAGCCCGTATATGAAGTAAGATACAAAGGGCGCGCGGCATGAACCTTAATGGTACACGAGAAGGCTAACTCATGTGACCTTGACACCCACAAAATTAGGATATTTCCTCTACATACTTCACCACAGTATCTCAGATGCCATTATTGTGATTATACAAAACTGTATTGCCTATTAATATTCAGAATACATTGTCAGCATCCAAAATAAACCTTGATATGCACACATACAAAACTCACTACAAACTGAAGTCTCTTTTGTACAAGCATCTTAAATTAACTAAAATTTCTCTATAGTATACAAAAATGTGCATGTTTTGTACACATACATATCTTATTATTATTTTATGTGTGTGTGTTTGTGTAAACAAATACATGTCCACAGAGGCCAAAGATGATGTCAGGTCTCCCTAGAGCTTGAGTTGCTTGTGGGTGCTAGGAACTAGAGCTCAATATGGTCTACTGGAAGAGCAGCGAGAGATCTTCAGTGCTGAGTCAAACCCACTACCTCGTACATTTTTATGTTCTCTTTTCTGTACAAATAAACCATAGGCATCCTTTAAAAGACGCTGCCCTTGGCTCTCTCTACCCGCCAGTACGACGTGGTGCTAGTGAGTCTCTACAAGCCTGCAGACAAAAGGACCTATGTATGGGCTTAGCAGCCGGCAGGAAGAGGCAGAGGCAGTGAGCTGTGGTTCATGCTGTCTACTAATGTCCATGCTGCACACTGCGCCACCATGGTGGCCAAGCTGCCAACATGGAAGATGGGGAGGTGGGACTGTGTTGTTTACATGCTAAGACTTTAGTGTAGTCACCCAGGGTTCGAAATGTCAACACGTATTTTGCCAGGCTCTAAATCCAAAGCTGGAATGCTCAAGTAGAACAGACTACATTCAAAGTACAACTGTAAAGAAATCAAGACAAAAAGGACCCTTGGTATCACCAACTGCCTGGTGGCTCAGTGCTCCCTGGGCTGGCTTACTCTGAAACAGCATCCAGGTCTACCTCCAGCAAGGGCACCAGCAGGAGTCCTATAAGAAGCTCTGGGCCAGGGTCCTCCTGTGCCAACCCCCACCACCACACACACACACACCCTCCCACCCCCATTAGATCACTCGCCAGTGCAGTCCCACCTCCTCCATGTCTGGACTGTCAGCTACACATTACACAAATGTCTCCAAGAACTGCGCAGCCTCAGGAGAAACTCTTCTTCCTTCTTCCTCAGCTCATACGTTAGTTAATCTTTAAAAATCGCTTGCTTGGCTTTCCACCCTCTCTCTCTTATGTTCACGTTGGAACAACAACAAAAGATCCTAATCAAAGTTGGAATTATAAAAATCGGACAAGTAACCATGGGAGAGGTAAGAATGCCAGGGAAGACTGGATATCTGAAAGGACCCGTGCCATAAACCCTAGTCCTCCAAAGCAATCAGGCGTCCTCACCAAACGGCTCCATGTTTCTGTACACATTCCACATCCCCCTAGGTTAATATGCAATAGCTCATACAATAAAAGCATACCAAAGAAATAAGCCTACGTGCTTTAATATTATCTTTTAATTATCAGTAAATGTGTTACCACTGTACTCAAAATCATTTCTTTTTTTGTTTGTTTGGTTTTTTGCTTTTTTGGGTTTTTTTTTTTTTTTTTTGGTTTTTCGAGACAGGGTTTCTCTTTATAGCCCTGGCTGTCCTGGAACTCACTTTGTAGACCAGGCTGTCCTCGAACTCAGAAATCCGCCTGCCTCTGCCTCCCGAGTGCTGGGATTAAAGGCATGTGCCACCACGCACGGCTTCAAAGTCCTAAAAAACAAATGCTGACAAGGACTCTATTATAAGAGAAAATCTTTTTCTCCCACTCAAAATAAATCAAAACTTCAACTATGGGCTACTCTACTTTACATTGCCTGATAACTTAAAGATAATTGGCTGATGCTTTTGATCTCCAGATTTCTATATTTGGTAACTACAGAATTTTACTGGCATTCGCTTACACGACTCTTCTACTAACTACTATCACCATGAAGTAAAGGCAGCTGGCCTCCCTCCATGCTGGACTCTGGAATCTATCATGTCTCAGATAGATTTTTCCACTGCCAAATGGGTATTTCTGCTTTTACATATTTACTCAATTTGAAAATTCTGCTTGTAGCTGACACATTTTTATTGTATCTAAAGTTTAGACACAGCCAGTTACATCTGTGTCTTTAAAGTACACTTCTGGTTATTCACATGCCCTTCGAAAGGTAAGCAGCACACCTGGAAAAGACAGGTGCCTGCGCGTGTCTGCTGATTTATGCTCCACCTACTTCCTCCATGCCTCCTCTCCCAGCTTGCTCCCACACAGGACTTCTCAGTCTCACTTTCTCTACCACAAGGCTCGGCACTCTCCAGGGTTCCCATCATCCTTCGCGTCCAGCGGAAAGTCTTCAGCTAGGGCGACATGTGGAACCTTCCCCCACACTGCCCTCTCTCCACCATCCAGGGAAAAGGATGCTTAAAGTGGAGGGGCTACATCGTCAGAGCAAGGCTGGCTGCCTTCTCCTTGCCTGTCTCTAAGCACCTGCTCTCTATGGTCTGCCCTCCTCCCTGCTGAGGAAGGTACCTGCCCCATAGGAAGGCTTGGAGTGCCTGGTGTTTAGTCACCCAGTGGATAATTTCATCTAAGAGAAGTCGAAGGAAGGAGCCCTTTGCAAACCCAATGCCATGTCTTCAATCAGCCAATGGAGGATGTTCTCTGCCTTACTTATTATGACAAAACTGAATCACAACTGACTCCAGAAGCCTTAAAATCAGACTAGTAACTCCCCCACTTCATACAGTGACTCACAGAGAAAAAGGAAACAGTGATGTAATAATATTTAAACACCATTCTTCTGATGTGAAACATAAGATGTTTATGATACTTGCACCCAAGACAAGGGGTGAGTCACTTTACTCCCTTTGCCTCGCCTACTGCTGCTGACAAATTAAACCTTAACTGCTCTTCCAGCAGGAAGACTGTCTAATAGATGGCGCAAGAGTAGTCTGCAACAACGCCTTGTTTGTGGCTGTTGCGCAGCTGTTTTCTGAGATTGTACTACCTGAAGGATGCTGTGGTAGGTAGGCGTTTAGTACACATGAGCTCACTCCCCACAACAGCCGCTCTAGGAGGCTTACGATTAGGTCTACTTTTCACACGAGGAGACTGATGTGGCCAGATTAAACAATTCAGGTCATACTGGAATTAAGCTACAGTGCAGGACTGAAATCCAGGCTGTCTGCTTCAATGTCATGTTTGTAAGCATCTCGCATTTGCTCATGTATGCCACGCAATCTTATTACAGATACTCCAATAGCACTGGTCCTTACAATACTTTCCTTAGAAACAAATCTGAAACTCAATCTTCCTGCCTCGGTTCCGAATGCTAGGGTGACAGAAATGTCCTCTCCTGCCTAGCCTTCTCACCTATCAGTCTTTACAGTTGTATTCTAGATCCCAGTAGCTTCTAATCTCACCAAAGTGTCAGTCACTTATGCAAAAAGGAGATTACTGGTGCTTTAAAGACAGCAAGAACAATTTACAAATATTATTCTTTGGGACAGCAACTATATGCCTTTCTATTTTTTTTTAAAGTTATAGGTTTTAGGATAAACACAAAAGATAACAAAAAGTTGTAAAACTGACCTAATGTACAAAGTAACCATTCCTAGACTGCTATGCTCTTGACTGACAGTGAATTAACTACCTTTACAATTAATTTTCACAATTACAGGAAGATACTCCACTAACTCCCTCCCTACAGCTAGGACATTCAGAAAACAAACATGTATCCTCTAAGGGTTAACAAAGAGTAATGCAGCTGGGGCAGGGTTTGTTTGCAGGGCGTGGCTGGTGCTGTGTGAGCCAAGGCTCACAATCTAGCCTTGCTGACCCGTCATTACTCTAGGCCAGGCTTACTACCACTCAGGCTACAGCTACAGACACAAGGAACGTAAGGTGACTCACAGGCTGCTTACTCCAATAGGAAGTCATTTCAGACGGTGCAGAAAACTTATGTCCAACCAAATATTGTACTTCTCTATTCTTTTAAAAGTGGTATGTAAAAGCCAAACCACACCAAAACTGAAACAAACTGCCTAGTGCCAGCTAACTATGAAGAGAGAGCTGCACTGCCATGCTTTGAAGTGTGTAAGTATTGGTCCCTTGTTCAAACTGGAGTGCAGCGGTGAGTTTGGCCTATACCACTTTGGCTCCTGGTGAATCGCACACACGAACCCACCCAGGAGCTATCTGAATTCAAGAATGGAAGACACACACACACACACACACACACACACACACCAGGCATTTTAAAATGCCTTGGCTACCTCAAAGGCTGGGCGCTCCTAATCTTTCTCCTGCTACCCCAGGCCCAATCAGGGAAGTGGCCAGTGGCCACCCACCCGAATTCTCACGTGGCTGGCTGGCTTTCTCTCCTGCAGCTCCTGCATCCAATCCTTCTCCTCTGAATCATGGCGTTTCTCATCTCCCTTCTTCCCGGTTCCTAGTCTGCACAAATCTAAAGGTCCTGCTCCGTCTCCCTTTGCTCAGCCATTAGCCACTGGCATCTTTATTGATCAAACAAAAACCAATTGAGGACAAAGACCTTCAGATTTAGACATGAAGACTCCTGATTAAATCAAAGCATCAGATCCAATCCCCAACACTGGAGCATAGAGCCATCAAAACCCAGCAATCTGATAACAGTGGATGGCAGAGAGTGGACCAAAGGTGCCCTAGAGAATGGAAAGATGACTCAGCAGTTGAGGGCACTGTCTGCTCAGTCAGAGGACCAGGGTTCTGCTTCTAGCACCCACTCACTCACAACTGTCTAACTCCAATTTCCAGGAAGTCCAATGCCTTCTTCTGGCCTCAGGGGCATGGCAAACACGTTTGCACTTGCATATATGCAATCAAAACATCCATAAACACAGAGTAAAAATAAACTCTAAAGTCCCCTAAACTCAAGAATGGTATCTCAAAATTCTCACAACACACAGCAGTTTTAAATACAATTCACTCAATAATTCTAAGCAACATTATACATAAGCATTTCAATATGTACATGTGTGTTTATTATGCAACGGTATTACTTACATTCCATTGCTACTATTATGCTAATAAAGTTGTTGAGTTTGGTGGCTTGTATACTAGGTTAGATCTCCTTTACATTACAAGGACCAAAAGTGTTATACAAATGTGCTGGTCACTCATCAACAGACCAGATAAATTAAGTTAGCAATGAAAGGCCAGCTTCACAAATATCAGCTAGCATTAATTATTCTGTATAGTCTAATCTCCTCACATCAGAAACATGAAATAGGTATCATTACTGGTCATTAAACAGATAGGAACATTATTAGATTAATTAACCTGCAGAGATCTTACAGCTTTTAAGCTCCAGAATAACACTGCGACCAAAGCAATGAGGCTGCAAGCTTTTCTAAATCTGTCACATGCTCTATGAATAAGCAAAATGAGAAGCAATCAAACCATGGTTTGTCAAGAAAACTTGTCAGCATTAGCTCAACATTAAATAAGGGCAAGAGCCAAGGAAATACGCTTGCGTTCAGGAGACAGAGGAGGGTAAATAAAGCTGCAGAGCGAGCAAGGCCTGGTGAAGAGCAGCTTCTCGGATCAGCTCCCATGTAAACTGGGCCTCACTACCTGTCAGATGACACAGCTCCACCGTGCTCAGGCCACAGCCCCCACTGCCAGTTACATGCTCCAGAAACTCTCAACTGTACATTTCAAATGAGAAAGTGAGACTTGGAGGTAAAGCTACTTGTCTTACACTATGTTAGCATGGAGCCCCAAGCTCAACATGTGTATCAAGGCACAGCACCACAGAAGGTAAAGAGACATGAGAACACATCCCAGTAAATAAAGGATATGCCACCAAGAAAACAGCGCCCAGGAGCCAGGAAGTGGGCTGGTGGATTTCCACAGTCTCAAAGCAATAGGCTCTGGTTGTGTTTCTACAAGCAACTATCCTCCCCACGTAAGAGGAGACGCTGCCGTGATTCCTCGGCATGCTGACTCGCTACACTCTAAGGTGCGTGGTGCTGAAGTGGTTTCCCTTCACTGGAATCATTATAAAGTGCTAACGTGTTTTAAGGATACAAGATGGACTTTTGTAGAAGCTGCTTATTATAAACAAGTATGCAAGTTTCTTCAAGAGTTAAACTGAAGTAGTTTGGTATTACTGCATGTACCATTAAGTACAATAAAGCTTTATTTTTAAAAAATATCTTACTAGCTTCCAACTGCAAGTTGATGGGCAGGAAAAAAAAAGCGCCCACAAAGGGCTTTTGTACCCAATATCCTGTCTCTAATTTATACTCCAGTTAACAGAAGTCAGTTCTACAGTAATTTTGTTCAATTCTTTCCAATCTCTTTTATATATCTATATAGCACATACACTCTTTGGAGCAAAAACTTAATTCTAAAGATCAAACTTTAAAGGCAGTATTTTTAACATATCTACCACTGGCAAATTATGGTATGTGAATATTATACAAAGACTTCAGTATTTCCCAACAAAGACAGTTTCGTAAAGCAAACTCAGTATCCTCCACAAAGCTTGAGGGCAGGGCGTGAGCTGACTGTCCCTGCCTCAGTGAAGGCACAGCTGCTTCAGACAGCATCCGCTTAAACCCAACTTTGGTATCACTTTGAATATCAGTATGAATAAATTAAAAGTAGAGCAGGAGCAGAGTTGTGGCTCAGTTGGTAAAGTGATTGTCCTCCAAGCATGAAACCCACATAAAAAAAGCAGCTGCACCGGGCGTGTGCTTGTAGTCACCCCAGCTCACGCCAGCGCTAGAACGGCAGACCCTAGGTCCTAAGTTCCAGTGAGGCTGTCTCAAAAAACAAGGTGGATGGCTCCTGAAATATATACTCTCAAGGCTAACCTATAGCTTCCACATGCACAGGTATGAACATGCACACTCTCATACATATGTATCCCCTTACACAAACACATAAGTAAAACTAGAGTTGGCCTGGACAAACTCTTAACTTACACATGAGTAGTTCACAACTTCCTGTAAGAAGCCTGAACTGTTGTACAGTGTACATGACACTATATCTTCAATGTAACAAGTCCTTATTTGGGCATTTTAAGACTTTTTATTTTTTTATTTTACTTTATTTTATTTTATTTTTTCGAGACAGGGTTTCTCTGTATAGCTCTGGCTATCCTGGAACTCACTCGGTAGACCAGGCTGGCCTCAAACTCAGAAATCCGCCCTGCCTCTGCCTCCCAAGTTCTGGGATTAAAGGCATGTGCCACCACTGTCCATCTTAAGACTTTTTTAAACCACATTTATTTACATGCATGCACCCACTTATCACATTGAGACAGAGGAATTTTTGTTGGGCACCAGCAGGATGGGAATAAAGTTGCCAGTACTTTAATCCTGAGACAAATTTTGAAAAATAACTTTTAAAATAGCTACAATTTATCTAGTTGTAACCCTTGTATGTGGGCCATGAGTGAGGAAACCTGCCCACGGCAGCCAGAGGAGGCAGAGCCGCGCCTGTAGGGAAGGACAAAGCCCTGGACTCCTGAGGACGATGCCTGGAAAGAATGGGCAAGAGAAATGGCTCCAGCTGTGGGGGTAGGAGGTCTGAGGACCCCTCAGCTCTGTGTGACATTTTCTCTGGCCTTAAACTCACTCCTCAGTTGAACAGCTTTCCCTCATTCTCTACTTGTTGGTTTTTCCTCAATTCTGTCACTTCCCTTCCTTCTGCTGACAGTACAGAGATGAGGTCTCTGGTGCTCATCACATCCTTGATATCTGAAGATTTTATATTTATCAATTCCAGCTGTGCAGCAACTCCTAGAGGTAGTATGTATCAATGGGTATTTTCCTGAGACACTGTGACTAGAAAACCCAATCACTGACCTAGCAAGTCAGCCTCACTGCCTAGCTATGCTAGTCCCTGCCAATGTAGCTTTGTTTTTCTTGACTATCACAGGACAGAAAGCTGTGGAGATGGCAGTGGGGGTGGGGATGGGGGTGAGGATTACCAACAAAAACTAAACAAAACAAAAAAAATGCATTAGCCTCAGTAATTAAAAAAAAAAAGAAACATTTATTTCATGTATATGAATGTCTTACCTACATGTATGTCCATGCTACATGCTCTGCATGCCTGAGAACATCAAGAGATCCCCTGAAAACTCAAGTTAGAGACAGTTACACACTGCTGTGTGCATGCTGTGAACCAAACCCAAGTCCACAGAAAGAATGAACGCTCCGAGCTGTCTCCCCAGCCCCTCTGAGTAATTTGATTTACTAAGGCAATATAGCATGAGCTCTCTAGAGTCGATCTATACAAGTCATAAATCATGGATCTCCCCAGAATTTTGCTTCAAATTTTTTATATGAAATCAAATTTCTCCAGCACCTACAATAAGTCATCAACATAACAAAATGACAGCACAAACAGTGCAGACTCTGAGGATACACGGAGCTGCTAACGCATGCGCATAACAGTCTCCTGAGCAAAGCAAAAACGCAAGCGCAACCCTATCCCTGACCCTAGCCCCGCGGCACTGTAAAGCCTGAACGCCTCCAGCCATCGGTTACAAAGCACGGCTTTAGAAATACAAAGAGTTTAGGCTCGGGCATAAAGTGCTTGGCTTGCTATACATGTAGACGTTGGGAACAACAGACTCTTCTCTGGGCCGGGCGAAGCCAGGAGAAGCACTGGAGCTTATTGGTCAGCCATTCTAGCCAAATCAGCAATCCCCAAGTTCAGTGGGACACTTGGCTCACTGTCTCAAGAAAAAGGAAAAAAAAAAAAAAAAAAAAAAAAAGGAGAAACAAACAGCAATAGTAGAGAATGATGGAGGATACCTGACATGAACATTAGCATCTGGTCCTATATGTATATGCACACAAGCCTATACCACACATGTATACTAAACACCTAAAAATAAAGTATAAAAATATCACGTTGACATTCTAATTTATATTTTTAAAATTTTTTATCCCAGCACTTGGGAGGCAGAGGCAGGCAGATTTCTGAGTCTGAGGCCAGCCTGGTCTATAGAGTGAGTTCCAGGATAGCCAGGGCTACACAGAAAAACCTTGTCTCAAAAAAAAACAAAAAAAATTTTTTTTTTACAAACACATTTTAAGCTTTTTAACAAGTATGCTAAATAAAAAATAAACTTTCTCAAAATTTTTATGAGGCTTTATCCAGAAAGCTATAAAACGACTTGAAAAGAAGGAAGGAAGGAAGGAAGGAAGGAAGGAAAGAAGGAAGTCAACTACAGTAATCAAAATAATCCTTTCCTATCTTTATGAATACCTAAAAATTCCACAAACAGTCACTAGCAGCCTGCTACACAAGAACGAAAAACCAGTAAAGAATACAAAAGAGGAGCCCACACTTGGGAAATGAGTGGTTAAAGTTTCTAAAACATCATTTAGCAGTTCAAGTATTATGAGCACCATTTATTGCTGTCTCTAACGACCACAAATACAAAGATGGATTAAAAACACAGGCCCTGCAAAAGATCACAACCTCCTGAGGAACTGAGACGATAAATGCTGCCCCTTGATAAGCTAACAGCAAAGTCGCTCACCTACAAAGCAACGTGTGACAAAGCCTTACAATAATGGCAGGAGTTCATCACCTGAACGAGAGAGTCAGTGACCATGGAAATGCAGAGTCCTTTGCTTCACTGATGGCCACCTCAGTGCTGGCTTGCAATGATGTGAATGAAGAGAAACGTGATGGCCAAGGCTGTGGCTATGACTTCTCTTCTGAGATCAAAAGAAAACCAAGCAATAGTCCCTGCTCTACCAGGCCATTCAGGAAGGAATAGGGATGTAATGAACAGGGGTTAAAAGTGAGAGTAAGTCTCACATCTCCTCGATATGTGAACAGAAGAAAAGGCCCAGAGAAACATACTCAATTACCTCAGTGAACAAAATGGAAGATATAAAGGTCACACAAATGCTGACAGGACAATGAACTATGCTATCAAGGGCTGGATCCAATATTTCAAACCAAAGTATATAAGCCAAGTAACTGATTATATTATAAAGCTCCTGGTCAATTTATGTAACCTAAACAAATCAGCGTTGTTCTGAAGTAGATGTCTTTGGAAATTTCACTTACTATGTTTTAGTAAGTGCCGTTAGAGCGTTGGGAAAGATTTCTCCTTTAAACTACTTTATACATGGTACTGATCTTGCCAATCAACCAAAGTTTTGCCATGAAAAGAAAACAAAAAAACAAAAAACAAAAAAAAACAAAACACTGCTTTTCAAGGTTGGCAAGGAATATATACAAAAGCCTTTAATAAACTTGCTTACAAACAAATATTGCTACCCTTGTTAATAGTGGATAATTACAACTATTATAACTAACTCTGTGTGTATGTGTGTGTGTATTTGATTGTGTGCATGCATGTAAGCACGTATGCACTGCCTGTGGAGGCCAGAAACCAACATCCGGTGTCTTCCTCAGTCACTTGTCCCTTTATTTTTTTGAGACAGGGTCTCTCACTGGAGTTCTCCAATTTGACTAGATAGATTAGTGTCTTGCTGTCTGCTTCCTGATTTGCTGGGATTGTGGGTGTTGGAGATCTGAAGACAAGTCCTCATGCTTGCACAGCAAGCATTATACCAACTGAGCCATCTCCCTAGCCTCTAAGGGACTGTTTTAATCGTCAATCTAGTGGTGCCCTTCAGTTTATAAGTAACAATCCAAGGTTGAAAATTTCACAGACTCCCTTGTATGGAAGGCAAGGTGCCTGTGCTCAGGATGCTTAGAAACCAACAAATGTGCCCTTCCCCTAAGGGATGGCTTACCTACCATAAGGTTTTATCAGCAATAAAGGGCAAGGGCTGCTTTCAAAACACACAATACAATCATGTGGGGCAAAACTTAATTGAAAAGGAGCTTATTTAAAATTGGAACAAAACTTCAGTGTGAACACTCTTTGCCATTTCAACATTACGAACATCAGTCACTGATGTTTCTCACAGGCCATGCCTGAAGTCTGGCCCACTTTCTCCTGAAATCAGAAGCGCACAACGTCTGCACATGGCAAGTACACAGGAATGCCAACAGAAAGTGAAGTTATTTCCTTTAAATGCTATCAAGCACTACAAATCTTTTGGAAAATGTGGTTATCTTCTATTACAACATGCTGTAGAAAGGGCTTTCCTGTGGAATTATGTATGGAATGCATAAATATCAGTAAACATTTGCTAACTTCAGCTCTTCTGAAGTCTAAACAGTCTGACTGGTTCATTTACCAAACCATTTCTATTTCAGAAAATTAATCTCCAATTTTTTTTACTCCATTTTTTATTTAGCTTTTGTCCAGTTCAACAAAACTCTCAGTAACTTCCCTGCTGCAAACTGATCTCAGCCTGGGAAAGGCACAGCTTAAGAACAGATGTCAGGTGAATGAACCGTTACTGCCCAGTGTGCACCAGGTAGTGTTTGAAGCACGCTATAACACTCTATGCGTATTTCCAAGCATTCTATCTCATATTAACTAACCCTCTACTGTAGTCACAATTATTATTAAGTTACACATGAGGGAAAGAACACACTCTCAAGTTTCCATGTCTCACACAGCAGGTGACATAGCAAGATCTGAACACAGACAGTTGGAATCCACTCATTAAGCTACAACTGCCTATTAATTATAAAATAATAATCTTGCCCAGCTCATAAAATTCCTGTGAAGCTCACATGTAGTCAGAGTCATGGAAGCATCTGAAAGTTTTTAAGTACGCTGTAAACACAAGGTACTTATTACCAAAGTCTTAAGGCCATGACTGCCTGATGCCATTGACTATGGCCTTATCTAAGGAAGCAAAAGGGTTTTGTTGTTTTAGTTTGGTTTTGGCCTGGTTTGTTGTTGTTTTAAATTTAAAGGACTAGTCCGTAAAGCTCAACTCGACATGAATGATGTCCCTAGAAGATCTATCTCTCAAGCTCACAGCTCAGCCCATTCCAGCTTGGAATGTTCCAGCTATGAGTAGAAATGTCTTCCTTTTAGTCCAAAACTAATCACATGGCAGCCCTATAAGTACAAACCTCTGACAGTTTGTCCTCACACTGCTCAACACATGGCATTAAGTTCAGTTCTCCTTCACTCTCCAAGTCCCACGTGAGACCCAGGAAGAGGCTCAAGTGAGATCAGTACTAAGACTTTCCTGCATCTACAAGCATCACTTGCTCTCCAGTTCTTGGCAGGGTAATTATTATATATATTAGCACTGACGTAATTAAAATCTCTCAGTTCTTTTATCAATTTTCTCCATCTCACTACAGCACCTGATATGGAATCTTTTTTAATTAAAGCGTTTCCATTATGGTCCATGATTCTACCCTGTAAAGATCTGTGTAAATCTAAATTTCATATTCATGCTTTATCTCGAGCAAGTGTGTGTGTGTGTGTGTGTGTGTGTGTGTGTGTGTGTGTGTGAAAAAAATTGTTTCATTAGTTCATGTTTATTATGCCTGAAAAACCCCCTAATAAACATTTTCTTTTAATAAAGGAGTAATAAGGCCTTCTAACAACATTGTTAAATTTGTTAAAAGGCATTTGTTATTTATCATGTGGATATGAGTCTGGAGGGCAGGGCACACTTGTGCCACCGTCTGTGTGTAGACGTCAGAAGATAATCGGTTCTCTCCTACCACGGAAGCTCTGGGGAGCAAACCTGGGCTGTCAGGCCTGGCCACACTTGGCTCACCCTCACTGAGTTACTTTTGCAGCCTACCAGCTTGGGTTTAGAGACATCGTCTCTCACCAGGCCTTGAACTTGCAAACCTTCTAAGCCACAGGGGTCAGCTTCTCTCCACTCCCAGAGCTGGCATTGTAAGTGCCATCACTCCGGCTTTTGTGTGGGTTCTGGGGATTAAGCTCCAGCCCTGAGCTACCTCCCTAGCCCTTCTTGTTCCATTGCTTAATGGCCATAAACTTTCTTCCACCTTCAATAACATCCATTAATGCAAAACTCAGCTCCCAACGCCACTTTATTTTGTGTATATTCCTTTATGGTTCCTTCTCACAAAAATAAGCACTGACTGTAGATTCTCTTCAGATTCTTCTAGCTATGAGGGTGCCCAGCCAGCATTGACTCTTAACATGATGCCAATGCGCTTTCCTAAGGATAAGCACTGGCACTGCTGGCACTTCTCTTCCCTTGTAAATACAATCATTGCCATCGCCATCCTTTTACCTACTAATAAATACTTCGGCAGCTGCAACTGTCCCTGAAAAGCAATTCCCTTCACTGTCCCACAGCCTCCTAATGCACACACCTACAGTGAGAATACAAAATGACCTGCACATGTGTAACTAAGCCCCAGTTCTTACTGAGAGACAAAAGACAGCTACAAAAGAGAACAATCAACTCAAAGGTCACAAATAACTCATCGGAGAAATGCAATCATTAAAACAAATGGTTCTGGAATAAACAGGCTATTTATATTAGGAAAAAATAACTTGGCCATTACTTTTCAGGGCATGCAAAAATTAGCTTGCAGTAGATCACAGGTCTATATATAAGAATAAAGATTACCAAACTTCTATCTTTAGGGCAATGAGGTAGGCAAATTTTTCTTTTAACCGAAATAAGTACAAATAGTAATAAAAATTTTTGACAAAAAAAAATAACTTTGAATTTAAAACCTTGGACTGGAGAAAGTCTGTGGTTAAGCGTGCTTGCTGCTCTTGCAGACGACCTGGTTTGCGTTCCCAGGAACCACACAGTGCCTGACAACTGTCTGCCACTCGAGTTCCAGAGGATTCTTCGTCCTCTTCTGTCCTCTAAGGGCACCAGGCACACAGTGCAAAGCATGCATATAGACATAAAATATAAATAAATCTTTCTAAAATATTAAAACCCCTATTCTGTGAGGAATACTATAAAGAAAATAAAAAGCAAACCAAAGACTAGAAGAAGATATGTGTGAGACATATGACATCTGATAAAAGGCTTATTTTCACTCAGAACATATAAAAATTGTTACAATCCATATATTAAAAAGTACCAGGATGGTTGGTGTTTTTTAATGGGCAAAACTGTATTTGAACAGCACATCACAAAAAAAGCTATATTAACAGCCAAGAAATATACAAGGATAGTATCACTCACTCATCAGAGGGAAACAAAGTCAAAACTTCACTGAGACAGTCCATAAATAAAGTCAAAAGGAGGGACAGAGGCAGTGACGACCAGAGTGATAAGCACCCACATCTCTGACAGTGGGACTGAAGTCCAGAGTGACCCAGCCACTGTACAGAGAGAGGAAACAGAGATGTTAACGGTAAACTCTGCCACACTTCCCAGCACCTTGTTGCCAAGTAGTTATCCCAAAGAAATGGAAATACATATTTATAAAGATTGTGTGACCGCTCATACAGTCCAAAGCTAGGGGCAATGACTCTCAGTGTTAGCCGGTGAACAGGTAGGCAGGCCGTGGCAGACTCAAGCTTTGGAATGCTACTCAGCAGAGGAAGAGAAGTATCGGTAGCATAGATTGACACCAGCTTCCAACCAAGGACCTCAGAGTGTAAGCCCAGCCAGAGGAAATTCTCAAGAACACAAAATTACAGTGCCAGAATGTGCAGCCGTGGGTGCCAACGGCTGTCAGAGTACACTCACAAGAAAGCAGGAATGTTCAGGTTCTTGATGACATTTTTCTGTATCAGGAAGTGATAGTGATTACGTGACTATATAAATTATCAAAATTCATCAAGTTGTACTTCAGATGGAAGAAACTTATATACATTTTATAGCAAACTGAAAAAAAAGTTCCTGACACTCACTGAGCATTTTACTATACCCGAACTTCATATTTTCAAGACTTTATCTTGTAATCTGCCACTTCTAGACTGTTACGCAGGCCACAGAATTTAATAAAGATGAGCAGTACAAAGGTCATCTGGGGTCAGCTCTGCGTGCAGTTCACGCCTTCCCTGTTTTCACTGCCCTGCTTCGGCCACTTACTTTGGAGGCCATTTGCTTCCCTGAGGTTTTACTAAAGCGATGGTCCATATGGCGATTTCCCTCCATGCCTGGGATCCAGGCGCCTACGGTTCCTTGGGAAATTCTCTTACAGCTGACTCCATTACTTCTCCAGTCTCAAGCTAGCAGCAGCTTCTTCATGTCTGTTGTCTGACACCCAGGTCTCTTCACAGATAATCCTGGACTCGCTACCACTCTGCTGTGTCCCTGACTGTTTTCACTGCTCCTGGGCACCACACTATCTCTAGTCTGACTAGTGCCTGGAGTAGGACCCTGACACCCGACTGTTAGGTTACAGAGTGACTTGTCACATCCTGACAACACAGGTGAGACTTGAGAGGTTGGCGGTCCAACATTACATGGCTCCTAAGGGTCAAATTCTGGCCCCTCTGATGCCAAGTCCTAGCCAATTAACTATGCGTTAAATGTCTGTAAGCAGCCTAGCAAAAGTCACTGAATGTCTACACCACACCATGTTAAGTCTATATATACATGCAGGATCTTAATTCAGATCTCATCAGTCTGAGAAGTGTTCACATTCCTTTCTGAAACTTTATTTAATCAAATGGTTTTTTGAAATAGCTGTGCCAGCATGATTACTTTACTAAACTGAGATAGGATCAGCCCGGCTGTACTTCCTAGAATAGACGCTAACTGGCTACAATTAAATTTAGTTCAGTCCTTATGTAAGGGATGCACATCTCCACTAAAGTAAATAGTGCGCACTTACACGCTCATTCCATTACAGGAGTCGACTCTCTCGTCTCACTGCTCTCACACACTACCAGCTCTGACTAGACTACATTCCCTGCTGTGACTAAACAGCAAAATGCAAGACACTGTGTGTAAAGATTTCTAATGTACTTACAAGCATGGCATATATATATATGTGTGTGTGTGTGTGTGTGTGTGTGTGTGTGTGTGTGTGTGCCAATTAAAAGGAACAAAGACTATGTTCAGCAGAGTCAGACTTTGTACAATGAATCTATTCACTGTGGAGAAATAAAACGGGGAACTGGAATAAAAAGAGTTTTGAATGACAGTGAATTTAAGCGTGACTCAGAATGAGTCACCCTTGAGTGTACGGCAAAATTGTAAGCAGAAACTTCCATAACCTGTGATGTGATCCTCACTGTCCTCAGAAGAGGCCAATGCTACTGCTGTGTGCTCAAGTGCTGTCCTCAGCACGGCCATAGTTTTGCCACGTGGTAACAACAGTGTGGTTTAAAGACCATTCCGTCCAGTGCTGCCTTTGGAGAGTGTCTGTGGGATTTTATATCCTGTACAGCCAGCTGCAACCACAGGCTCGCCGAAGTTCACTGATGTTCTCTTGGATAAGAATAAGCCTGGGCTAACAGAGCCTGCATCACTGCATACAATTCATAAACACGAGCTGCTCCCCTCACTAGCACAGCGTTAGCAGCCCAAGCTTTAGACTCAAAGCTAGTGCCATTTTAACGCCTTCCCTTCATACCTGCACGGGTAACTCTCTGGGTTCCTTTCAGTCATCCCTTGGATTTTTTGTTTTTCTTAGTATTATATAAACCTACAACCATATTCTGGCCGTAGAACTCAAACACTTATTGAATTCAAAGAAAAATTTTGTTTTCCAAGGCAAAGATATCATAATTGACAAGTAGAATTTTCGGAGATTATGGTAGGTGTGTCCCATATAACTTGTCAGTAATAACCAACACTTGGATCTAAAGCTTAGGTATCATTTCTCTCACTAACCTGAATTTCCATGTTTCCTTGTATGAGACTTAAGGAGATGTGATGCGGACAAGAATACCAGAAACAATAGATAACTCACTCAAAAAAACCAATGTTATGAGAGCTACATCCACTTGTTACTCACAGAAGAGCACAAATCCATGTCTGTCGATCAAGGAAGGAGGAAGGAAAGGAAAGGGAAGGAAAGGAGAGGGAAGTGAGGGAAAGAAAGACCAACACCAGCTAAGAGATTTGTTATCAGAACCAGATTTGGTACCATCACTGCAATTAAAACTCAATTTGACATCAAATTAGATGCAACTGGAGAGACGATCAACTCTTTTGACAGATGTGAAACTGTATATATAAGAAGAGAAAGGAAAGGGACGGAAGAGTACAGGCGATATTTGAGACTTCAGGAAACAGCACACTTATACATACATACATACACACAGCACACTTACACATACACACAGCACACTTATACATACACACAGCACACTTATACATGCATACACACAGCACACTTATACATACACACAGCACACTTATACATACATACACACAGCACACTTATACATACATACACACAGCACACGTATACATACGTACACACAACACACGTATACATACGTACACACAACACACTTATACATACATACACACAACACACTTATACATACATACACACAACACGCTTATACATACGTACACACAGCACACTTATACATACGTACACACAGCACACGTATACATACGTACACACAGCACACTTATACATACGTACACACAACACACGTATACATACATACACACAGCACACTTATACATACATACACACAACACACGTATACATACATACACACAGCACACTTATACATACATACACACAACACACTTATACATACGTACACACAGCACACTTATACATACGTACACACAGCACACTTATTGTTAGACCCCAGGAAAGGAAGACAAGCAGAGATGCAGTTTTTGAAGAAGTAACAGAAACCTCAGGACAACACAAATATCAAACACATCAATATTAAAAACTCCAGACACCTGGGGAGAAAAACTTGCACAAATTAAAGGGCCAAGAAGAAATCTTTAAAAGCAGCCAGAGAAAAGGCCAGACGTGCTTTCAATAGGGGAGGGGAACACTTAAAGAAAACTACGAAAAAAGACAGTGAAACAAAACCTTAAAGTACTAAAAGAAAATTATTAGCAATTTAACATTTCATTAATTCTGAGAAAATCCCTCAAAACTGAAGGAAAAAATACTTGCAGATAAAGAAATTGAGGGGCCTGCCCTGACAGCGAGCTCACTCCTCGTGGTTTTCTGGGTGTCTGTATCTGACACTTGTAATATAAATCTCAACGTGTCACAGTATCCATGGCAGTCTGGCCCTGGGACCTCAATGCCACCCCCTCTACCCTGGACCTAAAAAGTCAAGTCCCAGTCAGTGTGCCTCTTCCCCCAACAACCCTTGCTCCTAGGGATCACTGCACCGGTTCACTTCAGCCAACTTGGTGTAAATACATCCTGTCATTTAACCCTAGACAAGGGAAGTATCATACTTAAGCTATAGTTTAAAATCTCAGCCTCTGTATCTGCTACAAAGCAGGGCAAGCATGAGGACTGATCTCTTAAAGGTTTTTGTTTGCTTGTTTGTTGTTTTTGTTGTTGTTGTTGTCAATGTTCAAAGTACAGTATCTATATTTAAGTTTAACTTATTTTTGCCTAATATTAGGAGATATTTTATAATTATCCAGATGACATATTTAGTTCAACTGCTAACACAATTTAATTAAAAAATAAAAGAACATTTCCTTTGCAGTGGAAATATACACATTTGTCCTTATACCCACTGGTAAGTGTAGTCTACACACACACATACACGCACACGTGGGCACGGCCCCATGTGCGCAAACACACACACACACACACACACACACACACGTGTGTGCATGCACACCTGTCAGGGAAACTTCTCTTTGCAACAGATGAAAACCACTTCTGAAAACCACAAGTAATCAATATGCAGAGTTGCAGAGTCCAAGTCCAATGGATCTAGCTACAAAACACTCCCTTGCCTAAGACTCAGGGATGGGGGTGTGGTTGCAGGAGAAAAGACAGTATTGCTAAAGGATCAGGGAGTGCGCTGTGAGCCTGTGTCTCCTAGTAGTGCCGAAAGCCACACCCATAAAGTCTGCCCAATATGAATGTGAGCTGAACAAAAATGATATCCATGAATGTGCAGACTGGATTGAGAAAAGCTGGGGGGGGGGGGGGCTGAAGCGTGCACACAACACAGGCACCCGAGGAAAGCTGGGAACGAAGATGTTCCTCCCCAGGGGTGGGCACACCAGCTGGTTGTCTAGGGCCAAACAGTCGGCCCTAAAAACATCCAGACAGGTAGCATTAGACGGACTGAACAGTCTATAGTCGGGAAAATAGATGTATATTTATATAGTTATATACATTCAATAACAATTAGGTCTAAAAAGAAAAGCAAAGAGGGGGGCTATAGGGGACGGCTTGGAGGGAAGATAGGAAAGAGAGAAATATTTTAATCCATTTCTGATCTCAATTTTTTTAATTAAAAATAAAGTACAATCTCACTCCTCTCCTTTCCTCCTTTCTCAACCCTGCTCCCCAATATTAAAGGTGTTTTTAAAACTTCTCCTCTGTACATTCCAAGCAGATACACAGCCATATCACAGTCACACATGCATAGCAAGCATGTAAGCATATTCACATGAAGGAAGTCATGCGAAGAATCACACTATCCACGCTGCTTTACGACTTTTCAGTTTCTCAAAGCAGTCCACACTTCCTCCTCCAGGTCTGTCCGTCTGCATGACTTCCCTTCACTGTGCGGTGTGCTGAAGGGCATAAACATCTCTCCTAGTGGTGGAGTGACTGAAACCAGACTCCGGGAAGGGCTCGGGCCGTGCTGTACGCACACAAGAATATTACCTCTTTACAACGCTGAACCACAGACTAGAAGTCGGAATCCAGATGAAATAAATAAATACTAAAAGAAAGAAGTTTACCAGGAGCGAGGGAGACGGCTGGGGTGTCAAGGTGCTTGCCGCGCAAGCCTGATGGCTCGAGTTTGACCCCTAGAGCCCTTTAAAAAGCCGGATGACTGGGAAGCACCTGCTGTCCCAGCAGTAAGTAACACGGGGAAAGAAGAGAGATGGAGAGCTGGCCAGAAACTCAAGGACCGGCTAGCCTGGAGCACCGAGGGACTGCAAACACAAGAAGGGTCCTGCCCAAGCAAGGTGGAAGGAAGATGCCAACTCCTAAACAAGTACCCTCTAATAGCCACACGCTCACTGTGGTACCTGCACACCTGCACTCACTCCCGCATACACAGTAAATAAGCTTAAAATAAAAAAAATTAAAGTTTACCAACTTGTTCTCTTACCCATAACATACAATGACACCAAACTTCATTCACATTTTTTAACTATGGCCAGTCTCAGGGAAAAGACACTTCATTAGTGTGTACCTGAATTGTCAAACACTGCAGGTTCCTATCTGATATTCACATTATTTCTCTGCAAATAAAACCCATATCTTTTTAACAAAAATCCTGCAAGATTTAAAAATTAAAATAATAATAATAACAACAGGCAGTTTCCCTAGCAGCGCCTTTGCACGCGGTGGTGGGTGGTTTAAGAGAAAGCGCTTGCTTCCCTCAGACCAGGCTCACCTACTCTAGATGGGTTTGTTTGTTTTTCCTTTTTCTTCTGAGGACTTTTAGACCTAGGATGCAAACACGGCAGCTCGCCCACCACTGGCAAAGACTGCATGGGAACGAGTTGGTTACTTAGAGCCTCTGTAACCGCCCTACTGAGTCCAGCAACCTGTACAGCCTGGGCTCTTCACGGGACGTTAGGCCTCTTGTTCTACATGCAATTCCAACACTCAACTCTGTGCGCAGACTCACGACAGCAAGCATCTTCTCAGGCAGTGAAAGCCATGTGCGCTTCTTCTCTAGGCCTCTGCTGTCTCTACCCAATCTGCACCTAGTTCTCTCAGTCCACAGACAACTCTTCAGAGCACAGGAACTGGCTACACGAAGGTGTGTAGCCTTTACTTCTTCAGTCAGACTCCAAACCTCCCATTTCGGGTTTCTTGTGGAAATCAGCACACACGAGAACACGGAGAGAGAGGTCAGCAGGAAGCGGGGCCTGCCAGAGCCACTGCCCCAATAGACTGCTTCACTGACAGTCTGGTTTATGCATGTTTCAGAAAGACAAGGACCTTCACAAAAGTATTTAAAATTTTAAGGAGCATTCAAACATTCTTAAGAAATCCTTTACACTGATCTACGCCATACTTTTAAGACCCAGCATCCATAATTTGTTCATGTTTCTGGGAGCTGTCGAGATGAAACCAGCAGATGTACAGGTAACAGTCACGAGAAGCTCTCCGTGACTGCGTAGACGACCTTTATTAATCACTGCATTGGTGTCTGCCACGTGGGCGAGAGCCATGCTCCGGCAGCCCATTTGCAAAGGGTAACAAGTCACTTGAATGAAGATGCTTCAGCACATTTAAATGGCATTTAAATTATATTATGCTAGTGGTACAAACAAACAGTCATTCATAGCACCAATCTAAATAAAATAACTCACTGCAACCCAAATTACTCTCTGGAGAATGTTCATAACGTCTTCTGGGCACTGTGTTTCAGTCATAAAATAATGCTAAGAATTGAACACTCCCAGTACTTAGGCCACTGATTACATTTGCCAATTATCTGTTACTTGTATGTGTACTCATCACTGATCGTAAACTGAAGAGAAGTAAACACCAGGCAAGCTCAGGCATGGATCACTGCCTTCTCTTCAAATTTACTCTTGCCAAAACTCAGTCGCGGCTTAATAAAAAGCAGTACTTTAAAAAAGATACTATAAACATACATGCTATAAGGTAGTTATTGGACATGTGTTCAAAAAGCTACTCAAAATCATTCCGAATGGAGCTAATCTCTGCTCCTCAGTGCGCAACTATTTTCTACTCCGCCTGCCCTTACAAAACCCGAGAGCAGAGATACAGTCAGTGCCTCAGTGTCTCTAAGGCTCAAGGGTCTTCATGTGCAAACCACACATCCGGTGTGTGCTTGCAATCTTGCCGTAATCTACTCTCCCGCAACAGAATGTAAGGGAGTACACACACTGTGCCTGTTCATATACGTGAGCTCAAGGCAGCTATCAACACTGTTACATACACAGTGCTATACTAATAAGTTGACATGCCATGTCATACACCATAGGCAAACATCAGTCTACAAATCTGTTTTATGGGCTTCTTTCCCACGTGGATTCAATAACCAACAACCAAACCTCACTTGCTACATTAAGTGGCACACATTTCTGATATTGACTGTGTCTGTGTTCCATTCACAGGTAAATGTTTGACAACAATCAGCAAAAACACAGAAGATAATTTAAAGAAGTGAGATGCCAGGACCAGAATCCTGTATGAAAGCGCCATCCAGAAGGTGGTGAGGGTCATGGTATTGTCGGGAGGTGAATGGTAGTAATCAGAAATGATCTGGCTGGGCCCTCTCCACTGAGACACACGGACAGAAGCAGAGATCCGCTTAGAGCACATTTGGAGATGCCATCAGAGATGGTGGAATGGGTTTGGGTTCCTGTCACTTCAGAAAGTACTTGAACATATGTAACTTTTGATATCAATAGAAATACTGGTTACCTTTCAAACCCGAATGGTTCTTCTATTCAACAAGCACACACTGAACACTTCTATGTGCATAAGTAAAATGCACATTCTGAGGGGGTTTACACACTGTCTAAAGAGGAGAGGAGGGCTCCATGAGCATTAAATATCTTCAAGCAGAGGCAGCGATGAGCTAAAACCCATAACAGACTACATGTGGATGGTAGAAAGCCAGCAACAGCAAGGCGCAGGCTAACAAAGGCATGCTCTCTGTCCAGAAGTTGGGATGCACACAGGAAATGCTTAAAGCATGGACAGAAATAGTATTCTAAACTATGACAAATGTGAAAATAAAAACCACACTTAGCTTTTCTTTCATCTGAATGTCGATACATTTGCCTATTTAACATTTTTTTTACTGCATGCCAGGTGCTGCTCTAAGCACTTAACAAATATTGACTCACTTTCTCTAGAGTTAATAATCTTATAAGAACATCTGTCCCCTTTTCACCGTGAAGAAACTAGAGAGTACCCAGAACCTGAGTAGCCTGCCCAAGGGCACATGGCCTTGTAAGCACTAAGTCTGAAAGGCAAACCCAGACAGGCAGTGAAACCAGCGACTCTGCACTGTCAGCGGACTCCACTGTAGTTACTGACACGTGTGGAGTGCAATGTAACTGAGAGACTGACACACGTTTGTCTTAGTTAATTTTAATTATTCAAATAACCACATGCGGCTAGTGGCTGCCACATGGGGAACTCGCATGACTGCCCAGTGAATCATGCTGTTCGTCTAGCGAGAGGAAGTCTTTCAGGTCATCCCTCACACTCAATTGAAGCATGTAATCAATTCAAAGGTAGCCCTTGAAAAAGCAAAGAGTTCTAAGCCATGGCTCTCTACCATGGTCTACGCAATGGCACATGAGCCAATGAGCCAATAAAAGGCTCAGGACTCTGAGATAATATTTTTCTGAGAAAAAGAAAAGCTCATATGATCTGAACTAAATATATCTCCTGAATACAGCCTTGATAAAACTTTTTATCAATTAACTTTGCCTAAAAATACACACAATTCTGACTTCAAATGTTCTATTTCTAAATTTAAAAACAAATCGCTTTGCCTTGAGTTTTCAAAATACAAGTAAACGGGCACTATCTTAGGTAGTTAGGGTTTCTACTGCTGTGAACAGACACTGTGACCATAGCAACTCTTAAGAAAGGACAGCATTTAACTGAGCTGCCCTACAGGTTCATCGCGGTGGGAAGCATGGAGGTATGCTATGCTATGGAGCAGCACTGGAGAGGTAGCTGGAGTTCTACATCCCGATCAGCAGGCAGCAGGAAGAAGACAGATACTGTGCCTGCCTTGGGCATTTGAAACCCCAAAGTACACCCCCCAGTGACACACATCCTCCAACAAAGCCACACCTAATGGCACTCCATAACCATTCAGATATGAGTCTACAGGGCCATTCTTACTCAAATCACCACAGAGGCTGTCACAGAAATGTATCTAACCGCTGACCAGGAGACCCATCAGCCACCTAAGAGACCGGCATAACATACACAACGGTGAAGCAACAGTAACGAGCTCAACAAAACACTAAGGACAGGCCAGAGGTCATCCTTGCAGGGTATCAGCCTGACCCAGCCAGTCTTCCAGTATTACGTCCCACTCAGCGCTCACAACACTCTTGGAGTCAGTCCCCAGCGTCACCCTTACTGTTCAGAACCTGACGCACACAAATCCAGGTGCCCTGTCTGTCTAGAGATTGGGCTCCTATGAGGTCTTTCCTGTTGTAATCACTCGCATAACTGCAGCACTCAGCAGTGAACCATGAAATTCCCCAAAATGACTCAGATTTACACAAGAACCTAACTTTCTGAGACGACAAAGAAATATTTATTCACTTTATATACATATGAGTGTGTGTGCAAAAAGCAAACAGTCAAGTGAGCATTAGGGACTGCTAGTGTTGCCTAAAAGGTACTGCAAAAACAAAAAAAAAAAGCTATTTTCGGAAACAAAGTAGATTAAGAGGTGTATAAGCTCTGTACACTAAGAGCAATGTGAGATCTTGGAAAACAGACATTCACAGATTTCCATGAAGCCACACGATGACAAAACAAGACCACAGATCATCCATTTTCCCACCACCACATTGCAATGATCA
Organism: Mus musculus; assembly: GCF_000001635.26. Classification (NCBI taxonomy): domain Eukaryota; kingdom Metazoa; phylum Chordata; class Mammalia; order Rodentia; family Muridae; genus Mus; species Mus musculus. The sequence continues at coordinate 6,358,347 of NC_000068.7, read as the reverse complement.
TATTTGTGTTTCTCCTTATTAAAAATGTCAATATCATCACAAAAGAAAGCTGTATCATTAAAAGGCTTTATATATTTAAGTGACACCTTTACTTCTTGTCTTAGTCTTTACCACATTAGATACCAAATCACTTAGAATTCTATGATGATAGATGTAGGGTTGATGCACGTGCTGTGGGGCCGCTGGCGCCCAGAAGCCCGGGTTTCTCTATCCCCAACTGCACTGCTTCCATCCTCACAGTTCACATCACGGCTGCTGCAATTGGAACAACAGCACTCACATTCCAGATCAAAGAAGGCTATCACATAGCAGAGCAGAACATCTCAAAGGCAAACTCTCCCAGCCCTCTACCAGGAATTGGCTTATAAAAGCTAAGAATGCCATCAGATAGCATCTGAGACTTTCAGAAACACTTCCCCCACCTCTTTGATATACCTACCAAATATTTTAAACTTGCCTTGAGTTATCAATTTCTTTGTTCTGAAAAACTATAAAACGCCATGACATATAACACTGCTTCCACACTGGGACATGGAATGTGGGTTAATTCTTGTTCCCCCATGATTATTCAAAACGGCTTCAGAATAAACTATCTCTTATCCCCCGTAAGGTGAAAGCCATGGGTTTTCTGCATCAACAAAAGTTTTCATCAAAAGAACTGATGTTTGCAAAGATAAACATATTTAGCCTGTGTCCTACTTTGCTTTCTGTTGCTATGATAGATAACACCAGCCAAATCCAGCTTGGGACAGGAAAGGGCTTATTTGGCTTAAGAGGTCCACCATTGGGAAAAGCCAATGCAGGAACTCAAGGCAGGAACTCAACGCAGGAACGGAAGTAGAGATCATGAAAGAATGTTACAGTCGGGCGTGGTGGCGCACGCCTTTAATCCCAGCACAGCAGCCCAGCAGAGGCAGGCGGATTTCTGAGTTCAAAGCCAGCCTGGTCTACAAAGTGAGTTCCAGGACAGCCAGGGCTACACAGAGAGACCCTGTCTCAAAAAAAGGAAAAAAAAAAAAAAAAAAAGAAAGAAAGAAAGAACATTACTCACTGCCTTGCTTCCTTATAAAATGTTTATAAGTTTTTATGTTAAAATTTTACAAACATGTTTTTTGGAAAGAAATGAAGAGTCTGAATCATTCAGGTTCGATCACATTTAGCACATCTCTGTTTGACAAGTTAGAGAAAGATGTACTATTCTCAAGGATGTTAAACCTTTGGGTGTTTAACTGTGAGGTTTTAACGAGGAGGCAGCCCCTGGACACCCAGAGCCCCAGTTCTCATCTTTAATGTACAACTGAACAGTATGCCGGTTTGACCGTTCAGTCTGCTCAACAGTAAGGACACTACCGGCTGTGCTGCGGCGGCCCAGAAGCAGATGCAGGCTAAGCATCCAGAGGAAGCTGTGGTGGTTTATTTGCTGTTGAACATACTAAAGAATTGCTTACTCCTTCCACGTCCCTGTTTCACAAGGCTACACTGTTCTCCCCTGTCCCTGAAGGCTGCGCATCAGAACACCCCGCCCGCTAAGTTACTCTGACTACAAGTCCTCAGTTAAGACTGTCTGTCCTAAGGATTGTAGCTCACTAGTCACTGAACTGTAAAACTCTTTCTTTGCCCAAGATACTCTAGCCACTCCCTAGCAGGCTGGAAGTCTGTTTACAATCCTGTACCAAAGAAAACTGACAATGAAAACTTCACAAACCATTTATTATAATTATTTCATCCTCAACTTTGATATTCTAGTACAACGTCTTCAAAACCGTTGGGATAATCTCCTGTGCGCTGTGTAAAGACTGTCTTTGTATTACTCAGATGCTGAGCGCTATCCCGCAGAGATCTCGGTATAGGCAGGGTTATTTTTGTGAAGCATTGCCAGCCTCGGTGTTCTGTAAGCATCTTCTCCATCACCTTCTGGTTGGTTTAATGAAGAGCAAAATGGCGTACAGAAAGCAGGAGAGGGCAGCTAGGACTTCCGGGGAGAGATGGAAACTCTGGGACCAAGTCTGAAGGAGAGGTAACTAACAATCCACATGGCAGAACTGAGTGACTAAATAAACAGGTTATTTAAGGTATATGAGCTAGCTGGGAAATAGCATAAGCTAAGGCCTGACCTATAATAAATAAATACATCTCTGTGTCATAATTCAGGAACTGGAGAGTCAGAGACAGTCGGGCAATAATACACTCCTTTTTTATTTATTTATTTATTTATTTATTTATTATCTTATTTACTAATGTTAATGTGAGCACAGTATTTAAAAATACTACTTTTACTTTGTATTACTCATTCACATTACATTAAAAGAAGTGTCATTTTAAACATTTTAAGATATTTAATGTGTGTGTGTGTGTGTGTGTGTGTGTGTGTGTGTGTGTTCCTCCCCTATATTTTACATTGTCTTTAAGTTATTTACATCAGCAGTTCTCAACCTTGGGCCAAGACCCCTTTGGGGGTCAAATGACCCTTTCTCAGGGGCTGCATATCATATATTTACATTACAGTCCATAACAGCAGCAAAATTACAGTTATTGAGTAGCAGCATCAATAATTCTACGGTTGGAGGTCACCACAACATGAGGAAGTATATTAAAGGATCAAAGAATTAGGAAGGGTGAGAACCACTGATCTGCATTATTTTAAAAATAGCTAGCTAGAAAGCTGCCGACTCACTAAGAGTACCTTCTGCTCTTACAGAGGACCTGAGTTCAGATCCCAGCACCCATGTCTGGCAGCTCACAATTCCACCTGCCTGTAAGTCCAGTTGCAGGTGACCTGATGCTCTTCTTCTCTCCAAGAGCATCTGTACTTACTCATATGCACACACCCACACAGATACACACACACATACATACTCATGTGCACACACCCACACAGATACACACACACATACATACTCATGTGCACACACCCACACAGATACACACACACATACATACTCATGTGCACACACCCACACAGATACATACATACATACATACACACACACACACACACACACACACACACACACACGTAAACATCTTTTTTTAAAGATTTATTTATTTATTTTATATGAGCACACTGTCACTGTCTTCAGGCACACCAGAAGAGGACATCAGATCCCATTACAGATGGCTGTGAGCCACCATGTGGTTGCTGGAGATCAACCTCAGGCCCTCTGGAAAAGCAGTCAGTGCTCTTCACCACTGAGCCATCTCTCTAGCTCCACACATATTTTAAAAATAATCAAAATAAGTCTTTTCAAACAATCATTTCATTTAAATGAGAAAATACAACAGTATTTTGCAAAGGAATAAAAGTAATAAGTATTAATGGTGTAATTAACACAATTAGAAAAGGTCTAAAAAAACTTCTCAGAAGAAAATTGTTGCCAGGCGGTGGTGGCGCACGCCTTTAATCCCAGCACAGCAGCCCAACAGAGGCAGGCGAATTTCTGAGTTTGAGGCCAGCCTGGTCTACAGAGTGAGTTCCAGGACAGCCAGGGCTACACAGAGAAATCCTGTCTTGAAAAAGCCAAAAAAAAAAACAAAAAACAAAACAAAACAAAACCCAAAACAAAACAAAACCAAAAACAGAAAATTGTTTTATAAACTTTCTTTCCCAGATAGAGAAAATTCTACCTGCACCAAATCCCTATCTGAAAACAAAAGCTAGAGTCACCTTAACATGACATAGCTTTTGGCAGTATTCTTTCTATATTCATATGGTATTTCCTGGTACTTAGGAGATACACAGACATACTTTCAAAGACAAGAAAAACAGTATTAGGGTTAGAGAACTGGCTCAGTGGTTAAAAAACATATGTTCTTGCGGGGGGTGGGGGGGTCGTTTCCAGCACCTACATGGAAGCTTACCACCTCCTCGGGTACCAGATATGCATGGTACACAAAAATGCATGCAGGCAAAAAACCTATATACACAAAATAATAAATCTTTAAAGATGTAAAAAGAAAAAAAAGAGAAGAGGAAGAGGAAGAAGAAGAAGCCGACGATGACAACCAGTATGATCCTCTGTCCTAGGTATATCCCAAGTAATTGTAATTAGAAACATAAAAACTAGGAGGAACTTTCCAACCAAAAGTTCTGAGTGTAAAGGTCAAATTATGAATCTGACATTTTCAAACAGATTGAGAGTACATTAATTATATTCTCCTGAAATAGTAAACGTAGTAAAAATTTTCTAGTGCTTTATTATTAAAATCCTACCATTTAAAGGAACATGTTCTACTTCAAAAAGAAAAAAGAAAGCAGGAAACAGGAAGTAGATAATTACACAGGACCCTAAATAACACCATCACATTCCAATGGAAACACTGACTGCTTCTCTGCCTCTGAGATGCAATTATGTTTGATCATGTAAATATCACGCTTTACAGTAAGACAAGTAGTCAGACAATGCCCATGAGCTATGTTTTTAGTTCTACTGTTCTGTATATGAGAGAACTGCATATCACAGTATCACTTTACAGTGTTGTTGAAAATCCGTTTACTTGGGATATTTGCAGTCTCATAATCTTTATTTTCAAATGCTAAATCTGCCATGTTAAAATATTTTAAAGTCTGCATTTAGCATCATCTGAGGTATAGTTTCACTAGCCAAGTCTATAAAAATAGAATGTTCTAATACAGAGTACAGCCTCATGAAGCCCTGTAGGCCTACCTGGGAGTCGACTAACTTATCCATGCGACCCACAGATTAAATGAGTGAAAGAGCCAGTCATCGCCTGATGGCCTGCAGAGGCTGAAAACCCATCCCTGGCTATCACTTTAAAAGTTACTACTCCAAACATTCGAAAAGCAAAAGCAGGCATGTACTTCTTCTAAGCAGAGGTGATTCACTCATTTTAAGACAGGTAAGTCAGGCATGCAATTTAAAGTAATTTACTATATTCTATATATCTCAGGCATGTGCTCTAAGTACCTGACTCATTTACATATAACCAGTGAAGAAGCATATAATCTTAAGCAGGAAACAGTGGCTGCTGACTAAGACAGACCAAGTTCTTAATTTATTCCCATTATTTTATCAGCTACTCACAGACATAAGAACCCCTACTTCTGCCCTATCACAAGCAGACCTCTAGCTTGCCCCTTCTAACTCTGCTGTGATTATATTTTAAGATTAAGAGGATTACGGTAATGATCTGTCTACCCCCAACACCCCTAATGCAAGAAGAGGCTCTCTGCGATGTGAAAACACTGTCACCGCAGAGTGTAATAACTTCCCCCTTGGCCTCTGTACCTTGTAATAAAATAATATGTTTCCAATTTTGTGCTTAGAACGGGATCCTGAGCACGCTAGCAATCATGCCGTGCCACGATACCTGGTCCTTTTCAGACACTGTAATAAAGCAGGAATGTAAAAGCACGCGTGAAATCAGAATATGCATAGCTGTCCTTCAGCTCGATCCTTATCTAAGTGCCTCAGAGTGCCCTGCTCTGCCGTTCACTCTGCAGACGGACGCTCGCTCGCTCCTACCTTCCTTCGCTGTGGCTGCCTTCTGCCTGGACGGTGTCACCAGCTCCTTTACAAGCTGCAAGACTTGAATCATTGCTAGTTAGCAAGCCAGAGGCTCCAGCTGCTCCCACTAGCGATGCAACAGGTTTCATCATCAGGAGCTTAAGGCATTTCTGCTGTCTGCCGCCCAGCACAAGCACAGTTCAACTTCAGGGCAAAGGACGCTTTGCCTAGCTAGCTATGAAGAAGCCTGGGGGCAGCTAACAGAAAACAACGCAAAGCTCGGCTTCCTGAGACTTCAGCGTATGTGAGAATGCCATCCCCAAAACCAAACCACTTACACACCAAACTGAGGAATCTGTAAATCACTAAGCACAGCAAACAGCACTCTCTCGCAAAAGCCACAAGAAAAACCAGGTCTAAGCTATGAATTCTCAAACCGCAGCACAAATGCTATGTGCAAATTTTTAAGTAAAACCAAAATGCCTTGTACCGTCAAAGCTTTAATACTTTCTTCCAATTTCTCAAAAACCTTATATTGAATCGGAAAATGTAGATAAAAATAAAATCTATCTTGCTAACTCCAACCTCCCAGATTTGCATAAAAGATACAGAGCCTCAAAAATACCCTATAATTTCCTCTCCCTCCCTCCTCTCTTTCTTCCCTCCCCTCCCCTCCTCCTAACACCTCTGAATTCTCAGTACATGAATACAAGTCTAAGTTCACACACACACAGAAATTCTCCACAGTCTACAGATCCACTGGTCTCAACTACAGAGGAATGAACCAGAGAATTCAAACAAGCAAAATCATTGCTTTGCTACGGAATGGTTTCAACGGCAAGACTGCAGCAATACTCAATGAATATTTAATACCTGTGCTCACATTCCATTTCTTACACTGCCCTTCTCAGAGTGAACCTACAGTAACTAAGGAGGCGGGAGGGAGGCATCCGGGTTAACAGTGCTAAAGGTTGTATTTATTAAAGTCACTCCACACCCGCAATCCATCCCCTCTAGCTGCATCACCAACTCTCACGGTTCCCTCTCCTTCCTATGTATCCTTTTGATATTTTTAACATCATAAAGTAATGGATCCCAGCAAGAATCCGAGGCAGCTCCTTTGTCCTCAGATAGACAGCTGATGACTGACTTGTTTTCCATTCTTCAACTGAGGCACACAATGAATCCACAAGGTGGGTTGGTTAAATACATACATACATACATACATACATACATACATACATACATCTTTCTCTGATCCTCTGTAAAACTGCATAGCTTTAGGATCCACAGCAAAGTTTTCAGCTCTTCTGTGAAATAGCCTCAGCATGTGCACATATATCCACTCATGACATGACCACCATCTGGTGTTAACTCTGAGAAGACAGCACTACACACCTATGACAGCAGGAAATGGTTGTAATGAAAAGAAAGCACAAGGCAGCCACCGATAGTTGCCGATAGATCTCGGGGTAGACTGTTTCGAGCACAAGGCCCTAGGCTGGGTCCAGGCTAGAAGGTCGTCAATAGGAAGTAGGGGGAGTTGGAGGCTGATACATTCAGAAAGGTCAAAGCACCTTTAATTAAATGTGGCCTTTTAAGTAAATCCCTTCCAAGACTAGATAGAAACAAATGAAATCAACTCCCTCTACCTAGCACCTCATTCCCCAGGGCAGTTTTGGACAGATAATAGGCATGGAATACCCAGCGCCTTCTTCTGGAAACAAAGATGAACACTAGCCAACCTTCCCTCCCTCCCTCTTGGAGATCAAACCCAAGGCCAAGAAATGATTGAGCAGACATTTTACCCCTGAGTAGCTTGCCCAGCCAGCCCTGAAAGGTCTGCCCCCTCCAATAGTCTTCCTTCCACAGCCCTGAAGGGATAGATGGTACATTCTCCTCTCAAAAAACACGTTTGATGAAAAGAATACAGAATTCATTTTTCCATAAATATCAGTTGCATTATCTCACCCCACTGGCTTAGTTTTGATTTGAAATGAAAATCGTCACCACAACACACTAACTACCAAGAACATTTGAAAAACTCCCCTTCAAATGATCCTAACATTAGGTAAAGACTAAGGGCCTCTGTTCTACAGAAATGTCACAGGAAATGCTAACTGTACAAGAATAAGTAAGCATAGAAGGTACAATATACAAGGACCCCAACACACATGCACCTGCACACACACACACACACACACACACACACACGCACGCACTTGCATGTACATATGGAGTGAGCAGAAAAAGAAAAATATCAAACTGGTACCAGTAATTTTCTTCTAAAGAATGTTTCTCAACCTGAAGGACTCTTTAACAGGAGTCGTCCAAGACCACCCGGAAACCCAGATACTTATACTATGATTCATAACCTAGCAAAATTTTTATGGCTGGAGTCACCAGAACCTGAGGGTAGTGGCTGAAGGTTGTAGGCTCTTAGGGAGTGGCACTATTCATCGATGTGGCCTTGGATTAGGTATGGTTTTGTTGGAGGAAGTGGGAGAAAGGCTTTGAGGTTTCAGAAGCTAAGCCAGGCCGAGTGGCTCGGTCTCTTCCTGCTGCCTGCAGATTCAGATGGAGAACTCTCAGCTACCTCTCCAGTGCCATGTCTGCCTGCGCTCCACCTGTTATGCTTCGGGCCAGGATGACGATGACTAAAGCTCTGAATGGTAAGCCCGCCCTATCAGATTCTTTCCATGATTTGCCTGTCAGAGTGTCTTTCACAGCAATAAAAGACAATGAGGACCTGCATAAAGGATCCCAGCATTGGATTAGTGGGTGGCTGAGAGCCACTGCTGTACAGAGCAACATTACCGACACATGTTGAGTACCTCGTTTTGTTCTATTTTTACAGTAAATATAATCTACTATTTTACTATATTTCTTTTAACAGAGGGAAACACCTTTGTGCTGACAAAGTTCATCATGTATTGAGAACTGTACATGTGGTCTTACCCAGCTCTCTGCCTGCTCAACCCTCACCTCCAGGTAAGATGTGCCCTCCGCTGCGGTGGTGGCACTACAGTCCCAGAGCACCAAACTGCTTGACTGACTGACTGATTGATTGATTGACTGATTGATCTGTTTATCTATGTATTTATATATTTAGGACTTGAGGCCTGCTCTACAACAATGAATTTCGTGCCTGGTACTGTAACCCTGGTCAGTGGAGAAAGTGGAGCGACACATGGCTTGGCAATGCTGAGAGGAGGAGAATGAGGGCTCAGCCCTAAACGGGGCATCTGTGTGATGCTCTCCCCCGCACAGCCCAGGGACCTCACAGAAGAGGGGGACAGGGAGGAGTGCTACTAAGTGGCTACCACACTCATGAGCTCACAGCAGCTGTGGTTTATCTGCACAAACCTTGTACAAGATCAAGCCTGCCAAAATCCTAGGACATATGGGTAGACGGTCTCTGGCACCGTGCCCTGCTGAAAAGCTAATGGTAATTGGTAGCTCCCTAGGGAGAGCATTCATTTTTGAAGATGTGGCCAAAATCCCGATCCTGTGGATAACCTCACACCCATGCTCATGAGGGAAGCACCAACTGGAGAGGAGGGATGTGCTGGGGAAGGGGTGACAGGAGCTGAGGAGAGCAACAGGTGGTAGGAACAATTATAATAATTGTCTCTATGTTAAAAATCTATTGGAGCTTAGAAGGCAGAAAACATAGTTGCCTTGCAAGTAGCCACATGCAGAAGCCATGAGCTGCTGGTTTCTGCAACAGAGAAAGTCTTCCTTGTTACCCAGAAATCCTGTCTGCTTCCTACCTTAGTACTTCTTGTATTATCATCCCCCAAACCAGTAACTTTCTGGTACCCCCCCCCCAAGTGTTGACTTCCTTCTTCTCACCATCATATCCAAATCCCAGAAAAGAGACAACAGGAAGAGAGAGAAGCAATGACTAGAAACAAGAGCACTGTCTCCTCTGCCCAGTCACACAGCCTGACACCATCCAACTATTTTGTTCAGATGAAACTACTGGGCAAAGACATTTCAAGTGAAGGGATCGATATCAGATTGATATCAATAGTGAATGATAGAAAAACTAGCTAGACAAAAGAAAGAAATCTTTTCCCAACGCTTCTCACTCATCAGAAGAAAAAAAAACAAAAAGATCTGGTCTCTCATAAATTACTCCTCTCATTCATTTAGTAAAATGAAATCATAAATTTTCCCTGGGGCATCTTATTTGACCTTAAGTATGAAGAAGTCCAAGAAACCAGTGTACTACTACAGAGAAACAATAATTTCTATATGCACAGCATACAGAATAATATTGAATTATTATTCAATCCAACGGAACAGATTCTTAAGGAATTATAAACTAACATCATAGGTCTTTCTACTCCTCCTTTTGTCAATATGTACCTTTCAGAGATTTTTCTTATTATAAAAATAATACCAAGTTCCACTGCAGAAAAATAAGAATAAAAAAAGAACTAAAATCAAGAAACAACCTCCCATGTGTGCCATATGGGATATCTAACAACTTTCTGACTGACCCAGGTACTCGATGCTGCTGATTTAAATGTCCTCGTGTCACACTCGCTCTGTCTGCACAAACGTGTTCATGTTGCACACACTCCGTCCTCCCACTTCATCACATCATCTTTATGCAAGAATCACGGACCAGGGCCCTGGCCTGTGCTCCACATATGAACTCTCTACATCTTAGGAACAACAACCAATATCTTCTATTCTAGGCAACAGTTCAAATAACTGTTTCTTTAACCCATTTTCAAGGCAACATTTTTACGTCCCTGGAAAAGCAATTTAGAATTAAGCTAGTGTCACTTTTCTCCCAAGGAAAAAAAATGTGGGAAGCCACATTTCTTGTGACAAAAACAATCTGTAAATACTCAAGATGACACATGGACCACAAATGGGAAAAGCCTACTAAAAATCACATTATAAACCCACCTCTAAGTAATAACTTATGTTGGGTCAGCAAATTAGTTTGCGGACTTTGCTTCTTCATCATTCCATTGAATCTTAATGTCATTCTGCCTTAGAATTTCAAAAATCAATCTCTAGAAAGTTGGCATATGAAATACAACATAGTAATTATAAAAATAAAACTTGTGGACTATATCTTTTTCTGCACCTAAAATCTGTAACACTGCATGTTCAAATAGTGTTTCAATTCCCTTGAAAATGAGCATTGGGCCTACAGTGAGCCTACTGTATAGTCTATCAAAGCCATCAAATAAACAACACTGCTTTCTTCTTGTTGTTGTTGTTTTGGGGTTTTTTGGTAGTTGATTACCACAAAAGCATATTTCTCTCAAAAAGCACTTAGGTTTGTGTTTACAGCCTTAGAATAAGTAACATCATAACATCACAGTTTAGATCAAAGTTCCCATACACACATACATACACACATACATACATACATACATATATACAGCAGGTTAGAGTACCCACTAACCATAACCTGCTTCCATAAACACCATGAAAGTGAGTGCATGCATACAGACAGTACACACAGACATCTATGTCATCCCCTCATATGAAGTCTATAGTCTCCCTAGCTCATTAATAAGAGAGAACAGAGATAACCCACGGTGTCCTGGACAGACACCACACTAGGTAGAGCCTCTAATACGTCCTCCAGTTTTGTTTTCTTTCCTTCCTTCCTTCCTTCCTTCCTTCCTTCCTTCCTTCCTTCCTTCCAGAAGCCTGTGTCAATCAACTGTCTCTTTTCTATATAGTATACATTACCTCTGCTCTGACCACACAAAATGGCCATGTCCAAAACCTAACATGAAATCTCTACAAATACATAGAGCATGTTCCATTATAAATCTTAAAAGTGCAAAAGGTAACATCCAAGGTTTCAAATCCATGATTTTTCAATAATCCTTCAAAAGATTTTTTCAGAAGGCAAAAGACGACATGCTGAGAACGTCCAGTAGGCCTAACCTAAGGAATTAACTTTAGCAGAAAGGGTACAGGCGGGATCTTCAGAGAGTCCTTCTATAAAAAGGTTTGTATCTGAGCCCCTGTAATTGACCAGAAAACAGGAAAAGGCTTAAATAAGCCAGGACTCATCAATACCTTTAAAGATTATTAATAATTATATAGTTAGTTACAGAAACAATTATAGAATTATAACTTAAAATCCATCTATAAAATCCCAGATGTACTAAGAATGAGGTTATATAAAAATATATACTACTTTCAACAGTATCTGATCATTTGCAAATCGGGAGTGGCTTCTTTAACACAGTGGGGTCATAAATGACATTTCCCCCTCTCAAAGAATATTTATTTTAGTACTATCGCCATAGTCTTTAGATGATGCACAATTCAGTTGAAGAAGATAAAATGGATTATTTCTGATGAGGTTTCTTTTTTTAAATGAAGTGCAGGGACTAGGAAGGTGGCTCAGAGGTAAGAACACTTGTTCCTTGTGGTGGCTTCACTGAGAATGTTTGCCATAAACTCAAAGATTTGACTACTTAGTCACCAGGGAGTGGCACTATTTGAAAGGATGAGGAGGTGTGGCCTTGTTGGAGGAAGTGTGTCACTGGATTTGGGGTTTCAAAAAGCCCAGAATCTCTCTCTTCCTGCTAGAATAACAATGGACTAAACCTCTAAAACTATAAGCCAGCCCCGGTTAAATGTTGTCCTTTATAAGAGTTGTCATGGTCATGGTGTCTCTTCACAGCAACAGAACACTGACTAAGACGCTGCTCTTCCAGAGGACCAGAGTTTAGTTTCCAATATCTATATTGGGCAGCTCACACTGTCTCTAAATCCAATATCTGAGGAGTTCCAGAGGCTATGACACCCTCTTTTGGCTTCCATTGGGAGCCACACACATGAACGTGTGCCCCGCCCCCCACCCCCCCCCCACACACAAACACGCACACATAAATTTTAAAATACACCTTATATATAAAAGTACAAAGTGCGAGTGGACTGAGAGCATGGTGGTCCACACCAATCCCAGCAGGAGGAAGGCAGAGGCAGGAAGATCTCAAAGCTTAGAGGCTAGGCTGATCTCCACAGTAAGTTCCAGGCTGCCCAGTTATGTAGGAAGACTCGCTAAAGAACAAAAAAAGTGCAAAGTACGACACAGGTGGGGCATCTCCTCCCAGGGAGTCTGCAAACCTACTAATGCGCCTACTTATACAGACCTGAACTCGCTGTATTTCCTAATCTTATACTGTGTCTAGATCGCACATCTTCACTCTGCTCTGCTCTCTTCCTGTTCTCCTGAGGCCTGCAGCTGAGGGAGTCCCCGCATGGCCCTGCTGAGGCCTGCAGCTGAGGGAGTCCCCACATGGCCCTGCTGAGGCCTGCAGGTGAGGGAGTCCCCGCATGGCCCTGCTGGGGCCTGCAGCTGAGGGAGTCCCCGCATGGCCCTGCTGAGGCCTGCAGCTGAGGAGTCCCCACATGGCCCTGCTGAGGCCTGCAGGTGAGGGAGTCCCCGCATGGCCCTGCTGGGGCCTGCAGCTGAGGGAGTCCCCGCATGGCCCTGCTGAGGCCTGCAGCTGAGGAGTCCCCACATGGCTCTGCTGAGGCCTGCAGCTGAGGGAGTCCCCGCATGGCCTGCTGAGGCCTGCAGCTGAGGGAGTCCCCGCATGGCCTGCTGAGGCCTGCAGCTGAGGAGTCCCCACATGGCTCTGCTGAGGCCTGCAGCTGAGGGAGTCCCCGCATGGCTCTGCTGAGGCCTGCAGCTGAGGGAGTCCCCGCATGGCCTGCTGAGGCCTGCAGCTGAGGAGTCCCCGCATGGCCCTGCTGAGGCCTGCAGGTGAGGGAGTCCCCGCATGGCCTGCTGAGGCCTGCAGCTGAGGAGTCCCCGCATGGCCTGCTGAGGCCTGCAACTGAGGAGTCCCCGCATGGCCCTGCTGAGGCCTGCAGCTGAGGAGTCCCCGCATGGCCCTGCTGAGGCCTGCAGCTGAGGGAGTCCCCGCATGGCCCTGCTGGGGCCTGCAGCTGAGGGAGTCCCCGCATGGCCTGCTGAGGCCTGCAACTGAGGAGTCCCCGCATGGCCCTGCTGGGGCCTGCAGCTGAGGGAGTCCCCGCATGGCCCTGCTGGGGCCTGCAGCTGAGGGAGTCCCCGCATGGCCTGCTGAGGCCTGCAGCTGAGGAGTCCCCGCATGGCCCTGCTGGGGCCTGCAGCTGAGGGAGTCCCCGCATGGCCTGCTGAGGCCTGCAGCTGAGGGAGTCCCCGCATGGCCTGCTGGGGCCTGCAGCTGAAGGAGTCCCCCATGGCCCTGCAGGCCTCCCTGAGCTCTTGCCCCCACAGATGCTCGGTTCCTCCTTTGTAGGAAGAATCCCAAGCTCCTGGGCTGATATCCATCTTCCCTTCCAGGTCTGTTTCCAAAAGGCCAAGTTTGTTCCTCATTCTCAGCTCCACTCTGAAGATCAACACAGCAACAGTATAACGGAGCGCCTTGGGAGACACGTGGAAATAAAAACAACCTGAAATGTATTTCTCCACCTTAAAATTTATGTTAAAATTCAAACATCATGATTCAAACTACTTTTGGAAACTGTTAGAGTATAATGTACCTCAAAGTCACCACCTTCACACACGTGAACTGCTTCTTCTTCTAACACCCAAAGACGCCGTCTAGGCTGTGCTCCTCCTGTGTAAGTTACTAAGCATCTACTAGTTGTACCTCTAAGTGACTAAGTACCTGACACTTTCTATTAAACTAACTTTCTGAATCTTAATTAAGGCTCACAGTCTTCATGCTTATTCACTCTATTTCCAGCTAAGGAAAATTCAAAGGAAGAAAGAGACACTAGGTGATGAGAAGGGCTAATCTTTAGTGATGTAATCTCAATTTATAGATAAGTCTCTGTAACTGTTTTATACAATTTTATACAATTCTGCTAAAAGGAATCTGAGTAAAAGCCAAATACTCTCTCTTTACAAGGTCACCTCATGTTCTAGAAAGATTTCGTTACATTTTTCTTTCTTTATAATAAATGCAAATAGGCACTTAGTAAAGCAGAATAAATTATTTCCACATGCAAGAAATCTGAATCCTGTTTAATCGGTTAAAGAAGAAATGATATGTTACTCCTGAAGAGCTCACTGAGAAGGAAGCCTAGAGCTCACCATGCAGTTCCTCCCTCTGCTTCCTGACACAGTGCCCTGAGATAGGAAGATCCCTTTAGAGAAAGGCCCAGACCTAATCCAGGACTTCACACATCTCAGAAAGACGGCAAGGAGCTACCACAAAGGCTAACACACAGGAGCCGATACTGTATGTTTACGTAGAAACGTCATCCACACACACAGCATCAGCTCCATTTCCACTCCATTCTTTTATAATCTGAATGAAGCACGACAATTTTTAAGGGCATCATGGCCTCAAATGTCCCATAATTTGATATAAATCTTAGTAAGTATTAAGCATCTGACCATATCTTTTAAGTTTTCTGAACATTTACTATCTAAGCGCTTTCGTCCTGTGAGAAGGAAATAACATGTGCAACTGCAGACATAAAGGTAACCCCTACAGCGGCGGTCCTCAGTCTCCCTAATGCTGACCCCTTAATACAGGTCCTCATGTTGTGGGGTCCCAACCATGACATTATTTTCATTGCTGATTCATACTGTAACTTTACATGCTATTATGAATCATAATGTAAATATGGGGGATGTAGGATATTTGACATGTGATCCTTGAGAAAGGGCTCTTCAATCAGCAATGGGGTCATAGCCCACAGGTTGAGAGCCACGGCCTTAGAGGCTTTTGTTTTCATGGGCCTTCCTATTTTCTGGACAGCAGTCATAATACCAGGACACCACATTTCCATTTAAAAACAAACGTACTCACAAACCTGGCCCAGCAACCAACATGGCTCCGTGGGTAAAGCCTGCAGTCTGTGCTCAGTCTCCAGGACCCACATGGCAGAAGGAGGAAACAGACTCCTACAAGTTGTCCTTTGACCTTCACTTGATATAGCATGCACACACAGACAACAGACACACAGACAGACAGACAGACACGACATATACTCAAAAAATAAAGCCCACTAATTTGTAGCTCTGTGCCTGAAGTGGGAGCAGAAGCACGGAATAATAGCTAGAAGCCCTGCTCACTAGAAGCCCTGCTCACTAGAAGCCCTGCTCACTAGAAGCCCTGCTCACTGTCTCGGGCCTGCCCTAGCCTCCAGCTCACGCACAGGCTACAGAGAACTTCCTTCATAGAAAATGTACTCTTTCCTTCACTCTCCAAAAACAGGAAAAAAAAAAAAAAAGTGCCATTTTCTATCAGTTTGGAGAAGACGGGCAGAGGCTAGGAAGTCGACTTCACAGTCTAAGGAACGAGACCGTCTTCATGCATACTGATGGCACACTGCTATAACAAGAACGTCTACTTATATGAAGTAGAGGGAGTGATAACATGGCTGTCTAGCTGCTGTGTAAGAAGTAAAAACTGGACGTCTATCGAGTTCGCTCATCACAGACCACTTACCAGACGCCCCTTGCTCAGCTGTGCTGTCCACTGTCTTTGATAAACGAGAAATATTTTCAGATAGAAACCCAGTTTTAGAGACATTAGTAAAAAGAATGCAGATTTTTCTAAACGTTACATCATTGTGAATCAGACTACAGAAAAAAAACCACAAAACTCAAACTTTTATGAAATCATAAAAGATAAAATATTCATTTGAAATATTTATGCCTCTCAAATCTGACTGCCAAGAGTACCAATGAACCAGAGAGCATGCAGCTGCATCCTAAATAAAGGGACTTGTGACGGTGGCTTTGACCCAGGTGACGTGTTTCCTTACACAGTACAGTATACTTCCACAGCACAGGGCATACTCCTCTATAACATAACTGAATAAAAACCTCACCAGCGTAATCATAACTATTCAAGGAGCAAGGCTTCCAAATGATCCAGTCCAAGCCACACACCTCCCAGTAAACACAGGTAGAGGCAGGTGGGTAAACAGGTGGCCGTAGGCCAGCAATTAAAGACAGCAAGCCAAGTGCCCTACCCAAAAAGGCTAGTCAGCAGCACAGGTTCCATTCCAAGCCTTTAGAGCTCTGGGAAGCTCAGGAGGACTGCCACTGTGAAACTGTATTCTCAACGGAATGTAAGCTTCTCCTTAAGAACCAACTGTCTTCCTAAGGGCCACTGCACACACAAACTCATGGCTGCTGCATCTTCGTGCACGAGATCAGGCCAGCCAAAAATCCTAGCATGGAAAGAAGAGGGGCCCATGCTCCAGCAGGCGGTCCTACACACGGCACACACAGGCAGCACACAGTGGACTCTATGGGAGAGAATCGGTAGGGCAGAGTCGGGAGAGGGAGGAGAGAGCTCTGACCTAAACACATGATATTCACTATGTAAACTCAATAAAGAAACAATAAAAAGGAATTAAGTGTCTTGAAATAAGTCACTAATCTATTACTACAAAAAAAATTTACTAAAGTTGATTCAGATATCAAATCTGTATATATTTTGCAAAATAGTGTATATCTAAAATGTTTTTCTTAATGGCGGGCCTACAAAAACTGGTAAATAACTTAACTGAAGAAATAACGTGTAAATGGCTTGCAATTTTGACCAATAAACACCATTTTAGCAGCTGGGAAAGCTAGGGCTGCTTTAACAATCTGTTTGTGATAAAACTCTAGATGACTTTCAAGCAAAGGAAACCACCAAAGAATCCCACCAAAAATGTTTTACTTATGTGCAAATGTCTTTCATATAGAAGTATGTAAGGAGAGGAGGGTGAGGACAGGCGAGGGGCAGACAGAGGGGAGGGGAGTAGAAAGAGCAGGCAAACCTGAGCCAGAAGGCTATGGGAACTTGGGGCACTACTTTTATAATTTTTTTTAAGTTTGGTAAAAGTAACAAAAGTAGAAAAAAAAAAAAAAAAACTAAGCTGCCTCCTAAAATTTAAAAATGTAAAAAAAATTATAGCCAACTATACTGTATAAAACTGCATTTAGCTGTATTTAGTCCACAACAGTACCATCTTAAGAGTTATTTCCTTTCCTCTAGCAAGAAGATAAACAAGCTAAAGACCAAATGCATTCCACTTTGAGCAGTTGGGATCTAATGATGAAGGGAGGTAACCAAGGAGCTAGCAGAGCTCTGGTCCTGAGAAGCCCATGGCTGGCTCTTCACAGCTCCCACCTGGTTTACTGCTGTCCATCTGGATAGGAGACAGCAGTCTCAACAGGGGCTGGTGCACACTCTCCTGCCCACAAGCTACCAGGAGAGCTCCTTGTTAACTGCCACCTCCAGAGTCCCCACACACTACAACAGATTCCACTCTTACACTAAGAATGACTGCAGCAGCGCTGCAGACATGGGTGGCTCAGTGATGGGTGTACACACACCAGCATTTGAAACACACTCAACTTAGACTCTCTTTAGCTTTCAGCCAAGCCGAAGGATGCAGCTTTCCTACTTCTGGGTAGACTAATGTTCTAGACAGAAATGTTAGCCGGTGTTGAGGGGAGGATCTAATACTGCCGGCTCTTCCATGACCAAGACTAGCAGAACCCCTAAGCTGTCACTGAGGGACTCAACGATCTACTGGATTTATAACACTATCCGCTAGACCACACATCAAGCAGACTGTTCCCACTCCGCTAGAAAACCACCAAAACCCTACACCAAATGTCAGCCCCATTTCCTTTCCTTGGCTAAATGAGAGATATTTCCTATGCAAAAGTTACCAATTTAAAAAAACAAAAACAAAAACAAAAACCCTCCTCCCATCTGCGCCAGACTGACCCAGTCAGGAGACTAGAACTGACATCCAAACAACTTATAAAACATAGCATTAATTTCAAAGAAAAACTTTCCTGATGAAAGTAAGATACAGTAGAAATTTAAATTTGAAAATAGAGAAAACAGGGTTTTAGCATGAAGCTTTACAAAGGACAATTAAGTATAACTTAATTGCTTTTATTTTTGTGCTTTTTTGGTTTAAACATACACATCAAAATATTCAGTAAATACTGTTAATGGCATGTACGAGAACTTTTCTTGCCATAATATCTAATAACAACCCAAGACACCCACTTCCTTATTTCATCTTTGGTTTTACATGATAAAATAAACAAGCTGAATAAATACAAACTATGCAAATACAAAACAGAATAACAATTTAAGTGCTAAAATCAAGGCCTTTTTGTTAGCTGTAATCAAGTTAACAATCCACAATGAAATTCATAACTGTCATAATATCATCACAGGAATTCAGCTCAGAATTTCCTAAAGTGCATGCCAGCAAGAACAAGAGCTGGAAACACAGCGTGAACAAATCTCCAGTCCCAAGGACTACCTGAGGACAGCCAGGGCAGGCGAGCAGGACCACCCCTTGCTGACAACATGTGATGGCCAAACCAGCAGTGTGAAAGTGGGTTGTCTCCAACTCACATCTATTTATCCCATGAGCTGCACAAAAATTACTAAGTTCTATGTGTTCGGTGACATGGAAAGAGCTAAGAAACCTGACAGGTAAATCTATTCACATATCTAAGTATCCCATCTTTCCTGTGATAACTACATACATACGTGCTACGGATGTAACCAGTATGAATCAGTAATCATTCTCACCAAGTCTAGGTTAGAAACGCCATCTAGCTCTTGATGCCTTCTAATTTTAGTACCTTTAATGCCGTACCTTTTAACCTCAACTACACTTCCATGTGGATTTTGTTTTCAAATCAAGAATTTCTGTTACATTCAATTTCCCCCTCTGTGTTAAGAACTCCCTGGAAACCTGCTGTAATGCTCCTTAGGCTACCTGTACTATGGGGGTCTGTTCAAGGACAAACTCTTTTTCTATATAATATCATCCAACTCTCAAGAGAAGAAAATGTAACCCAGTCTGATTCAAAGACAGCTTGAGAAGAACGAAGGTCTAAGCACACGCTGGCAAAAGCCAACACTGCCCGAGTCACCAACGTTTTAAGTTTACAGTAAAAACATGTGTTTTTCTGAGTAGTTTCTCAAGAATGAAATCTTAGATCATGCCCACAACTAAACTCTTCATCACCATAAGCCCTGCCATGAAGGACCAGGGCCTGGGTCCCTCTGCTCCTGAGTTGTCTGTCACCACGCCCTTCCCAGCTTTGTGATGTTCAGCCACTCCATGCACCCACCGGTGTGGAGTCAACCTTCCTTTCTCACACCGCTCCATCTACCAGGAGTTCTCCACTACACTTTAGTGTAGTGTAGTGTAGAAGAGCATCTCTAATGTCATCGAAAACATACCAATGCACAGAAGCTCTACCAGACTTACACATGCATATCTGTAATATTTAATTTAATAATCAATTTAATGCCTAATTGCCAAAAATCATGTTTGCCCTCAAGGAGCACATGACCTGACAGTACTGAGCATGAGACAGGCATAGCAGGCTTGCCTGGAGAGGGCAGGGGAACAGGACGGTAGCAAAGGCTGGCTTTTACAGTAACCTCAGATGTGAGGCAGCCCACATCTTTGAGGCTCCGCTTCTCGGAAGACAAACACAGAAACATAGCTTACCAAATGCACTAAGACAAAGCACTAAGGTGACACAGCTGTGCCAGAGTATGTTAACACATTCGAATGGATCAAAAGTCACGTGACACAAGTGGCACAAGTGCTCTGCTCCAGGGCAGGAAAAGTGGCAGGAAGCCCTGTCTTGGGGCGGCTGTAAATACGGGCAGAGTCAGCACGCAGGCTCTTCACTCCATCCTGGAGCCCTGTAGTGCTCTTCCTCACTACACAACACTGAAAGGCTCCTGCCAACTGGGCTAAAGCCACAGCCTAGAGGGAGATGTTGACCTAAGGCCAGTTGACCTGAGACTGAATCTGGGATGTCTCTAGTGTCACCGTGGACTTGGGGCTCTGATCCACTAACACAGACCCAGTTCTGATCTGTGAGTTAGTTCTAAAGCCAGGCAGACCTATCTGCAAGATGGCAGGGACATCAAAGGAAACTACAGTAGAGTATGCCTGCAAAGTTACAGAGTGATGACCATACCAGCAATACCAAAAATCATAAATCCACTGCAGACAAACTGGAAAATGCACTGAATGGTCTAAAAAGACCTCAAAGTAAGCTCTAAGAGATCCTCAGAGACACTAGGGCATTTAAACAAACAAACAACAGTACAGTAAACAAAAAGGAGGAAAGCTTATGGACATTTAAAAAAGAACCAACTTTAACTGTAACAAACCAAACACTAGGCACTGAAATGTTAAAACAGAGCATGTCACAGCACCACCTCACGGGCCAGCCCAGCTCCTCCTACTTCACCCTCACCAAGACCTGACTTCAATATGAACGAGACACTTTGAGATCAGAAAATGAAAGCAGAAGTTACCTGTTCTCAGAAAAACTCATGGAACAATAATGCCAACAGAACTCTAAAACTACATAGACAAATTTGATTTCAAACTTGTTTTTAACAAGTTTTTAAGTTAAAAAAAAATCTTGCAACTTCACTGTAATGTTTATGAACTCATGAGCATCTTCTCTGGAGTTGGGGTCTCTATGAAATAACCTCGTTCAAGACTTCATGAATCGAACTGAAACAGCACACACAGCCTCCTCCAACTCTGCATCTGAACGCCCTAGCAATTGATCTGGTTTATTCAAAGAATCCCAGCAAAAAAAAAAGACACAGTAGATACTTTAAAAATCAATGGTAACTTTCTGAAATTATCTTTAGTAGACGGTCTCAAACATTTCACTAAAATACATGAGAAAAGTTGCCTTAATTCATATTAAGGTAAACATAACCAACATAAATAATATACAAAAAAGTGTAAACTAACATGCTAATGAGGAAATGCTCACACACAACCCGAGTTCCCATAATCAGAAAGTCTGTATTTCCAACAGTCACATGGGACCTCACGTAGAGTAAACCAAGTCTTTCTTTTTACTCTAAAAGTAAGCACTTACCTCAGTAAAATCCAGCTCTCCTAGGCAGACACAGCAGAAAATAAGACATATACTGTCCCCTTAAAACTGAGAAGATAAAGTTTTTATCAAACCTGCTAAGTCCAAGATAGCCTTGCTTTCTTGATCTATTAAAAGCACTGATAGATTGCTATGGTTTTACATAAATAACCCACGTTGCCCAATGATGAAATTTTATACAATAAAACTTCTCCTAATTATGGTCAGCTACAATATTCCCTTTCATACTTTTAGCATACGTTTTTCATCTTTAGAAAACAGAAAGCCAACAGAAGTCTTTAAATGACAGAAACAGTCAGCTAATAAGCTAGCACCAGGCTCCCTCATCACACCTAACTCTTTAGCATAAGCCACATAGCAAAATGTGTCTCTCCTTGACTTAAGAGAAACCCAATTATTCTTTCAGGAAGTGATATAAATGTAGCATGATTCTTCTTTTGTTAATAAGTAAGCACTTAGTAACAAGGCAGCAGAAATTAAACCAAGCAGGGTACTTACTCATGACTGCAAACCTCTGTGGGTGTTGTTCCAATCCAGTATTAAACCAAGATCTGCTGTCCAGGGTTTCTCAGAGGAATACATATCCTGTTCTGGAAACAGAAAACAAAGAAATCAGTTTTTCTAAATGTCAATATTTAAAGTTGCCTAAAAGGAAATGAAAATAACTTTAATTTTTCAGTTTTTTCTACTATCTCTAGAACCCTTAGTCATCCTCTCTTAAATATAAAAGATTACTACTAATCACCATCTGATTCAGTTTCCTCTTTCTGAAACAAGTAACTTCAAGAATTAAAAAATATTGAGAAGACAACTGCATACAGGTGCTTAGAGTGGAGACAACTGCATACAGGAGCTTAGTGTGTAGACAACTGCATACAGGAGTTTAGTGTGTCGACAACTGCATACAGGAGCTTAGTGTGTAGACAACTGCCATATAACCCTGACTCTTTAGTACTAAACGTCTTCCTTCCCCATTCCCTACTGATAGAGTCAAGAAAAGAAGAGGGCTCTGCCTATGACAAATAAAGCAAAGCCTGCCTGCTAAATTTACTTTGATTGCATCCAAATTACTTACATTAAAAAGGACCCCAAAACTTACTGCTATAAACTTTCTGTAATGATTCCATTTCTTCATTATAAACATAATATTTTCATATTTATGCAGTTATGTGTAGCATATGTCCTTTCAAAGGCATTCTAAGTATTTTAAAGATATATCTAATGAATAAGTTGCAACCTTTAGATGTAGTTCTTTTCACGCAAGGGTAACGTAAGCTTTGCTTTGTATTAATATGGGCATCAATATTAAAACACACTTGACCCTTGACTAAGACTCGCAATCTAGCTTCCTCTTTTGATGAGGGAGAAGTTAAACAATAACTCGTGTGCATGAAGGCCTTCCTAGCGCCAACACAGAATGTCACCGCTCTGCAATTCAATGCAAATGCACACTTGCGTAACGTTCATCATAACCAGTAAGCTTTGTCCCACAAGCATGGACAGTAGCACTTTATTTCCTAAATCACTCAAGAAAACATAAAGCAGTAAGCCCCTCACTTAACATAAGGGTTATCAGTCACAGATAGGGAAGCTCTTCTAAAAATTCAGTTTGCTGTGACCATACATCTTATATGATCTTGTACTCAGATCATATAAGATGCGTGAGAAGCACATGTTTGCACAGTGTAGAGATTGCATCAGCATGTGCACACCACATGGGCCTACACTGTAGTTAGCTGTGGTATATAATCATGGCTCTGTCACCCCGTCACCTGACCCCAGCCCACAGGTTTTCTTCTTCATCTGGACATTAGCCAGTGAACCCTTTCCAGATAACCCAATTACCCCATGGAAATGAGTGGCGTGGCAAATCTACAGTCGCATAGAATCGCACACTAGCTTCAGATACGCATCCAAAGTCCCTCACAATAAAGACACTCCTTTGTGGCTGTAGAGTAAGTTTACTGGATTTGACTTCCCTCCTTGGAAACTAAGAGATGGAACATGCTGAATGACAACAGGAAAAGGCAGGAAATGTCACAGAAACACAAAGCAGATAAAACGTTCTTGGACGCCCCAAGAGTCCATGTGTATTCATCCTTGGAGCACCTACCCTCTGCCCAGGGGCTTATGTTTATATGCATATTTAATGCTAAGTTTTCTAAAGAGTATTATCAAAGTACCTTATAAGACGCAATGCCCCCCTCCTGCCACAGCTAAGAAGCCAAGTAAATCCTTGTTCTGGTATTGAAGACATAAAGCATTTTCTCAGCACCAAAGGATACGCGATGCCTGTAGGGCCTCCTCAGCCACCTGCACTCATGCTACACGAACCCACATGCAAACATATGCACCTACACATAGTTAGAAACAACAATATTTTAAGTCAGGACAATAAAACTTACAAACACTAGATTACAGACTTACCATATGAGGGAGCAAACTTTACAGTTTACAAGCAAGCAAGCATGTGTTAGAACTTAATGTAAGGACCCCCTGAATAACTTTTTCTCCCAACATACTATTTGTATTGATTATTTAGGAATTTCACATAATGCACCCTGATCACACTCACTTCCAGTCCCCCCGGGCCCACCTCCTACCCTTGTAACCTCCTCCCAGAAAAAAAGAGGGGAAAAAAGAAAGAAAGAAAGAAAGACAAAGTCCACCTAGTGCTGCACATGCACACACTGGACCACGATCAGACGCCATGGCCAGC
The DNA here is from genome assembly GCF_000001635.26 of Mus musculus. NCBI lineage: Eukaryota > Metazoa > Chordata > Mammalia > Rodentia > Muridae > Mus > Mus musculus. Next base: position 6,334,238 of record NC_000068.7, on the reverse strand, counting down.
CCATGGAGCAATTCTTAGAAATGTGCTCAGGAATGACGCAGGGAGGGTCACCTGGTCAAGGCTCTTAAGTTCATCACAGTCCTCACCCCCATCTGCTTTCAGGAGGTAGTCTATCGATGTTTCCAGCAACCAGGCGGCTCAGTAGCACTAGCACACAAGATAAAAAATCTATTCTCCTTTCTCCTCACCTAGAGAAGAGTAAGGTCTCTTAAAAACACAACTTTACATACTAGGTATTCTGTACTATTGTGTAAAATCCAGCATTTATCTTACTTTTCACATACTGGCTTGGGAGGGAGCAATATGTCTTCCTGGAATGGGGCAGAACCAACTACACCCAATTGGAAACTGTGAGAGCACCAAGTTTGCCTACATTCTCTTGAGCTGCATAGCAGCATTAGAAATGTACACCCAAGGAGCCTGCTGGCCCCAAAATGACACATAACTAAAGACAGCCCACAGCTTATACCAAACCCAGCCAACCCCAGTCAAAGACAGCCAAGGTTTCAGTCTATGAGCTAGAAATGTCTGCTGTCAGCCACTGAAATGTTGTAGCAGTTGCTTTATTATAGCCAAAGATGACTAAGCCAGAGATACAGACACTGACTATGGGGGCGGGGGGGGGGGGGGCAGCCTGGTCTACAGAGAGAGCTCCAGGGCATCCAGGGCTACACAAAGAAACCCTGTCTCAAAAGAACAAAGATTTAACTAAAGTTTCAAGTTAAAATAGACTGCACTCAAAAATCTAGGTGCATCCTAATTACAGGAAACAAATCTAAACAAGTAAAACCCAGAGAGGCTGGGAATAAATACTCTGTCACGAAAGCTGAGGGTGGCAACCGAATGGATGTCACTAGCTTAGTCTTTATGGAATACGGAACACTTGTACAAATCTCGTATTTTACAGTATTCTAATATTTTTTTAATTTCCCAAAAGTACAAAAAATGTAAATACAAGTAACATAAATATATGCAGGTGCATGTATAAAGGAAGGTGTTAAGTGCAGGTACAATCTCTCGGAGGTGATGAGAGGCCAGAAGCAGCTGCGGTGACCACTCACTCCTTAGGCTAAGCAACAAAGGCGAGCACTGAGCGGCTTGGCTGCACACCGTGAGCAGTGTGTTCTGAAGCGTCTGTTTATAGAGGAAGAGCTGCTCAGACACTGTCCATGGACAACACACCCGGCCACACAAAGACCTCATCAGCCGTGCTGTCCCACCTCGGAGGCCCCATGTCACCTGCACAACTAACCCTGCACAGCCCTCTCCAGAGGCTCATCTCCCTACACTACTACTGTTGAAAAGCCACTGCCCTCTCCCCTCCCATAAAATGCTTCAGGAAACGTCCTTCCCCACAGTATTAACTATAACATCACAGAAATTTCCAATAATAAACCACTGACTAGATCGCTCATTATTAATAATCTCTCATGTCCGTTAGAACTGCCCAGAAATTTAAGGAAAGGAAATGAATGAACCTTGCAATGGCCTTTACATACCCTCAGCACAGAATCATCAAGAAAGCACATCAGAAGCCGGGCGTGGTGATGCACGCCTTTAATCCCAGCACTTGGGAGGCAGAGGCAGGTGGATTTCTGAGTTCAAGGCTAGCCTGGTCTACAGAGTGAGTTCCAGGACAGCCAGGGCTACACAGAGAAACCCTGTCTTGAAAAAAACAAACAAACAAACAAACAAAAAAGCACATCAGAAATTAAGCTTTATCCAACTCACAGTTATTTCCTCAAAGGCTCACAAGTCAAGACTTGTGACTTCAGTTTTTAAATTTAAAACAGACAATATAAGCTGGTGTGGTGGCTTATGCCTTTAACCCAGCACTCAAAAGGCAGAGGCAGGAAGAACTCTATGAATTTGAGGCCTACATGAATTTCTGGTCTACAGAGCAAGTTCCAGGCCAGCCAAGGCTACATAATAGGACACTATCTCCAAAAAAAAATTGAAAAAAAAATATAATTTTTTCCAATTTAAAAAACACACAACATATAAACTTACTGGTCATGCAACTCCCAGGGGAGCCAGACAGAAGCCTAGGCCACAAAGCTATGAACAGAATACCACCCCTTTGCAAGGCTTACATGGTGATAATTCTAGTGCCTTCCTTTCCTAGCTCAGTCACAGCTCTTTAGTCCTACTACATACGCCAGGACAGATTCCCAGGCGACCCTTCTGAGTCTAGAGAAAGAAACAGCTCCAGTTAATACCACAGACATTACCCGCTGAGACATATCTCACCCTGTGCTTGCACCATTCCTGGACTTCCTATAAACAATGCTCTAGAGCAATGTAGGCCCATAAAACACAGTACTAAATTCCCACAGCCTGGAGTCTTTTCCAAGCACAAGGAGAGTATGGTGCATCTGTCACTGACTCCGAAAAGAGGGTTATGTGGCTCACTAAGTCAACAAAATATTTCCTGCTAATGAGATCAAAGAGTGAGACAGACTGAGCAGAACGGCTGGGTTCAGCAGTGTGTTTACACGTGTGTGTTAATGATGTATGAGACAAGGGTAAGGTCAATTTCCTTTCCTCAGGTAGAATGTAAGATAGGTTTCCAGGCCGGCTTATCAAACTCTAGTGGCTTTGTTTATACTGGTCAACAGGCATTTGAAACAGCAAGTGTCATATCCAAATCTTTCCTTTTCTATCAGGCACAGAGAGGCTGGGGCTCTCAAGGGTGGTGTATAATGTTATATTGCCATATGCACTGGATATCAGAGCCATGCACAGTAGCTAAGCTCCACAGATAAGTGGAGAACACAGTATCTTTCCTTTTAAGGAGCCTGATGATACTGTTAAAATTCAGGTTGCTATCTACAATGAGCACTACAGCAAACACCATAACAGAAAGATTTAAAAGGAGACATAATTCTAAGACATATATCAGAGGAATGTTTGATCTGTTAAAATCTAAACACCAAAATACACTCATTTGCTCTTTCAATAAATATTAATTCAACTCTACAATAATACATGAAGAATTCTGGGACACAAGACAAACTTGATCCCAGCAATCGTGACGCTAACAGAGGAAAAGTCAGAACAAGCGTGCCAACAGAACCCAACTGGCAGAAGTGGTCGGGGCTTCCGTGGATTCAGGCACTGTATTCAGAGAGAGTACACTTACGAGCCAAAGGATGCAAGTACAGCGATCTGAAGGGTAGTATGTATGAAACTGGAAGCCAGCAAGACGGTGGTCGGCTGCATGCAAGGCCTCACAAGGAAGCTGCAACAGCAAGGTCCTCTTGGCCTCCCTGGGCCTGTGTGTGCAAACGTCACAGTTAAACTTTCCAGGCTGACTGGCACCCAGGAATATCATGGGACCCTGTGTGAAAGGTGCCCTGGTAAACTAAATATAAAGTTGATGTGCGCATTAATAGTCCTGGTACATTTTTGGGCTCATAAAATAAGGAAGTTGAAACACAATATTGAAGTTCTATTTGTAACTTGTGTTATTTATGACTTTAAGACTAACCCAAATTAAAGGAGAAGCTGAGAAAGCGTCTCATCTCCTTAGCAGAAGCAGGACCAAGAACTCAACTATCACAGTAAAGGAGGTATGAGCTGAAGACAAACCAGTCTAAAACGGTGATTAAAGAGGCTAGGGAAGACTGAGTTGACGGAGGGGGACGGAACAGTAACTCCCAGTGAGACTGTAAATGCACCACTAAGTCTCAGCGTCTATGCAGTGCTCTTCTGGCAACCCTCAATGACAGCAAAGTTCTACCCTTGGAGAGAGGGCTCTGCTGCTAGTCAGGAAAATAAGCCCCAAGCAAGTCTGCAGAATGATCTTAGAGTTCAAATTGACACTAAAAAGTTCTGACAATCAACCAAATATGCTTATACATATTTGTTATACAATGTATACAAATATACATTGTTAACACCTTTGAAAGAAATTCCTAAAAGAAATAAATTAAAATCCAAAAAGCTCGCTTCAGTAACCAATGCAATGCTCTTTGAATACATACCATACACTACTGTTTTGAAAACTGCCCTAGAACTTCACAATCACACCCTTCTACATAATCTCTTCTTTCCAGTAACTAAGCATCTACCTGGGTATAGTGTATGAAAGCCTCATGGGCTGGGGAGATGGCTCAGGGGGTTAAGAAATTGTGCCTGTATGAAGTTAGGGTCATCAGAACCCAAGAGATGACAGGTGGGCGTGGCATGGGAATCACTGGAGCACAATGGCTAGCTTAAAACCAACAGAACTAGCTAACTGGTTCAGCTGAGACACAGTGTCAGTGAATAAGGCAAAGTGACACCGGCCTTGGTCCTTCACATATGTGTACCCACACATGAGAACATGGGCGCACACACACACACACACACACACACACACACGCACATGAACTATACACATTCGAGAAAGAAGAAAAGGAAAGAAGAAAGGAGGCCCTGGTAGATGTAGGCCACCTGTCTCCCTGTGAGACAATGGCTGCCCAAGCAATCCACACCACAGGTAGTTTTAAGACATTAAGAATACCAAGGAGATAAAGTGACACCAACACTTTGAACAATGTTTGCTAAGCGACTACTAAAGCTAACTGAATATCTACCTATTGGTGAACAATTCCACTTCTAGGGTAGCCAAAAGGAAGGCATTTATATAGCCAACAAATACACAAGTACGAATGTTCACAGTAGCTGTATTATAGCAGCGAGTAACTGAGATCAGTCCAGATGCTTATTAAACGTAGAATGGACTAGGCCACCAATGTAGCAATCTCTATTTTCTGATGCTAGTTACTGCAGTATGATCCTGCCTGATTTTTTTTTAGAATCTTGTCCCTCCTAGTCAAAAACCAGGGCCATTTCCCTCTTTCTTTACAGGCGAGCATCTTATAACTGTCTCAAGGAGTAATTACTATACCATAGGCATTAATAGCACAGGAGTGCCAAGTCCAAGCGACAAGGACAACGTAGCTTCTTTGTGGCTCACCCGCAACCTCTCTATTCTTGGAATGGAGTCACACAGCTCATGCAAACAACTCAAGCCATACTGTCTAAGGCTGCACCTCAGTGTCCTATCACTGATCTGACACAGAACCAGCCCTTTATACAACAGCAGGTGTGGTCTTCAGACAGACCAACCTGACACTGAGTGAGTCACATGAACACTGCCCAAAGTGCAGAGCTGTGAGCAAAGCAAACGTTGCCACTGGCTTAAGCGTTAGTTAGTCGTGAACAACTTTCCAGGTAGCCAGAGTAACTAAAACAAATACTGGACAACAAAAAGAAACAGCTACATACAACATAAATAAAATTCGCTTCAGGAATACAATGCTGAATGAAAGAAACCAAACACAAACCAGTGGATGTTGCATGGCATTGTTTCTTTGGAAAACTAAAAATCTAAAACTAACCTATGGTGACAGAAATTAAGTCCTGGGTAAATTCAAACAGGAAGACGATACTGATGAAAAACAACTGCAATAACCCCCTGGAGCACCAGAAATACTCTATGGATTGGACAGCGTTAGTTACACTATAAAAATTCTCGGATTTTTATAGTGTAAAATTCTTGGATGTATATATCCAAGACTAGTAAGCATTATTGTATGTAAACAACACAACTTTTTTAAAGGGTATATCCAAGAACTAACAAGAGACTAAGGAATGAGCAGTCACTGTCCAAAAGAGACTAGGAATCCAAAACGGAGAGTGAGGCACCCTAGGGCTCTTTATCCTGGAAACTGATGCCCAATCAAAGCAGGCTCCTGAGAGGGTGCACTGTACTTCGGCAGGCTCCTGAGAGGGTGCACTGTACTTCGGCAGGCACCTGAGAGGGTGCACTGGACTTAGACAGGCTCCTGAGAGGGTGCACTGTACTTAGGCAGGCTCCTGAGAGGGTGCACTGTACTTAGACAGGCACCTGAGAGGGTGCACTGGACTTAGGCAGGCTCCTGAGAGGGTGCACTGTACTTAGACAGGCACCTGAGAGGGTGCACTGGACTTAGGCAGGCTCCTGAGAGGGTGCACTGGACTTAGACAGGCTCCTGAGAGGGTGCACTGGACTTAGACAGGCTCCTGAGAGGGTGCACTGGACTTAGGCAGGCTCCTGAGAGGGTGCACTGGACTTAGGCAGGCTCCTGAGAGGGTGCACTGTACTTAGGCAGGCTCCTGAGAGGGTGCACTGTACTTAGACAGGCTCCTGAGAGGGTGCACTGTACTTAGGCAGGCTCCTGAGAGGGTGCACTGTACTTAGACAGGCACCCGAGAGGGTGCACTGTACTTAGGCAGGCTCCCGAGAGGGTGCACTGCACTTAGGCAGGCTCCCGAGAGGGTGCACTGTACTTAGGCAGGCTCCCGAGAGGGTGCACTGTACTTAGGCAGGCTCCCGAGAGGGTGCACTGTACTTAGGCAGGCACCCGAGAGGGTGCACTGTACTTCGGCAGGCTCCTGAGAGGGTGCACTGTACTTAGGCAGGCACCTGAGAGGGTGCACTGTACTTAGGCAGGCTCCTGAGAGGGTGCACTGTACTTAGACAGGCTCCTGAGAGGGTGCACTGCACTTAGGCAGGCTCCTGAGAGGGTGCACTGTACTTCGGCAGGCTCCTGAGAGGGTGCACTGTACTTCGGCAGGCTCCTGAGAGGGTGCACTGTACTTCGGCAGGCTCCTGAGAGGGTGCACTGTACTTAGGCAGGCACCTGAGAGGGTGCACTGTACTTCGGCAGGCTCCTGAGAGGGTGCACTGTACTTAGGCAGGCTCCTGAGAGGGTGCACTGTACTTAGACAGGCACCTAGAGGGTGCACTGTACTTCGGCAGGCTCCTGAGAGGGTGCACTGTACTTCGGCAGGCTCCTGAGAGGGTGCACTGTACTTCGGCAGGCTCCTGAGAGGGTGCACTGTACTTAGACAGGCTCCTGAGAGGGTGCACTGTACTTAGGCAGGCTCCTGAGAGGGTGCACTGTACTTAGACAGGCTCCTGAGAGGGTGCACTGTACTTAGGCAGGCTCCTGAGAGGGTGCACTGTACTTAGGCAGGCTCCTGAGAGGGTGCACTGTACTTAGGCAGGCAGCCCTCAACACTAAAGGCAAAGTGTCACAGTGTCAGAAAGACTAGGTGAACCATCCCTTGATTTCAATTAAGACCTCAAGAAAACAAACCCCCAAAGAAAGGACAACTTGGAAGTAAACTAAACCCAAGCATAACCTAGGGAGGGGGACAGGAGGGTACCTGAGGCTCATAGGCAGCCGGCCTAGCCTAACAGCAAGGCAGGTCAGAGTCACTCTATGGAAACACAGGGCAGGTGGTTCCTAAGGAACGATTCATGAGGTGCAACTCCAGCATGCTCATGGGCCCACATTGAATCAGGTGCCCACACCGTCTGCATAAGTGCACACACACACACAAAACTGTAATAATAAAATGATACACCAAAATTTAGGTAAACACTTGAGAGTAGTAAAATCTATAATCCCAAACTGAAACAAAAAAAAAAAAAGGAAGGAAGGAAGGAAAGAAAAATGAGATGTCATTTTTAAAAACTCAAGGCAAACCAAGAATGAATTTTAGGAATAAACGGCCTAGGTAAGACAGATTTCGAAACTATCCTCCTCACCTATTCAATTTTTTTCTTTTGTGATTTTCACTTCACCTTGTCTTATCTTACTCCATATACACTGATAAATTAACCTGCCAGAAAGCCAACAAAGTGAACAGCCCAGTAGTTCCCAGGGAGCATGGGTGCAAGAACCCTGCACTCCCACTGTGCTGAAACGCAGATTTGCCATCCCTAGTAACATAGCTAGTGTAAAATTAATATACTGAGCCGTTTTTAAATGACAGTCTACCACAGCACTTCAACATTTCTTTTTTTTTTTTTTTTTCAATTCACTTGTTGATACAGTGGAAGAAAACTTCCGGGGGGGGGGGGGGGGGGAGGACGGGACGGGACGGGACATGTAACCTCTGCTACACTCCTGTCACAATGACACAGGTGCAAGGTGTGCTTCTGTCACAAGATAACAAAATCATCTCTGTAGAGCCAAAACCACTTAGGGAGACACAAAATTCCCAAGTCGATCTTGATCTTGCTACAAGCAAATGAGACAACCCCAATACTTACTAGACATTTTCTCTTAGGGTAGACAGCTCCTAAAGCTTTGTGAAGAGTGAGTATGTTTAATTAAATAAGGTAGTCTAAGCCAACAAGGGAAAAAGAAACACACTCAATCAACAATGATCCTTACAATCTTTGTTCTGAAAACAAAAAACAAAAAAACTAAAGGATATTTTATTTAGCATTTAGTCCAAGTTTAACAGCCATAGAAACTAACAGTAACCCAAGAGTTCTAAAAGCAGACAGTGCAGTGGACAGTCTCTTCCATGTCTGTGTGGCCGTGAGGATCAAGCGTGACTCACTCTCTGGGATGACTCTGAGGCAGACGATGAGGGACTGGTTCAGGAGCTTCTCTTTAAGCAGTGACAGCAGCACAGAGGCTGTGCAGGGACCACTCTCCTATGACCTCCACCTCAGTCTCCCTCAGTCTGTACTGTGTACACACTTTCCCTCTCACCCTCAAATATCCTAATTTCATGAAACAATAAGCTTTGAAGAATGAAGTCATGCAACGAGAGTTCCTATAGATACTAGCCAGCCAGGAATGGTCTCTGTGTCTCTAATCCCCACACTCTCTAATCCCTGTCCACTATGTGGAAGGATGCTACAGGCCAGACTCTCTTCAAATTGTGATTCTTAGGTTAACTGCAAAAGATGGTAGAAACCTTTTAGAGGAGAAAATTATTCTCTACTGTATAATTAGATCACATCTGTAAATGGAAAATGCTTCTCACAAATTACACTGAAGGGGCAAACTGTAAGTCTGTGGTAATTAGTCTGAATTGCACTGGTTACAAAACAAGGATGGTTAAAGTAGAATTAAACTCAGAGCCAGAAAATGTCTCCTCCTCGATACCTGAAGTAGCAACTCTCAAAGTTTTAGTATTCTAAATTCTTTGACTTCCTTAACATTCCTCAATTTTTCAACCAAAATCATTTCCTGGCTACAAAATGTAACAATAATTCGTCATGATGGCAAAGCTAGGCCAATACACTACAGAACAAAGCTAGGCCCTGGAGCCCCAGACTGGATCTGCTGGTTCCCACTCAATGCATGAAGATGATCAGTCACTATACACCCAACACCACGTCTGCCACTTCTCCTCAGGTACTTGTTTAACCAGACCAGTTGTCCTTGCTAAGGGTTACCTGCACCACAAAACACCCTGAGAGGGAGTAATGGAGGGCTGGAGAGATGGCTCAGTGGTTAGGCACACTTGCTGCTAATACATGATGGCCCACAACCATTCAGAACTCTAGTTCCTGGAGATCTGACATCCTCTTCTGACCTCTTGAGAGCAACAAGCACATGTGTGGTGCATACGCAAAAATGCAGGCAACATTCATACACATAAAATAAAAAAATCTTTTAAAATATATATATTTAAGGCAAAAGGGTACTGATGGATTATACTCACCAGAACCAAGCCCAACCTAGAGCAGTAGTCTGATTTAAAAAGTGGCGAACAGCACTAGGGCTCAGGACCACACTCTAAAGTCAGACAAAGGATGTTTCTTCAATACCTTTGTGGGAGTGCCCTGATTCTTCAACTGAGGGCACCTGTCCTTGCAATTAGGGCTCTGTGTCGTCGTCGTCCCGACCCCCCCCCCCCGCACAAGTTAATTAATACTGTTATTAGTATAATTTCCTTTTCCATTTTGATTTACAGCATAATGGCCTGGAGAGAGTACAAACTAAGGAGTGAACGAGACAGCATGCTTACAATTTCACCTATAAAATTATGACAAACTAGGAAATATTTTGTTAATTGTGGGGTCTTGGTGAGAAAAGCAGTGAGTCATTGTTTAAATGCCAGTTTACTGATTATTAAGGTGAGTTAAAGAAAGGGGAAATAATTTAAAACTCTGCCCTAGTTCCCACCACCACCGAGAAAACTTCCAGAGATTCAGTATGGGAGGGAATTGGTCACGAGTCATCTCAATCAACCGTACCGCGAAACTTTTCTGAGCTATGAAACAACTTGTCTCATAGATCTAATTACATAGGAATGGAAGAAGGGAAGGAAGGAAGGAAGGAAGGAAGGAAGGAAGGAAGGAAGGAAAGAAGGAAGGAAGGATCCACGACTAAACTGTTCCAGCAAGAATACTTTGAACACTGTCCCTACAACTTTTTCCATTCGTGTCGCAGTACTGCCCCAATTCACCGAGCCTTTCCATAAGGCACAACGCATATTAGTCTCCTTAAAAAGCATCTGGGGTAGGAGGAATGAGTGAACAGAAGAATCTACTAACGCAGCTTTATTCGAAAATGCCGTGATGTTAGCTAACACCTTGTACGCTAATTTTAAAAATAAAATTCAAAATATCTGTGGATAGCTGGAGAAATGGCTGGGCGGTTAAGAGCACTGACTGCTCTTCCGGAGGTCCTGAGTTCAAATTCCAACAACCACATTGGTGGCTCACAACCATCCGTACAGCTACAGTGTACGCATATAGATAAAATAAATAAATCTTTAAAAAAAAAAAAAGTATCTGTCGATTATACGGAGTGTGCCTAAAGAAGAGCCCAGAGATCTCGATGCTCAACATATATGAACGTCCCACCATGGAGTAAGACTTCTCTCATTCTCTGCATTAAAACACCTGCGAGCCACCGTGCTCATCCCCTATAGAAACGCCGCGCTCCCGGAGCCCCAAACTAGCCAGCAAAACTTTGCCGGGGCGCACGGATTTCCAGCTCCCTCCCGCCCGCCCATCCTCCCCGGGGCTGCTCCAAAGTTCTTGCGGCATCCCAGGCAATCGTCTCAGCGAACGAAGTTTGCCTGGGTCCTGCCCACTCGCGCTCCCGCAGGACGCAACTGAAACTTGCAAGGGAGACACGTCTCCCCGGGGACCGAAACTTGCACGCGGGGTGGGGGAGGAAGGCGGCCGGAGCGTTCCGCCTCCCCGGGGGTCTGCACGCAGCGCCGAGCCCTCTCGGCCCCCCGCCCGGCCGCTCCCGCGCGCGCGCCCGCCCGCCTGTCAATCACACCGCAGACCACCACCCCCACGCGCGAGCAACACGGCGCGCGGGGTCCACGGGAGCCGGCTCGGGCCAGGCCGCGCCGCCGCAGCGTGCCCTCTGCCCGGGGCCGGGAATGGCGGCGACCGGCTGCCCGGAGCCAGTTCCGACCTGGCCCCCTCGCCTTTAGACCCCGCCAGCCCCTGTAGCAGCGGCTGAAGAGAAAAGGAAGTTACCTCCAAGCGGTCCCGGCGGCGGCGGCGGCGGCCAGTCGCGGGAGGCCGAGAGGTCCGGCGCGGCGGCGGCGGCGGCTACCGCAGTGCCCTCCGCCCCATTGTTTCCCTTCCAGGAGGCTCCCGGCAAAGCCGAGCCCGGGAACCAGGAAGTTCCCCGGCGCGACACCTCCAGCCGCCGCCGCTATGGAAACGGCCCCCGCCTTCCCCAGGGCGGCTCTCCCGGGACCCCGCCTCCGCGCCGCCGGCCCCGCCCGCCTCACCGGCCGCCAACAGTCGCCGTTGCGGCCGCGGCCGCCGCCATCTTGGCGCGGGCGGACAGCCCCTGCCTTCCCGGCGGCACGTGCGCTGTTCCCGCGCTCCCGCCGGGCGCGCGCTCGATGGGCTGCGGGCGGAGGCCGACGGCCCGAGCCCCTCTGCATGAAGAGGGGGTCCGCCGACCCGGCGGCGCCCAGCGATCGCTCCAGAGCTACTCACGGGCTGGGACCAGTGCTGTGTCTGACACCTGAGGGCAGCCGGCAGAGCACGGCGCCTTTCGCGGATGAGGCCCGTCCGCTCGCCAGCCTTCAGACGTTGCCTACTGCACTTGGGTTTTTCTTGGACTCGGTATCCTCACCCGTGAAGTGAGAGGGAAACTGTACCTGCTTCGTGGAGTTGTTCCCCGCGCAAACAAATGCTTGGTAGTGTGTGCACAGTGAATCTGTCAACAGAGTGGCTCTGTTACTGACACAAGGTCACACAGTCAATTTCCAGGCATTTATGCCAAGAGTTCAGATCAGCACAACTTTAAGTAGGCTACTGTGTGCAAGCCTTTTGCTGCCTAAACAGTGTTCATTCCCTGGCCCATCTTTCTTTAGGTCAGCTTTTTCTGTGTCAAGAGTTTTAATCCCCACGGTCTTCCATTAAGAACTGATGTAAAAAGGGGATGATGTAAACTTCCCAACACTGTAATTTGCTGACGGTTAAATGATTTATTCACTAGAAGCAGCAAAGGTTTGGGTGTGCGAGTAGCTAAAAGGCTTCTGTCCTTGTTTCCAGGAACTAGAATTACTATAGCTGGCAACTGTGCACTGCGTTTACTCTTTCCCAGGCTGGTGAAACCTGACACTCACTGCAAACTGTGTTCCTTGAGGAATTGAGGAGAGGCAGAGTCCTGGCCCTTCCTGGGCTTGCAGACTTTAACACCTGTGACTCCTTGGGTCTTAGATGGCCTCTGAGGCCACTTCTGACTCTCAAATGCTGATTAACCAGTGAAACCCAGGGCCTTTTGGACAGACAGACAGACAGGCGCGCGCGCATCCCTTCATTCAGGTCTCCATTTAAACCAGGTTTGGAAACACTACTTTGGGTTTTGTTTTGTTTATTGATTTGTTTATTCTGGTATGTACAAATGGCACAGTTGGTTTGGTGAAAATCAGGTCAAAAGTTGGATGGTCATGGGAATTTTTTCAACACTCAAATATAAGGAATAGAATTCCAAAATTAGCAAGTCACCAAAGAGCTCTCCATTTGTGACAATGCCTACAGCTTCCAAGTCTTTGATGACAACACATGCACATACGCATGTACTTACATTGTGCTTTGAAGATTGCAGAAGTCCTCCAAAAGACACTTACTGAATTAAAGTATAACGTTTGAGTTACCGTCTCTCCGGATACCTTGGGAACCCCACAGAGGCTCAAGAGAATTCATCCAGAAATTTTACCACAAATACAAAAATATCAATGAGTTGGAGGGGCAATGCTGGACACAGCTTGCTTCACAAACTGAAGGAGAAGTTTCAGATGTGTGTGTGAAGTTTATATTAGTGTAATACTATATTCTAGACTTAACTGTCAGCACTGTCGGCCCAACTTCAGACTTAGCAGTCTGTACTATTATTCAGAAATATATTCAAGAATGAGGGTAGCTGAATTTCACTGAAAACCTACACAAATAGGAACACTTGAGTCTTGGGGTAGTCGTTTAGCAACCGCTGTCCTAAAAAAAAAAATGCATATTTAAGTTATGTCCGCCTTGTGATCCTATTCCCTCTAACATACGATAGATATCATACATGTGATTCCCCCTTCAACTGGGGGGAAAGTTCACTGTCAAAATCCCAGAGAAAATGAAAGGGGGAATAAACAGTTTGTATCTCCAATGAGAATATTCTGCAAATGCCAGCCATTTAGAACTTTCCGATCACATAACAGGAAGAGTGATGTTTGCATTTCGTTTTTAAAAGTTATGTTATACTCATGACAATACTTACAGAATATTGCCAAAGGTAAAAGTACATGTTTAAGTTTCCCACAAGACTCCATAATAACTAGGGTTAAGAGTATAATTTGCGGTGAGAACATGAAAATATAGAACATGGGGAAATTTTCAAAAGTAAACCATGCATCCTTAGCTTTCATCTTCAAAACTGCAGATCAAAGGCGCTGTTCCTAGAGTCTCCTGTAAACTGAGACCTTGCAATGTGGATCGATGGCTATGCAGTCCATTCAGGTTTGGGGAGTAGCAAAGTGGGTTGTGCCGTGGAGACTCTGGAAAGCCTCATGTGATTCATCTTACCCACTACAGTCATTTCTGAAATTCCCTAGGAGTGTTTTGTTGACTCAAAAAGTCAGTTCCAATATCACTGTATATAACTCATCATGATAAAAAGAAAGCAAGCATATCAGTGGATATCCATGGACCACATGTCAATGAAATCAGCCACATCCACATGGCTCATAGTTTTTCCTTAATAAAGTCCTTCAGATTAAAAGAGAAAGTATTGATGGCAGACCAGAAGAAGGATCACAAACAGTAGAATTCCACATATGTTACAAACAGTTTGTTACAACAATCTGGGGTGATCTTACTTATTGCTGTTTTGGGGGACTTGGGAAGTGCCCCTATGTTAGAAACATACAAGCCATGAGGTTTGGGACTTGTTTGTCTTCCATCCTGTTCTGTTCTTTGGTCCACTTTGCTCTCTGGCCAGAGTGAGCTTCCTCTGAATAAATATAGAAAGAATGAGGAGGAGAGAAAGGGAAAGGAAGGACCAAAGGATACAAAGGTGTATCAGTACCCAATTTGTATCAATACCCAATATGTAAAACGTTTCTCATTTTTTCACATGCTCAAACATCTTATGACTCAAAAACAAAAACAAATCAAAGCTTAGAAACAACTCCTTTTCAACCACAGAAGTTTCCACTCACTATCTCCTCTACTCCTTGCTTGTAGCCAACCTGTTCCTGACTACACAGTAAGACATCACAGTCTGCCAGGAGTCTGTAACGAGGCTGGATCACTTTTCAGATGTGCCACTTTGTCTTCCTAGCTCCGGCGGACTTTCTGTCAGCAGCGCTTCCGTCTACCATATGTCAGCTGCCCCAAGTCCCTTCCCAGATGCCATACCATTATTTTTAGGACATATATTCGCCCATTCTGGAACGGGGTTTGAGCACGTGCTACAGCGCCAGTATGGCACTCGGGGGACAACTTTCAGGAGTCAGTTGTCTCCCTCTCCCGTTCAGGTCCCAGGGACTGAACCCTGGGTCATCAGAATTGACAGCAAGCGCCTTAACCTGTAGAGCCATCTCACCGGTCCCATGATTTTTTAAGTTTCATCAAACCGATAAAATGTAAATATTAAGATGCACACATATATAAGTATTTAAAAATTAAAATATGACTTCCTGGCTTTTTTGTCTCCATTTTAGTGATAAAACATTAGCCTTCATGTACATGATTGTTATTAACTTTCTAACTCTGTGTATGTTGAAAGGCAGTTTTCCTAGGAAACCTCCCAGTGAACCATGCCTACCAATACTCACACAGTTAGCCACCCTCCGTTTATATCTACGACGGCCCTGTGACTCAGTGTGGAGGGAATGAGGCAGAGTGATTGATCTCTAAGATGAGAGCAGAAGAAGCCTCAAGGTTCTACCTGAGTCTCTGAAATCCTTTGTGCACTTTCTCTCAGAATTCAAATACTGTCAAGGAAGAAACTCAGGCATCTTACAGTGAGCACACCAGATAGCCAACTTCACCTGAGCCCACTGCCAACAGCCGCTAACCTCAAACTGGCGACATGGGCAAGGCAACTGGGTATTGCATGCCTGGAGTCCCAGCTGAACGACACCCTGAGAAACCCTAGGTGGTGACCTTCCAGGTGAGCCCAGGGAGCCACAGAACAATAATAAATTGCAGATAGACTTCAATGTCTTTTGTCACAAACCTGCAGGAAAAGTGCAGTAAATTTATTAAGAATGAAGTTCTGAGCTGGAGAGGTGGCTCAGTCAGCAAGGCACTTGCCACACAAGTGTGATACCCAAGTTCAGTCCCCAGAAGCCATATGGAAAGCCAGGCATAGTGGCACACTGTTATGATCCCAGTATTGAGAAGCAGAGACAGGTGGATGCCTGGGACTTTCTGGCCAGCCAGCTAAGCCCAACCAGGGAGCTCTAGGACAATCTGAGACCATGTCCCCTACCAAACAAGGCAAACTGCTCCTAAGTGACATTCAAAATTAACCTCTGACCTCCACACGCTCACACACTGTGCATGAGTCCCCAGACACACATGTGCCCCCCCACACACACACAAAGTTCTAAAGCTATATTTAGTCACATTTCACCTAAAGTTTAATAACAAAATAACATCAAAATCTGCAGAAATGCCATGGTCATAGGTCAGGCTATGAAAACAAGGTAAAAAATAGCATACTCTAGAGACTTCAAGGGCACCTTCTTTTACAGAGAAGTTTCTAATTTTGTCTGGGTCTCTGCTTTGAGATGGGATGATACATGATTGGACTCTGCGAAGCAACATAATGACCTTGATCTAAGTAAATACACAGTACTTTCAATTACATTTGACTCAGACATGAAATAAGTCCTTGACAACCTACTCTGACTAAAATGGAAAAGACATAAGGGTCTTAAGCAGCCAGACTCAAGACTCTTGAAAATGAGGTTAGAGATGAAAAAAAAAAAAAAATGACTTTTTGATCTGCCTAGCTTGTTCTGTCTGATAATATGCATTGAAAATTACAGGTTCATAATTCTTTTTCTTTTTCAAGACAGTATTTCTCTGTATAGCTTTGGCTGTCCTGGAACTCACTCTGTAGACCCTGTAAACCAGGCTGGCCTCAAACTCAGAAATCTGCCCACCTCTGCCCCTCAAGTGTTAGGATTAAAGGTGTGCGCCACCACTGCCAGCTAGGTTCATAATTCTTAATGTGTAACTTTAAGATTCACAAAGGTTTTCAAGATATTTCACAAAATATTTTTCAATGTATGTTTGGCAACTAAATGGTGAAAACTGAACTTTCTTTAATTACTTGTGGGTTTCCTCTGGGGTGGTGTTGGTTGGGGCTCTTTGGTTTGGTTTCTTTAAGGTGGAAGCTAGCTATGTTGTCCAGGCTGACCTTGAACTCCTTTTGTAGCCCAGGTTCTGCTCAGGCCCCAAGCTATTCTAATACCTCACTAGTTATCCTTCAAATTTTTAGTGTGTTTGATTATATTATGCTACACCTAATGCATAGCAGTTCTGAAGTAATTCATAGTCCATGTTATCCTAAAAATCGGAACTTCTGAATCCTGAGCCATTCCTGGTCTCAGGCCTGAAGGGACTGTGGCGTAGATCTACATCAATGCTTCTGTGAAGGTGAAACCGTACAAAGTACTCAGCCAGGCTCTCCAGTCAGAACCCAGAATCAAACCCTCAGCCTCTGCTGGGCAGTGGTGGCGCACGCCTTTAATCCAAGCACTTGGGAGGCAGAGACAGGCAGATTTCTGAGTTCGAGGCCAGCCAGGTCTACAGAGTGAGTTCCAGGACACCCAGGGCTACACAGAGAAACCCTGTCTCAAAAAAAAAAAAAAAAATCTCAGCCTCTGCTGCTTGCCAGCTCTGAGACTTGGCATGGTTGTGTGGTCCTGGGCCTCATCGCACTACTCTGTAAAATGAGTAAGAGAAGCTGCCTCACAGGCTCTTTACAGAACTAAACAGACCATGCCTGCAAAATGCTCAGCCCAGTGGAGGGTAGTAAACGCTCAACAAACACCCCAAATTATCAGGAAACTATTCAAATATTTCAACAAGGATTTAGTCAGAGAAAAACAAAATTACTCCAGGTTATTAAGAGCAAAATGGCTTTCAATATAGGGAACCAGAGGCACTTTGGGTCTTTGGAGTGTGTGAAAGGGTAAGAAAGGTCAAAACTTTCCAATAATTCCATATAACTGCAGACCCTCTATTAGGAAACTACTGTACCCAGGTCAGAAATCGAAGTAAACAGCAGATCATCACTGCCCACGTCATCGCTGCAGTATCTACCCCTGCAACTTAGCAGCTAGTAACCATCAAGGATATGGGTTGGTGTGCTGGGCTCTAGGCAGCTTCATTCCAAAAATGTGCATCTGCCAAACCTCTCGTGCCAGCTACTTCAAAAGCAGTGGCATATCCTTGTGCCTTCCAGATGGCATGGGGTGGGGCTCTGTACCTTATCGGAACTGTACCAATATGGAGAACCATGGAGAACCACAGCTTCTGGGTGCCCAGATACATCCAACACACATCATAGTCACCAAGCTGTTTGAGAATGTTCTGTGCAGTCAGCTGTGCTGACTTCTGAACCTAGGCTGCAGTCCGACTTGGTGCTGTCATTATTAGGAAGCATTTTGTGACTCAGTATTGTGTAAAAATGATGTTCTCCATCATCTTCTGATTGGTCAATGAAGAGGTCATCAGCCTATAGCTGGGCAGGAGAGGACAAGGCAGGGCCTCCGTGCCCTGAGAGAGAAAAAGAGGGGGGTCTCGGGTAGGCACAGGGGTGGGGGTCGCCATGAAGACCCAATGAAAGAAGTAGATGCCAGAGAAAGACTGAAATAGCAAGTAATGTCATGTGGCTGGGAAGTAGTCAGACCAGCGTAATCAGGTAGAATAGATCAGAATTTATCCAGATATAGTGCAAAAAGCTTATTAATAATTAATTATTATTATTATAATTATTATTAATTAATATAAAGGTCTCCATGTCATTATTTAGGAACAAGAGAGGACTTTTATATTGAGTGAAACCATTCATGTTGGTAGACTAGTTTGTTTCTCTCTTACAGTGCTAGGGTTCAAACCTGTGTCCTCACATAAGCTAGACAAGTGCATCCCAATCCTGCCCCACCGGGGAATTTTCCCTAAAACTCTGGGAGTGAGGGGACTCCTGACATGGCTGCAGGTGACTGGGCAGCAGGAGACTCGAGGCTCTGTATTCCACACCTAAAGCAGATAGCTAAAGGGAAGTTGCCAATCAACAAGTTTATGTGTCAAGTGAAAAAATGTATTGCTATTGAATATTCTACTTAATATTCCAAGATCAAATAATACTCCCTGTCAAAAATTTCTCATTCTATTTATGTTATCACTTCCTGACTGCTTTCCTTTAAGTTGACTCATCCCTATGTAAATACATTTATAGAGAAATTTTTTGAATAAATATCTAGAGTAAAATGCAAATCACACAGTAGAACACAGGTGTCATGTCATATGAACAGAGGATAAAAATATAAAAATGAGCACATTGGAAATAAAACAAATATCAAAACGAGTTAGTAAGAGAGCCTGATGCCTATTCCCTATGTTGAAAAGAGAAATTCCTGAGTGTTAGAGATGTTGGTTGCTGTCTTAGGCAGGTTTTCTATTGCTATGAAGAGACACCATGACCACAATTCTTACAAAGAAAAACATATAATTGAGGCTGGCTTACCATTCAGAGATTTAGTCCATCATCATCATGGCCCGAAGCATAACAGGTGGAGTGCAGGCAGACATGGCACTGGAGAGGTAGCTGAGAGTTCTCCATCTGAATCTGCAGGCAGCAGGAAGAGACTGTGAGTCAGTAGGCCTGGCTTGAACCCCTGAAACCTCAAAACCTAACACCAGGGACGCATTTCCTCCAACAAGCCACACCTCCTAATAGTGCCACTCCCCGTGGATCTATAGGGACCATTTTTATCCAGATCACCACAGTTGTACTAACAGCAAATATCCTGCCACCAATCTTTATTGGCTTATTGATTCACCAGCTGATGCCTTTGCCAGGACTAGAAAAAAATCACAATCTGTGAAAAACCAAAGCTGCCACTGTGAGAGATGATGGTGTTTGAAGTCTTGCTCATCTTCCCTACCATAGTAGCCCCTACCTGTGTTTCAGGTAACACACTTTCTGCCACTTCTGACTTACTAGGTTAGCTGAGGGTCAGGATACTGAGTGGCACCATTTTGGGAAACTACTCAGAAGTTGGATGTTGTGTTATGTCAATATGCTTTCTTTGTGCTAACTCAGTCATGAACAAGATTGTCACTGTCATTGTCACATTCATGTGAAACCAACTATTGCAATTGAACTTTTTATTAGTGTTCAGGACACTCATAGTGTATAACTACCTCCTCTAACTCACAAATGCTTTCATTGCTCCCCCAAAACCTGTACCCCATGTTCATTAAACCTGTTCTGTCATTTCTCATGCAAACATAGGCCCTGTCAGCCTCTAATCTACTTTATCGCTCTACACTGACCTGGGATACTCTATCTAAATGCAGTCCTGTGATGTGGGGCCTGCTGTCTATCATTTCTTTCACTAACGTGTCTTTGGGGTTCATACACATTGTAGCATGTACTGATACCTCCTTTACATGGATAATCATATCACAACTGGCTAGTATATGTAAGACTGACAATTTGGGTTTTCCTATCTTTGGGCTATCATGAAAATTGCTATTATAAACACATATTATTTGCTTGAGTAATTATTTCTCATTATTTCAGGAATGTGCTTAGGAGTGGGATTGCTGGATCCTGTTGTAACTTTAAGTTTAAGGAAGTACTTTCTAAGGAGACACCAAACTGTTTTTACAATGGCTTATATTCCCGCCAACTGTGCACAAGGTTTCCAATTTCTCCACATCCTCCATAAACACTTGTTATTTTCTGCTTTCATGATTATAGCCATCCCTGTGAGCACAAAGTGGTATCTTGTGGTTTGATTTGCATTTCCCTGATAACAAATGATATCAAATATCTTTCATGTGCATATTACTGCTCTGAGTAACTTCTTTGGAAAACTGTCTATTCAAGTTACTTGATCATTTTTTTAATTGGGTTGCTTAAATTTTTATTGAGTTATAAACATTCTTTATGGGTCCTCTCATCACATATATGATTTGCAAATATTTTCTTCCATTCAACAGTTTACTATTTCATCTTACTGATAATGTCCTTTGATGAACAATTTTTTTTTGTTTTTCTGACATTCAATTTACCTATTTTCTTTTTTGCTCTGTTATATTTTTAGCACCACTTCTATTATTGGCTTCTTGCCAAATCCAAAGTAAAAACCTTTTAAAGTTTTATGGTACTTTATATCTTTATAAATATAACATTTTATGGCCCTTATATTAATATAAGATTTTTAAGCTATATGATTCCCATGTACCTCAGGTAAATCCATTGACCCAAATTAACTTTATAATGATGGGAAGTTATCCATGCTTGACACTGTTGCTTTAATAAATTAGTTTGGTTAGCCAAGAATATGAGCAAGTCACTATCGTGGATTCTACAGCAATCTATATTTGTATTTATTCACATCATAAATTATTCCTGTGTGCAAACAGAAAGTGTACAGAAAGTGCTGTGCCCCACCCAGTGCTGAGGGCACACACTTGAACCATGGTTTATGGGATGAGAGCCAGTAAAATTGTAAATAATAACACAACTACCTCAAACTCATAAGCAACAAAGGCGGTTGGTGCACAACACCGATGAGCTTCACAGATTCTGATCTCGCTCGTACCAGCTTCTTTCCTTGCCTATGTTTGTCATCTCCACTCGCCCAAGGTGGCGGCTAGTGATTTCCAGAGTCCCGGGCTTCCTTGAGCTCAATTAGAGAAGGCAAGCAACTCCAACAACGGTGTTCCTGTGTCTGAACTCTGGGGTTCATGAACCGTATCCCTGCACACATCAGTAGGCACAACGTACTTTACATTAGCTGCTCTCCTCTTAACACACTGCCAGTTCAAGACGGGCTTCCATATGGGAGGTGTGTGTTTCTCAAATGGTAAACTTGGCAAATGACAAAAAAGAAAACAAAAGATATTAAGGAGCTAGCATCATGTTCCTCAAGGTCATTGAAGAGGTCTTCACACAAGAGATGGGGTTGTCTGGTCATGTAGCAGAAGAGTGTTAAGGTCCTTTTTTTTTTTTAAATATAAAAATAGAGATTAATCATCCATTTTATCTGGACCACTGGTGTCAGGTGAAAATCAGTAATCCTGTGAGTGTAACTTGAGAGCACATCATGGTACACTTCAAATGCCTGAGTAAGGAGTTTAGATTTAGTTCACTAGGCAATAGATAGAAAAAGAATATGATTACTCTCTTGGAGAGATATTGCTCTAAAACTGGTGCAGTATTTTTAATTCACTAGATGCTGGATCTTGATGTTTAATAAGCTATAGTCATCACCCATTCAGTAAACAAATGTTTATTGGATACTTACCGATGCCCACCTGTATTGTACTGTATTGGCAGTAGCTGGGCATTCAGTGGTGAATAAAACAGCAAAGCTGTTACTCTTGAGGGATTTGTAGGGGGATGGAGATGATGACATATGATTGTCTGATGTCTTATCTGCTTTGGAAGGTGTTATGTTCTGGCCTGAGCTTGTCAGTGGAAAGCAGGATGAAAACGACAGCCATCAAACCTAACCTCTGGCAGCTCAGAGACCAAGCACTTCAGGAGAAGTTACTCTTTACCCCTAACTGGGTGATACAGTGAGACAATCTGAGGGACTTCTCTACCTCAGTCTCAACATGGCCATTTTTAAAATGGCTGGCTCTTATCTCAATGCTGGACACAAATATTTTCTTGTTAAAAAAAAAAAATTAAAGCAGTGGCTGGCAAGATGGTGCTACCCATAAAGGTACTTGCTGCCAACCCTGATGACCAGAGTTCAAGTCTAGTTTCCTAAGGCTACAATCATGGTTGTGCACACGCGCACGCATGAGCACACACACTCACACACACACACACACACACAGTGGGGAGGATAGAGATGGAGGACAGGGAGAGAGAAAGAGCTGGGGGTAGACCAGTTGCCTCTGTGGGCAAATGTTTATGCTGCCAAGTCTGAAGATTTGAGTTTGATCCTCTGGGCACATAATAGATGGAAAGAACTGACACCTGCAAGTTGTCCTTTTGTACATACACAGAGTAATATTTAATTTTAATACCAAATTTAATAACTATGTAACTTAAAATCTTTCCCTCCCTTGCCTTCCCTTTTGACCTTCAACCAGGTTCTATTGA
Organism: Mus musculus; assembly: GCF_000001635.26. Taxonomy (NCBI): domain Eukaryota; kingdom Metazoa; phylum Chordata; class Mammalia; order Rodentia; family Muridae; genus Mus; species Mus musculus. The sequence goes on along the minus strand of NC_000068.7, from coordinate 6,311,613 downwards.
AGACACAAGAGGTAGAACTTAGCATGTCTGTAAGCCAGGGCTCAAGAGCTCGGCATTTGGGAGGCTGAAGCAGGTGCTCAAGTTCAAGGCTAGCCTGGTCTACATAGTGAAACCCTGTCCCAAAACAAGCAAGAAAACAGCAACAACCGTAAACAAAAAATGTTGAGGATAAATTCAATGTTAAAGACTCTAATCATAACAAAATTACCAATACATAAAGTTTCAAGTTGTGTTTCTCCCTGTCAACAGCATGACCATGTCTTTTACCTGGCCAGTTGGAGGTTCAGAATAAATCCTATGGGAAGGTGTCAATAAATGACTGGTGGGCTAAGTAAATAACAATTAAATTCAGAGCAAGCCTTGAATAACTTTGTATGATAACCCTTTATTATAATAAGCTAGTCTACTGGTCTCTAATAAAGACTCAGAACAAGTGTCTCTTGCCCCATATGTTCTTTCCAGGTTTAGTGACACATTACAAGTTTTTTGTTTTGTTTTGTTTTGTTTTGTTTTGCTTTCTTTTATTTATCACCTGGCAAGAAGACACTCAAGAGAACCACTTGTGTGTATTATGTGTCATTTGTCTGTAGAATTTATGGGAGATCCATGGTGCCCAAGATGAGGAAGGGACATTTTCAAGGTGACCCATGGCACCCAGGATGAGGAAGGAACATTTTCAAGGTGACCTATGGTGCCCAGGATGAGAAAGGGACATTTTCAAGGTGACCCATGGTGCCCAGGATGAGAAAGGGACATTCTCAAGGTGACCCATGGTGCCCAAGATGAGGAAGGAACATTTTCAAGGAAGAAAAATGAAGTCAGCCATGGTAATTATATATCATCTGCTCAACTTTGCTACCTGGGAAATACCAAGATAACCTTTTAAATAATTAATTTGTAAATATCCAGAGGAGAAAAGGAGAAGTACTGAGGGGCAATAATACATATCTGAGCATGCTGTGTAAGAGCAATTTAATTTTCATGTATGCTCTGGTGGCAGGTATGCTGGCGAAGAAGGAGAAATAGCTGTCATCAACTCTCTTCAATAGATTCCAATATGACATTACTGCCAATAAGCTGAGACGATGCCATCCAGCTGAAGAGTGGCTAATTTCAGATGTATGTGTGACACTCATGTCAAGCCATTTCTGAAGAAATAGCATAAACACCCTTTCAGAAGAAGCACTCAAAATCAACCTTTGCAACTGTCGCAGAATCTAGAGCAAAGAAACAAATCTACATAAAATCTCTCTTTTCATTGCTATTGTATCAAGATTGTGAAATGCAATAAAATTTGCCTTGCTAGACCAACTTAAAATAGGGATTGATACAGCTAAGACTAGTGGTAACCTCTCATGTATATATTCCTTTATAGATAATGCAAGAACTCTGTCTTTAAAGACAGCTTATAAAACACACACAACTATGCTGAAGGTTAAAAATAACATTTATCCCAGCAGTGTTGAAGCCTGTGTTTTTACTGTGATTTTTATCTTGCCATTGTTGATGTCCTTTGTCTAAAAAGAATATTAATCTGAAAAGACATCTTCAAAAACTATGTTCTGTATTTTTATTTTTTATGACAGGCTTCCTTTTACATCCCACTCTGGCCTTAAACTCACCATGTAGTTGAAATTACCTTTAAATATCTGACCCCTGTGTCCACCCCACCAAGTGCTGGGATTTCAGGCATGTGTCACCTGCTTGGTTTATCTGGTCATCAACCAGATGAACTACATTTGCTTTTAAATAAGCAGAAGATTCAAATTAAAAGTGTGTGCCTCTGCATTCATACACACCCAAAGCTGACGTTACTGTCCTCCTCGTGTGTAAGAGAAGATTCTGGTGGAAGCCAAGGTGCTGGGCATAGAGACTTCACACTTGTCACCTGAGTTTCATTTCCCCTTGGGGTTTTCTGTGGTTGTCGAAACTGCTCTGCAAATACTTTTGACTTTCTTCCTTGTTCACAGACAGGGGAACCACTTGCTAGCCACTGTGGGTTGGGATGTTATCTGATCTGCTTTGTTGGAAACAGAACATGGCCTATGTGATTTTTTACGCAGAACACTGAATGGCGGTGTGAGACTACCCAGAGCACTCTCTGTGTGTTACAACAGCTGGTCATGCTCCAGATGGTGGCAGATCCCTCAGCATTAGTTAGAAAACACTACGGAGTGAGAAACCCCAACTGTCCTGCAGTGACTAGTGTAAAGTATAACATTAAAAAAAAAAAAAAAAAGGGCTGGTGAGATGGCTCAGCAGGTAAGAGCACCTGACGGCTCTTCTGAAGGTCCTGAGTTCAAACCCCAGCAACCACATGGTGGCTTACAACCATCTGTAACAAGATCTGACTTCTGGTATGTCTGAAGACAGCTACAGTGTACTTACATATAATAAATAAATAAATCTTTAAAAAAAAAAAGATCCTTTTTTTGCCACTAAAATTTGGCAACTGTTTGTTAGTACAGCAGAACTTAGCCTATCCTGACTGATACAACAGGATTTTTATAATCTCTAATATAATTATCATACTGATTATTAATTTTTCCTAGCACTGAAACCTCAACATTGACAAAAATATCTTAAGTCCCTGTGGACATACTTGATAGACACTGAAACTTTAAAAAATGACATTAAGGGGACTTGAAGATAGTTCAGCACTTAAAAGGACTTCGTGCTTGTTATGAACATAGTGTACCAAGGGGGCCGCCACCTGCTCAGAGGAGAAGGGGAAGAAAGAATGGGGGAAGGATTATGCAAAAGGAGGACTGGGAGTGGGGCACTGAGTGGGATGTAAAATGATAAATAAGTAAAAAAAATTAATTAATTAATTTAAAAAGATATTTCCTTAAACTTTTTAAATTTAGCATACAACATAGTGGGGCTCATCATGATGTTTCTATACATGTATATCATTACATTTTGCTCATTATTATTAACCTCTCTTTTCGCTCCTTAAACATTTATCTTGACATATCTTCTAACATAGAAAATTTACATGGGAAAAACTACAAAGAATTCGTGTAGATTCTTTACCCAGATTCAACAGTGTCAACATTTTAATACAACAGCCTTTCTCTCTCAATCTCTGTCTCTGTCTCTCTGTCTCTGTCTGTCTGTATGTCTCTCTCTCTGTGTGTGTTTGGTGGAGTTGGGGAGGCATTAGAGTTGTTTTTAAGAGGGTCTTCATGTTATCCCAGGCTAGCCTTGAACTTGCAATGTAGTTGAGGATGGCCTTAAATATCTTGTCTCTACCTTCCAAATGTTCAGTCTATGTAGTGTTGGGGATCAGTCCAAGGCCTTGTGCATGCTAGCAAGGCAAGAGCACTAATAAACAAGATACATCCTTAGCTCACGATCTCTTCTTCTCTTGTGATGCTTGCGATGGAATCCTGGGCTTTTCGTATCCCGACATTTGATCCACCATTGACCTATGTCCTCAAGCTGTTCTGAACCACTTGTGAGTAATTCAACAACACACTCCTTTACTATCAAACACACAAACACGCGTACAGGCTTGAACATAGCCACAGGACAATTATCAAAACCAGGAAACTGAATACACGGCTCAATAAGCAGCTCAGAGTCAAATAGCATCCCTTGTCCCAGCAAGGTGTGTTGTTTTGTGTTGAGACAGGGTCTTGCTGTGAAGCTCAGGTCGGCCTCCAACTCACAATCCCATCCTGCTTCTGCATTCCTGGTGCTAGGATTACAGCCATGTATCATGCTCCGATTTTAAGGCCTGTTAAACAAAATCTCCTTCTAGACGTCAATCCACAGAAGCACAATGAATTTAGCCTTTATGTTTCTTCGGTGTTCTTAAGCCTGGAATGGTTGGTTCCTTAACCTTTCTCTTCTGGGATTGATTCTTGGAGACGGTAAGCTTATTGTGTTTTAGAAAGGCCCATCAATTTAGATTAATTTGCTGATATGTCACTATCAGATTTATCGGATAGGGTTACAGATTACTATCAATTGTGGCTTTCTAAGCACAGTGCTGTGGTGTGGTGACTTTGATAAGAACCTGCGCTCAGCACATCTCTATTCTATCACTTATCACATCAAAATTCTTGTGCCAAGGAGTTCCTAGAACCCCTACCGTCCCACCCCCCAGCTCCACACACAAATTTTTTCCCTATTGCCCATGAGCTCAGCTCTAGACAACTTCATACTCGAATGGCAAAACTGAGAAAGAAGTCCCACCCTTACAGCTGCCTAAAGGCTAGCTCTTAATGTTTACAGAACCGGAAGACAATTTCCTATTTCAGGAGAGACCCAGAAGTTATCAAGCATAATGAGCCTTTATTTTGGATTGTTCTTCACCCTGATCATGTGACTTCACAGTCACGGTGACATGGCCCATTCCGTGACAGAGACTAGAGACAACTTCTAATTCCAAAAGACAAAGGAGGTACTTGATAAAACACTAATCAGAGTTTGCTGTTATTCAAAAGAAGATCTGGCTGCTCTCAGCAGCTTCTCTCTGCCAGGGGCAGCAGTCAATCAAGAGAAATGCAACCAGCCAAGACGCTAAGAATAAGACACTGAATGTTCAGCATAAATAGAACATTTAAATTAGCCCTATCGTCACTAAGGCTCAGGGAACTCTGCAGAAATGAGAAAGCAAGAAAAAATGGAGGAGTGGATGGATGGGGAGGAGCACTATGAAAAGCTGCCTTCTAGACAGAACATGGCTATTGCAAGTGTGCACACAGCAGCTGTAGTTACCTTCATGAAGCCTACACCAAATCAAGGCAGCCAACATCGCAGTGTGGGTGGAGTAGAAGACCTTCAGGCTCCGCTCCTTACTGAGGAGCTGTTGGTAATAGATAGATCCTGAAGGCGGGATAATCATTCTATTGAGGATGTGGCCATTTGTAGGTTCCTGTGTTCCAATGGATCACCTACTCAGGTGATTTCATGTGAACCTTCTCCCCATTTATCTGGTCAAATACAGGGTAGGCAGTGGAAGAGAAAGGTGGGGCTGGAAGTTTTAGAGAGGGAAGAGGAGAAAGAGGAGGGGGGGAGACTAGGATACAGAGGAGAGAGAGGAAGACGGAGGAAGAGGAGGTGGAAGGAAGATGGAGCAGAACCACATGACCTAGAGGAGCCGCAAGTAGCGAGGGATCTCATAACTGGGGAATAGAGTAGTGTAGTAGTATAACTGCCCAATCTAGGTATGCAGCTTACAAACAATACAACTGAGTTGTGTGGTTTTTGCATGGGTTTATTGGGGTTGGAGGTTTAGCGCAACACAAAGACATAACTGCCATTTCAGGACCATGGAGTACAGGTTACAGGTGGAGCAGAGCCCAGTCTTTGAGAAACAGAGGTTTAACCATAAACAGGAATGAAACTAGTTTCTCTTTACTGTAAGATGGTGTTTAAGCTTAAGATGGAGGCAGCCTGGTTCTTCACTAAGAGCAAATGCAGTTTTCATTGGCTATCAGTTGAGGACTCATTGGTCTGAGTTGAAGACTGTGAGCTATTCATCCTTTTCTTCCTTCTTGGGATGTCATAGTAACGTCAGCATCATGTCTAGTACATGAAAAAGTACAGTTCCCAAACTTCCTTACAGAGAAATGGCCAACAATATGCAAATGAAGCATTGACGACAGCTTTTTGTTTACTGCGGCCTTTCTCCTCTCTTTGAACCAGAAATGCAGACACCTTCATGAGTCCTGTAGCAAGCAAGCATCCTGCCTGCATCTCTGCAGGATCGTTCAGCATATGAAAGCAGAAACACAAGAAAGGAGAGACATTATTACATCAGTGTGCATCACACTGTACCAGATGGCTTACCCTTGGTGTCTGTAACACCTGAGAAAAATACCATTCTATCTTGTTTTAAGTGACTGTTAGCTTGGTTTTTTAAACCAAATCTTAACTGACAGAATAGTTGAGCTGAAGGAGTTTGCAACTCATAGGAAGATCAACAATATCAACCAATCAGACTCCCAGGGACTAAACCACCAGTCAAAGAGTACAAATGGAGGACCCATGGCTCCAGCCGCCTATGTAGCAAAGGATGGCCTTGTCTGGCATCAGTGGGAGGGGAGACCCTTGATCCTGTGGTGCCTCGATACCCCAGATTAGGGAATGCTTGGGTGGTGAAGTGGAAGTGGGTGGGTGAGGGAGCACCCTCCTAGAAGCAGGGGGAGGGGATGAAATAGGATTGTGGAGGGGAAATCGGGAAGGGGACAACATTTGAAATGTAAATAAATAAACTAACCAATTAAAAAAAAGAATAGTTGATTATAGAACTTTGATGTCCCTTTCTTATAAGTCTGAATGTTTATGCTATATCTGTGACCAGGGGGACATTGTTTTTTTAAAACACATACATAGGGAAAACTAAGGTGATCAAAGATATTACAGCAATACTCATTGTTTGACTTAATGAATGAATCGCTCAGATGCCTCTGTGCAACACCTTGCTCAGTGATTCTAACTTTTCCATAGATATCTATTTATTTACTTACTTTTGTGGTGCTTTGCTCTGCAGAAATTTCATCATCAAGCAATATTCCCAGCTCCACATTAAAAGACAGAACAAATAAAACAAAACCAGCTCTGCTCTCCTAAAAGTATTTGTTGCTTGGATCAACTGTGAAAACAGTGTGCTACGGGTGTTGCATCATGGATCGTCTTTGAGTACGCAAACATAGTGAGAGAAGCCGGTCACAGGACAAATACTCCAAAATCCTGTTGGATGAGGCACCTACAGTTGTCAGGTATCAAAACAGAAGGTAGAAGAATACTGGAGACTAGATGTGAGTGTGTGTGTATGTGAGTGTGTGTTGGGGGGTGTATTGTCCAGAGGAGGGGGGTATTTTCAGAGGAGGGGGGTATTTTCAGAGGAGGGGTTATTATTAGAGGTCAGGTTATTGTTTAATGGGTACAGACTTTTAGTTGGCAAGATGGAAACGTTCTGAAGATTATTTACATGGCATTTAATACTGCTGAGCCCTATGCTTACGAATTGGCAAGGTAGACCTTAGATTTTTTAAAGATTAATGTATTAGGGCAAACATACCCCCTCTCCCGATTTTACTCACTTTTCTCTATCTCCTTTCCAATTCCATGGTGGATTATTGATCCTCTGCCCACAGGTTAAATGCTATGTTCTTTAGGCTTGTCCTGGATTCCAAGGACAGATGGTTCAGAATCCAAGTACTCCAGAACACGTTATGATCCATTAGGTCCCAGCTTCATAAACAGTGGGTTGTGATCCATGTGGTGCTATTTCCTGAATTTGGAGGTTGCAAAAATTCGGCAACAGTAAGAGATTTGTAAACGCTCAGTGACCAGGATTTCATTAAAAATAAAACACGAAGTGATTGTGAGGCATTTGTGGCAGTGCTTGCCTGTGCTAGATCTTGTGACTTCACTGTTGCCTGGGTGCTGGACCTATCACAGGCATACTCTGTACCACACTCCCTACCCCACACTCTACTAACAATGCTTTCTGAAACGCCTCTGCTCTAACTCAGTTACGAGCACCATTGTGAATTACAGAGCTTTTTGCCATATAAAGCCTGTAGGTACCAAACAGTATATCTTTGGATGGTTTTGTGCAAAAATGGATTTTAAAAAATCATTTCAGTTACTGACTTGAGTTTGATTTCTTAAAAAAAATCACTCAATCAATTTTGACACAGAGTAAGACAGAATTTCCAGCAATTGCAATATTCAAGTAATACAGCATTCTTAGGATTGACGATTATAAAAATAACAATATCAACCAACTCTGAAAATAACGAGGATGCGCTATGACCTGTTGTCTTTGTTTGGGTCACTATCATTGCGATGAAACACCATGGCCAAAAGCAAGTTAAGAAGGAAGGACTTATTTGTCTTATACTTCCATATTATTATATCACCATTCCCCATCAAAGGAAGTCAGGACAGAAATTCAAACCGAGCAGGAACCTGGAATAGGAGCTAGCTGATCCAGAACCCGTGGAGGGCTGCTTGCTGGCTTGCTCACCATTTCCTGCTCAGCCTGCTTCCTTATAGAACTCAGGACCACCAGCACAGGGAGAGTATCACCCACAAGGTACTGGGCCTTCTCCCATCAATCATTAATTAAGAAAAGTCCTTACAGGAGGCATTTTCTTAATTAAGATTCCCTCCTTTTAGATGACTTAGGTTGTGCCAAGTTGACATAAAACTATCTAGCACGGCCGGGCATGGTGGAACATGCCTTTAATCCCAGTACTCAGGAGGTAGAGGCAGGCAGATTTCTGAGTTCGAGGCCAGCCTGGTCTACAAAGTGAGTTCCAGGACAGCCCGGGTTACACAGAGAAACCCTGTCTCGAAAAAAAAAATGAAAACAACAACAAAAAAACCTATCCAGCACACACACAGAAAAAATATTCAGTCAAGATTTGATACTTGCTTGCTTTCCCTCCTTTGCTCTCTGCCTCCCTCCCTCTCTCCCTCTCTCCCTCTCTCCCTCTCTCCCTCTCTCCCTCTCTCCCTCTCTCCCTCCCTCCCTTCCTTTCATTTATTCACCCCTTTCTCTCTCTTTTTTTCTCATAGTTCTCCTCTGGCCTCAAACTCACCAAGTATACCAGGCTAGCCCCAAACTCACAGAGATCCACTTGCCTCTCTCTCAAAGTGCTAAGGCTAGAGACATGTTCTTTCAGGCCCAAAAAGCCTTAATTCTTCATATAAGTATAAACAAACACATCCATCTCTCCCTTGTACGTAATATTGTGCTTCTTTTCAATAAATGGTAAAACTGTATTTATATCAAAGAATTATTTTCAAATAAATATCTGTCATTATCCATAGATATGTCATTTGTAAGCAGCCTTAGGGTTTCTGTCGCTGTGATAAAAACACTATGAGAGGAAAGGGATAATGTCAGCTTGCAGTTCCACATTCGTGTATCTCTGCGGGGAGTCAGGACAGGAGCTCAGAAAGGACAGAAGCCTGGAGGCAGGAGCTGATGCAGGGACCAGAGGGGTGCTGCTTACTACCTTGCTCTTCGTGGCTTTCCCAGCTGGTTTCTTACAGCATCCAGGACCACCAGCTTAGGGGTGATACTGCCTATAGTAAGCTCGCTTTCCCACATCAATCACTAATCAAGAAAATACACAGTGGGCCTGCCTATACTCTAGAGGTGGACTGATTTCTAGGGCATTTCTTCCTGCACAGGAGTCAGCCACACTCTTTCACTCAGAAAATCCATGCAAAAGAGCAATATAACTCCTGCCAAAATGGCTCATTCTGTCAATCAGAATCCATAGTCTAAGCAAGGAGCATCTTGGATTACTCAGAGGCAGGAGTCAGGTGTGTGCCGACCTGCTCTCAGGTGGTGTTGCCATTTACTGGGTGCCACTCTACCAAACACCTTGTTAGATTTGAAAACCTTGACAGAACATGGAAAACAGAAAGAAGAAATGATGGCTCAAACTCCCCAAAATATGATGAAAGCCACTAATCTACACATTCAAGTTATTCACCCAGAATCCTAACTAGGATGAATTTAAGAATTCCACATCTAAGGATCCTTTGAAGATCTTCAGCCGAAGTCTCATCCAGAATGGTGAGAGCAGAGTGCGATGAAGCACCAACATGGGGGAGTGTCAACAAAGACTGCTATACCCAGAAACTCACACTCAACATCTGACAGAAATCAATACATTTCTAGAGAAAAACTGAATTTGTCTGTAATTGACCTGAGCTAAAAGCAACCAAGGGACTGAAGAGGGGCTGAAGTTCAATGACTAAAATGCTTGCCACAGAAACACAGGTCCCCAGCACCCACATAAAAACCTGACAGCCCTGGTGGCCTGAGGTGGAGACAGGAGATTCCTGGGCAAGTGAGCTCATTAGGTCATTTCCATCTGCAAGCTCTAGGCTCTGTGAAAGGCCCTGCCTCAGAACAGAAAGTGGATGACAACTAAGGGGGATGCCTGCATCTATCACCAGCCTCCACTTTCCTGTGCATACATGCACACACAAACACACGAACATGCATGCAACACACACATGCATCCGACACGTATGCAAAAAAAGCTGAAGTAAAAGGATCCTAGGTAGTAATTTAAATCCACATGAAGAGGTGAAGCTTACCAAAAAGCATTAGATGGGAAAATACACAGATAATGCAAATGGACTTGTGTTTCTAAGTCTTTTTCTCCTCTCTGGTTTTAAATACCACTCCGTAGATAATAATTTTGAGTCTGTGTTGATACATGAATGCAATGAATAAAAATAATGTACTGTATTCGATTATAATAACACAAAGGAAGGGGAAATTTTTATTCCGATGAAAAAGAAAAGGTTTTGTATACTATTAAAACTAATTTATTAACATGAGCTACATTGTTACAAATTAAAATGCAACTTTAACCTTTTACTACAAGGCAAGTAGTAAGAAAATAACTAAAAAATTTGGTTAAGCAATAACAAGGAAAATAATAAAATATGCACTAGAAAATAGCAACTTAATGTAATAAAAGACAATGATAGAGACAATAAGCCACCCCATAAGAAGGAACCATGCCTGATGCTGCTCAGGTGGCCAAGAACCTAAGACTAGATAGGCCAGGGACCTAGGGAAAACCAAATACAGCGGCTCCCAGCGACCTTCAGCATTCTGTTCTGCTCATAAATTAATGTCCTACTGGCTCCTTCCAGCAGTGGATGAGAGCATAGAGACCCTTGGTTGGACAATGTGCAGAGAGTGAGAGACCTTGGAACACTCAGTCCTACATGGGATGTCTCCATCAAAACTTTCCCCTGAGGAATCAGAGGGCTATGTGGGTGGGGAAGTAAAAAGATTATAAGAGCAAGAGGAATAGCAGACACCAAGGAAAACAGTGTCCTCCAGACGCAGCAGGACTAGCATACATCTGAACTCACAGAGGCTGGGGCAGCACTCACAGGGCCTGCACTGATCCAAGACAGGTCGGGTCCCAGTGCTAAGAGAGGAAGCAGACACGAGCTCCCATCCCTTAGCAGGAAGCTAACTCCAATTGACAAATTTCAAGGAAAAAATTAGTATTCTCTAATGAAGTCTCACTAGATATACAAATCACATGAAAGGGCAGACCCCATACCCCGCAGTGGATGGCTAACAGGAAATTAACTCAATGGTATTTTGGGAGGTTTTTGTTTGTTTGCATTTGTTGTTTGTTTGGTTTTTGGTCTTATATTGCTTTGTTTGCTTTTTTTTTTACTTACTAGTCTTTTGCTTATATATTATGATTTCCAATTTGATAGTTTTTAAGAAAAAAAACTATAAAAAATAAATAGCAAGTAAAATAAAAGGGTATTCTAGAAAATAGCTATTTAACACACTAGAAAGCAATGATCCAGACAATTAACAGGATACAGTAAGCCATAAAAATAAATATCAAAACAGTAGGTTTAAATCTTACATAAGCAGTAAGTATACTAATGTAAATAAATTAAAATTCTAGTTAAAAGGAAATAAAGATCAGGAAAATGGATAAAACACATAATCCAGGCATTGTGGTTCATACGATACTTTCTTTAAAATTGCAAAGCCACTTTTAATACTTTGGGATGTGCCGCACTGGAATAAAAAACACTGGGAAGGGGCAGCCCTCTCACCCCCAGGAGAGTCCAGAGGGAGAGAGGCTACCTGGGAGGGGAGGAAGCCCAAAGGAGCTGGCTGCAGACTCGGGGGTGGAGGGGTAGTGGAAGGGAATGTTCATAGGTGAGACCTGTGAACACTACGGGAAGAAACTCGAGCATAATGGGACTGGCTCCAGGCACACAGATACAGGGCAATAGGGTTGGGCACGAAATCACAAGCTACTTGGGTTCTCCTTCTTCTCATTTGCCTTTTTCTGCTTCTGTTTCATGATCTCTGCATCCCTCTGCTCGCGGGAGCAGCAAAAAGCCTATGGTCTCGTAGCTTTCCCTTAACCGAGTCTCTCTGCTTCTTCATGCTTTTTGGTGGGTGATCTCTCGCTAGTTACTGTGGGTCATGGTATCAGCAACGGCTCCAACTAGCCTCTGTTGTGTCCCCTCATTCTGGACAACGTTATAAGACACACTCTTGAAATTAAAAAATACAACCAGGTTGAAGGTAAAGAAAGAAGAAAAGGAGGAGGAAGAGGAAGAGGAAGAAAAGCCACTTAGCAAACTAATCAAACAAGACCTAGAGTGACTATACTTGTATCTAACAAAAGGGCTTTCATACAAAATCATTAGGAGGAAAAGAGAAAGACATTTTGTAATGATGATAAAACTACTGTTACTTTTACATTTTAAGAACGAACAGTAACTATAAATGTAATTTGCACCTAAGAGCAGAACCCCAGGGTGCATGAGAAGAGGATTAGATTAACTCAGTCATAGTCGGTGATGTTATTACCCTCTTTCCAACAGCAGAAGAGCCAGCAAGCAAAAACAAGACAGAAGAACATGGTAAACAAATATGGCCACGTGTGGTGACACACGCCTGTGATCCCAGCACTCGGGAGGTAGAAGATGGCGCATGCAGAGTTCAGGACCATCCTTGGTCACACAATGAACTAGAGGGCAATCTGAGTTATCCAAGACGGTGTCTCAAAAAATAAAAATTAGCAAAAAGAATTTCTGCAATTCATTACTATAAAAATTAAATTCCATTAAAAGTGATCCAAGGATTAAAATCAACCATTGCTCCAAGAATATGGAAAATGGCCAATAAATACAATGCAAATGCAAATAAAAAAACACAACCCACCAATTTTTTTAAATGTTTTATTATTCATACCCACATCCACATCATAGAGACCAGAAAACAACCTGTGAAAGGGGTCGGTTCTCTTCCTCCACCTTCGTCTCAGGATTGGACTAAGTTGGCAGGCTTGGCAGGTGGGGCCTTTACCTGGTGATCTAGCTCACCAGACCCAGAACAATTGTTTTTAAACATAGAAAATGATCAATGTTATCCAGACTGTAGAGAAACTGGAACCTTTGCACACTGTCGGTCAGGATATAAAATAGCACCATTGCACTGGAAAACAGCCTGGCCATTCAGCAGGTTCAAAAAGTTCAGCACAGAGCTGCCCTCTGACCTAACTGTTCCAGACCTGGGTATGCACATAAGAGAAATGAGAAGACATTTTCACACCAAGGCTTGTATATGAATATCCATAGCAGCAACATCCCCTATGCCCCAAAGGTGAAAACAACCCAAACAAATATTGGTCAATGAAGCAATAAATATTTGATATGTTCAAACAATGGAATATTGTTCAATCATAAAAGGGAGTGAAAGTCTGATTCTTGCTATGACACAGATGAACCTAAAATGCTATGCTACCTGAACAAGCCAAACCCAAAGGCTTCCAAATCATACGGCTTAGTCTATATGAAGTATCCAGATACACAGATCCATGGGGACAGTGAGGAAAAGTGACTGAAAGGTGTGAGGCAAAGGGAGAGAAGAGTGTGGCCTAGTTATGAGGTTTCTTTTCAAAGTAATAAATATCCAGGCATTAACAATGATGGTTTTTGTACCTTTGTGGATATACTATCAACCACTGGACTATTGTTTTAAAAAATGGACTTTCTATTCTGTGAGTTATGTTTAAAACTTATTAAAAGGAAAACCACAAGATTGAAATAATGACCTGAACACATTAACTTACCCAAGTCATTGCTATGCAAACCGGTGTATATGATGCCCTAAATCTCAACTTGAGTCAGTATACTGCAAGCTAAGTTATGATATAACAGAAGGCAAATCCTCCAACTAGAACTAAGTTTTAAGAAGTAACCCAATGTGGTGCCAGGAACAGTGAGACTCTCCAGGGAGGACACCATGATTTCCATCTGCTGTGTCTCAGAAAATGATACTAACAAAATAATTATTACACTCATTATAAAAAAATTAAACATTATTAAAAGTGAGCAAAGGCTAAAATGGACATTCCGCCAAGAGGATGGACAAATGGCCAATAAACACAATGGAAATGCAAATACAAAATACAATCAAAACCCAAGTATTTTTAAATGTTTTTATTGTGTGCACGAACACACATGCACATACATGCACACACACACACACACACATGCACGCACGCACTCTCAGATGGGCACCACAGCATACATGTGCATATTCATAGGATCTACTCACAGCTTCTGGTGGCTGCTGGTGGCACATTTGTCATCCCCACACTGGGTGTCGGCAGCACTTTGAAACCCTCACTAGCTCTGATTCTTTGCATTAGTTATCCCAATGTGAGGCATCATAGTGAGGTCAGCACCGCCCAGGTTAAACGCGTACTCAACAGCATTTCCATTTTCTGTCATAGTACGTGGGCTCAGCTTTCTCCCAAGACTAATTGAGCAGATAATGCCACAGAAGAGGAGGAGAAGGAGAAGGAGGGGGTGGGGGGAGGAGGAGGAGGAGGAGGAGAGGGAGGGGAAGAAGGAGGAGGAGGAAGAAGAGGAGGAGGAGGAAGGTGATATCACTGCACAATTTTTCATCTGTTATGATCAATGTATAGATAAACTATAGAAAATTTAACTCTAGTGAATTCAAATGAAATTTAAACACTAACACTCAAAATGGAAACAGAAAAATGCAGTGGAAAAAGGCTAGAAGAAAGAAAAACGGGTTGTAAAGAAAAAAAAGAACAAGAGAGAACATTTTCATCTGGCAGCTACAAACTGGGAGATTCCCTCTGTGCCTCTATACATGGAGGCTGTAGTGGCTTTCTTTCTTTCTTTCTTTCTTTCTTTCTTTCTTTCTTTCTTTCTTTCTTTCTTTTTTTCAGTTGGAAATGGCAAGGAGAATTTTTCTGTAACTATATTAGGAGGGTGATCAAGTTACTTAGCTGATATGTAAAACAGCCAATACATGATATCTAGAACTCATAGCTCAGGTTATAGGGGAAGAAAAAAACAAGCAAAAAGAAAGAAATATACCAAGATGGCTGACTCCTCTCTCTCTGCCTAGGAGCAAAGGCATGGAGGGAGGGGTTGGAGGGTTTGCTTTCCATTGTCAACTCTTTCACACACACACACACGTACTCGCACACACACACACTCACACACACACACCTTTAAAGTTCACATGGCACATCCTTGATCTTTCCATATTGGTTGGGGGACTCTTAGTGGAAATATTTTTTACCAATATTCACAGGTGAAGGTCCACATATGTTTAGATTAGTGACTACATTTTTCATATCATTAAAAGGTCTTAGGTTTTTTTCTTTTCAAGAAAACCTCACATCTTAATCATTTCTAACTCAAGTGTTGCTGTCTTGCTTAAACTAAGATCAAGTCTCTCGGTGAGATTCCAGAATCCTGTTTTGGCTTCAGAGTGCTGGGAAAAGGCTTCTGGAACAACATTTTTGTTACCTTATTTTTTTTCCAAAGGACATGTATGTAAAAATGTGCATGTGTGCACATGGATATACCGGTATATGTGCAATCTATATTTCAGCATACTGTGTCACTCAGAATTGCAGAAGTATCTCTCTCAAACTTTCCACCCTTTCTCCATGATCCTTCATCTTTGAATCCTATTCATTGGAGTAACATTGAGGGGTCATGTCTGTCCCTGTAATATACCCTGGCTTCCCAGGGCTTGCTCAGCAGTCATAAAGCACTGGGTTCAATTCCTAGTACTGCTTAAATTGTCATGTGTTGATGCAAGCCTGAAGGTGGAGGCAGGAGGATTCAAAGTTCAAGGTCATCTTCATCTACATAGCAAGTTCAAGGCTAGCCTGGACTGCTGGGAATCCTGTCTCAAAAACTAAACCAACCAAACAAAACAGTGACCAGAGATGGGCTAAGGAGCACATGCTGAGTCCAGTACTGGCTCAGTGGCCAAAACAAGAGGTGGTCCATCTTGGAGCCATTAAAATCAGACTTATACCCAGAGGGGCACAGTAAGGCCTGGGGTATATGCACAGACCCCAACTCAGAGCACCCCAGCCTGTGTGATTATTCAACAGCAAGCACAGCTGATCTACCACTGAGAGCAAGAGTCAGATCTCAGAGCTGAGAAGTGTCTTAAGTCAGGCCAAACCCAACATCCTGTGGCCTCTGGCTTTGACATAATACCAACGTTAATTTCTATTTGTTCTCCTTTTGAATGTAATAAAGAGCACCTTTTATCTTGCTGTGTGTTTTGTTTACCATTGGTGTGGATTACTAATAGGGAAAGTCCCATGGACCAGGGTAGTGGCAACGTTCATCACAGTGGAGAACCCAAAGGTAGAGTTAAAAAGGAAACTGCTTCATGGGAGACTGACCCTGCCTTCTGGAACGCCAGCAGTCCCTCAGCCCGGCCCTCCTTTCTGATGTTTCCCAAACTGTGGTGGGGGTGAGGCAGCAGGATGGCTATATGACTTGTTTTACAAGCAGGAACAATTCCCCCGCTGTTTCTACAGGAAACTGAGATGTGAGCATTTCAGGAAGGAAGTAGATTAGAGCAGGAAGTTGAACAGAAACACTGTCCAGTCCAAATCAATGGTGCAGTCCTAGGAGGCAAGGGTATAGGATGGCAGAGACACAGGAGCAAATCGGTAGAGTAATGGGGCATAGTCTATCTACACACTCGTCACACCCATCTCCCACCAATGTCAGGCACACAACTGAGCCACATTTCTGGCTCCTTGCAGTTACATGGAGTTATAAATGAGTTCTGCTCACAGCAGGTAGAAGAGACATATAAAGTGTCCAGCCGCAGCCCAGATAAACCTTCCACAGGATGTTCTATATGTTCTTTGCCTGTCTAGAGCAATGTCAGGAGTTAGGTATAGGAGAACTTAAGCACACGATTATAGCGTAGGAATACCCACCTAGACTTTACATCAGGAAAAAAGTATAAGCTTTCTCACATGGTGCGAAGCCCGAGACTTAGGGGTTTGTGGCAGAGGTATGTCGCGTACCTCATTTACTTTTTATAAATTGAAGCAAGGGGGCTGGGAAGATAGTTCTGTTACAAAAGTACATGCCATGCAGACAACAGTGCTGGTGGTCTCAGCACTTTGTAGGGGGATACTAGTGGATCTCTGGAGCTTGCTGGTCAGGTAGCCTACTCAGTGAACCCTGGGCCAATCAGCGTTGCCTCCTCAAAACGCAAGGTGCATGGCACCTGACCTCTACACACCTGTAAGCACACATGCAGAAGCATACATACATATAGACGCACACAAACAAAAGATGTATACATACATGCACATGTACATATAAAAGCAATATCAAAATGATGCTCAGGGAAGCCAGGCCAACAGTCACCAATGATGCATGCTGCGGCAGCTGAAGGCTCCTCTTCACACACCTTGTGTCTCACGTACTATTTATGGCCTGGCTTCTCGGAGCAGCAATCTTCCTGTAGTTTCCCCACTCCCTCGTCTCCCACTCGTTCCTCATTCCATATGGTCTGCATCATGCCCCACACCCTACTGAAACCACCTATGGCTCTCCACCTGGCATGCTCAGCCAAACGCTTTTCCCTCTCACAGAGGGCTTTCTATGCAGCAGTGACCTGCAGATTTCAAGAAACGCTACATTTTACATTTCCTGGAAAAAGAAACAAAACAACCCTGTTGCTAAATTCCTTTCTAGAGACTCAGACCCTGCTGAGAAGAGAAGAATCCAGTCTCGGCCATTGGGGAATTCCCTTTCCAGACTCTGGATTATACAAGGTCAAGATGGTTTTAGACTGCATAGATCACTGTAGGTAGGGACTCGGGCTCATAAGGTCTGGAGTGATGCGCCTCTTGTCAAGCGAGTCTTCCCTTCTTGCAGCAAGCCTGGCACTACCTGGACTAGAAAGCACATTGCCTCCCTGAATAGACATTGCCTCTGCCACCAGCCTCAGCTCAAGTTTTCTGTTCTGGAGGAGGCTCTCTTCACCCCTCTCTTCACCCTAAACTACTGTGCACCCAGTTTCACAAGCTCAGGGGAGGTCTTCCTCCACTCACAAACAACTCCATCTTTTTTGAGCTCAGGAGGCAAGGAAATTGTTTTCCAGACTCAAATTCTGTGCCTGGGCTTGAGAAGCACACTAAGGTCTCCCTCCAAGGCATTCACCAATGAGTAAAAGCACGTGCAGAGTACTTTGCCTCTCTGGAACTCTCTGAGCCACTCAAGTTCTCCTCCTTGCCAGTCTCTCCACTGAGTTTCATGACCGTTCTCAGTTAGTTTGCTTATGTGCTCTGGATGACTCTTTCTCAGTCCTCCCTGGTCTACATACATATCCCTACCTTGCCTTCCTTTCCTCGCCTCCCCCCACTACAGGTATGTATGCCTGTGGAGGACAGAGGGCAAGGCTGAGTCTTTCCCTCCATCTCTCTGTATCTTACTTTCTGTCACAAGGTCTCTCACTAAACCTAGAGCTCACTAATGGAGCAGAATGGCTGACCACCGAGGCCTGGACACCCTCCTGTCTGCACCTCTCCAGGGCTGGGACTACAGCTGCCCGCCAACTACTTCAGGGTTAAACTCATGGGTAGGGAGCATTGCCCAACTGCACACTCTCTTCAGTGGTCTTTTCTGTTTCTAAAAGAATTTTGAAACATTTTTGGACACATGTAAATGGAAACCTTAACACCTTTCTCCTTAAATCCAAACAGTTTCAAAGAAGGAACTTTGTAGCTAAAGTATCAATATCTTAAAATACAGTGGTCACAATACCACTCTTTTAAACCAATTGGAAACTTCTTTTGAAGTAGTCATGTGTTATAGCCCACTCCCTTCTGTGTTTAAAAATACTTCAACAGCTCTTGTTTGAGAGCTGCAGTTGCATCTGCTTCTTCTCCTCTCTCATATCTTAATTCCTTTCAGATAGAATTGAGCCATGTTATCTCTATTATACTTTACAGTCTTTTATAAGTCATTATTTTCAGGGGTATTCATTAACATGTTCTCTCGCCAAAGCTGGGGAAATAACTGTTAGTAAAGTGCTTGCTCTATGAGCAGGAGAATCTGTGTTAAGATCCATGCCAAAAAAAAAAAAAAAAATCCAGGCATGGTGGTATGTGCTCATAAAACCAGCATTTTAATACCACAGGGGAGGCTAAGACAGGTGAATTCCCTCAGGATTGCTGTGCAGCCTGCCTAGCCTACATGCCCAGCGTCAGACCAGTGAGAGACCCTGCCTCAAAAACAAAACAACAAAGGATGCTGTTTGGAGGGCCACAGGTAAAGTTGTCCTTTCGCCTCATATACATACATACATACATACATACATACATACATACATACATACCATCCAATACACACTTGAGCATACACAGAGATACACATGAATACATATAAAAAGTTTGTTATTAGTCCTAGCTATATGCCTCAAAGTAGTAAAGATTTTTTTCCAGATTGTATTCTATTAAAATAAGTATGAACAAATATACAATGGACTGAATGTTTGCAAATATTATAAATATGATACATAAGTATTAAATGTAACAACAGAACTTCTCAGCTTTATTGAGGATAATTTATATCCAAGAAAACCCTCCCATTTCAATTTTACTGGTTAGTGATTTTAGGTAATTACACTCAGTTATGGAGTGTAACAACACAAACAAGATCAAAGTATTAAATAATAATAATGTCCACATCTCTGCAGGAAGTTCCCATGCCTCGTTCCCAGTTCTAGGCAATCACATATGTGTTTTCTACTATAGTTTTGTCATTAAAAATAAAATTAGGAGTCTGGGGAAATGGCTCTGAGGTTGAGTACAGCTTTTGTAGAAGACCCAGATTTGTTTACCACACTCCACATCACGCAGCTCAACTCCAGCTCTAAGGAATGTGACGCTCTCCTCTAGCCCTCCCAAGGTACCTGCACACATGTGTACATGCTCACACAAAGACACGCATGTACACAGAACAAAATAAAATAAAATTTTTAAAGAGTTTAAAATCAAAATTTTATGGGAATGTATCTTCATTTGATAGAGCCATACTAACATAGGTAGACAGACATATCGATAGATGGATAGATTCACATTCTCCCTCCTGTGGGTTACAGATCTGCTGATAAAAGTGTGCTTGTTGCTAGAATGAAACAGGACTCACCATCCGTTTTGTTCCTCTTTTCCATGTTTATACATGTGAATTCTGAGAACTTTTATTCATATAAACACACTAATGGGAAAATAAACATTTTTTGTTTATTTTATGGAAATGTCTCTAACTTTTTTAACCTCTTTGTCAGTCATGTCAAAAAAAAATCACATAGTGATTTAGAAGCATATACTATTTGAGAGATTTAATAGCTAGCTGATGACCCAGGAAGACCCTACCCTGCTTTGTTGGGCATGCAGAGCTGAAAACCATTTGGCGAGCAGAGGGTTTGCTATTTGGTCAGGGGAAGGGGATACTTCTTATAATGAATCCAAATATTACCAGCTGCCTCTTGGAAGCCTTGAAGGGTTTTCTCCCTTCAGAATAACTGAATTTAATGCTGCGAGGTATTGTTTTCTTTTGGAAAGAAAGGCAATTGGCACAGGATAAGAGTGGAAGCTGAAGGGCTGGGCATGGAACTCAGGTGGTAGAATGCTTGCCTTCCTCGAAGCATGACTCCCTGGATTCCATGCCCAGTACTACAGAAATAAGTGTGCAGTGACACGCCGCTGCGGTAATCCCAGCACTTGGAAGGTGGAGACGGGGGGGGGGGGGGGGGGTGTTAGAAGGTCAAGGAGATCCTTGACTACAATATAGTGAGTTCAAGGCTAGCCTTAGCAAAGACCCTGGGAAAAATTTTGTTTGTTTGTTTTGTTTGATTTTTTTGTTTTGTTTTGTTTTAAGAAGAAATGAAAGGCCAGATGGTAGTGGCCAGCGGTGTTCCAGGGCAGCTGACCTACACAGAGAAACCCTGACTTGAAAAAAACAACAAATCAGGCTAGTCACAGTGGCACATGCTTTTAATCCCAGCACTTAGGAGGCAAAGGCAAGATGATCTCTGAATCTGAAGCCAGTCTGGTCTACAGAGCCAGTTCCAGGACAGTCAGGGCTACATAGAGAAACTCTGTCCTGGTAAACCAAATTAATTAACTAAGTAATTAATTAAGGACATGGAAGTTGAGGACCTAGAAATGAGTTTGCTAAAATACCCAGCTCACATATCCCTTGGAGAGTCTGAAGCACCTTACCCTAGTTTAAAGGCCTCTGCTCTCAATAGCTAGGATTAGCTTGGGTTCAGCTCAGATTGTGGTCATCTGTGTGCCAGTTAATATACAGATGGAGAAAATACATTCTAAATATACCACACCTTTGATAAATTCTCTCATCCTTCAGGTGAGAACTGAGATCTAGGAGGTAAATGAAAACTCAACTGTATTCCCCCCAAACAAGGAAAAACAAAAAATTGATTCTATGCCTTGCTTTGGCTGAACACAAATTCCTTAACAACAACAACAACAACAACAACAACAACAACAACAAAATAGCACAAGGGACCCAGGGATCTAGCTAAGCAGAACAGAGCTTGCATAGCATCCACAAGCCCTTGGATTTGATCTCCAGTACCACAAAATGGTAACAATGTTAAAATAAGGTTAACAGAAGCATTTATACAACACAAGCCGAAATGACTGTCAGCTAAACGACACAAAAGATATTCCTTCATTAATTTTAATAAAAAGTATAATACATTTATAATTCATGTAAAGGCACCATATCCCACTTCTAATGGAAATGTGAAAGCTTTAAAATTACTTGGCAGAGAAACAGATAAATCCATCCACAGTATCTAAGATCCAAAACAATTTGATTAATAACTATCAATGATGTAAAGATTATTCAGCCAGAAATAAGAGGTTAGGCACGTAATTTCCTCGGCTTCTTTCCTGCAATTTAATTGCACACAAAAGAAATGAGCAAGACGGTTTCCCCGTCCTTGGTTGGACTGTGCCTTTACAGTCATTCACTGAATGCCCGTTTCCTGTCCTAAGTAAACTCTCTGTGGGATATGGTGAGATGTTTGTCTCTTAGGCTCTACCAAGATCAAGTAAGTGCTGTTTATCACAAACTCAAAGCAAAAGGCGTGTTGGCAGAATCTGAGATCCCGTGCAACCCAACTTCACAATTTCATGAATTATTTTCTGTAGAGGACAAGACAATGATGAGAAAGTCTTTTAAAATCCCACCCTGGCTTAGTCTTTGGATCTGATTTATCATCTGCTGAGGCATCTGAACTGTTTGCCTTGTTCATCTTGACACAGAAAGCAACGCCTCCATTGTCTTTATTGTATTTATCACTCTCTATTCCAATTCTGCTTGGGTCATCTTAGGAGTGGGGAGTCATAGTTCCAAGCTTTTGTGGTCAGTAACAACTGAAGCCTGCCTACTCTGCTCCACACATATTGTCTGACAAAGTATATGCATATAAAAAAATGCCACCAATGACTGAGGAGCCATGGACTTTGAGTAAGGGAATGGGTATATTCGAGGTGAACTGATGAAAAACTATATTTCACCCTTGAAGTCTTTGATTCCAGTTCTTAAAACAAGTATGATGGTTGTCAACATTTTGAAGCACAAGTTCAATTTTAATGAAGATGCTAAGGGGCAACCAAGGGTCTCTGGGACTCCCTGGAGTTCAAGCAACCCCTGATCCACCTCTACACGTGGAGCTGATTCTCAAGTTCCCAGGTCAGCCTCTGCGGAGTTCATTTCTGGAGTGCAGAGCTTACCAAACTGAGAGACTGGGATTCAAGTATAAAAGAGATTCTCTGCTCACTCCATTTCTGTCACACTGTCACCTGCTCACACAGTGTTCCGTCTCACTTCTTAATTTTATTTTACTCAAAGCAGTAACAGAAACCAAGTGGCTATTATTCCCTCCTTTGCATGTTAGGTAAGATCAGGGCACCTTCAGTGGCGCCAAGAGGACATAGCTACATCAATGTTGCTGAATGTAATAATTTAGAACACTGTAAGCAATGCTTACTGGGAAGAAATTCAAGCAACACAGTGGCGTGGAGAAAGGAAAGCTAAGTTTTCTTTAGTTTAGTATGGCTATTACCCCAGAGGGACCCCCTGTCAGGCCTGTGAGATAGGTCAGAGGGCAGAACACTTGTGCTATAAGCATGATGTCCGGATCTCATGCTAAAAAAATAAATCAATAAAAATCCAGATGCAGAGGTGACCATCTGTAATCTCAGTACTCCAGGTACAAGATGGGACACAGATACATATTTGGGTCAATTACAATATATTGATAATTCAAACAAGAAAAGACCTCATTGTTCATGTTTCTGCATATCTCTCAGCATTTCTTCAGTAAACATTGAAGGAAGAATCACTCGCCATTAAATACCTACATTTAAGTTGTGGAGGACTCTCTCACATAGCCCTGAGTTCCTCTGCTTTTTTTTTTTTTTTCAGCTCTTGTTCCTTTGTTTTTATTTTTGACTTTGTTTTTTGCTTGTTAGATTTTTGAGACAAGGTCTCACTATGTAGCCTTGGAACTCACCCTCGGTATAGAACTCATAGAGATCTACCTGCCTCTTCCTTCTGAGTCCTGGGATTAAAGGCATGAGTCACCACTCCTGGCTTTGATCTTTTGCTTTTGGATGTGTCTATGTGTTTGTGGTGTATGTTCATGTGCTGTGCTCGTGGTGGTTTGAATGAGAAGACCCTCCACAGACTCATATATTTGAATGTTGATCCCCAGTTGGGGAACTATTTGGGGAGATCCCTGTTTGGGGAACTGTGTTGAGGTTTGTCTATTGCTAGATATTGTAAAGCTAAATACGGCCCCTCAGGTCTGTTTGCCCTGCAAGGACGAGGAAATCCTCATGCATACCAAGTGATGCTGTGTATGTACCCGTGCTCCTTAATTTAAAACTATGATTGAATAAAGATGCCTACAGCCTGTAGCTGGGCAGAAGAAAGGTAGGTGGGGTTTCAGTAACTGGGCTTAGGGTCTGAGGTAGGACAATGAGAGAAAAGAGAGAGGTGAAAAGAGAGGAGAGGACACCATGGGGCAGGTGAGTCATGAAAACATGCTCTCGAGGGCTGGGCAATTGGAGTGAGAGCAGCTCAGGAGGAGCATGGCAAATTACAGCTCGGAGTTAGTGACAGAGCAGGTAGGAGAGCCACAGAGGGTCGATAGCTGCCCAGCCCTAATGCTTCGAAGGCCTAAGTAAACGTAAAGGGTTTGTGTCTTTTACCTGGGAACTGAATCATCAAAGCAGGGTAGAAACCCCTAATTAATATTAAATATTTACCACAGCGGGTGTGGCCTTACTGGTGAGGTGTGTCCCTGGGAGTGGGCTTTGAGGTTTCAAATGCCCAAGCCATGCCCAGTTATCTTTCTCTGTGCCTTGTGCTTGTGGATCAGATGTAAGCTTCCAGCTACTGCCCCAGCACCATGCCCACCTGCCTGCTGCCCTGCTCCCTACTGTGATGGCCATGGACTCACCCCTCTGAACTGTAATCCCCAATAAATTCCCCCTTCTCTAAAGCACCTTGGTCATGGTGTCTCTTCACAGCAACAGTAAAGTAACTAAAATGATGCTAGTTTCATGTGTGTAAGAGCGCATGTTCACATATGTGCGCATGCATGGAGAGACAGAGATTAACATGGGTGTGTGTCTTCCTCCAGTGCTCCCACTGTATCTCACTGTAGCCAAAGCTTGCAGATTCAGCTAGTCTGGCTAGTTAGTTGGCCCCTCGAGTACTGGAGAACAGGTGGGCCAATATACTCAGCAAGCTTTTATTTGGGAACGGCTGGGATCCAGCTCTGGTCCCCACCCATTTCTGGCAAGCATTTTATCCAATGAACCATCTCCATAAGTTTTTTTTTTTTAATTTTTCCTTCCACAACAACAGTCTTACTATGTAGTCTTACCTTAGGTAGCCTAGAACTCATGGAGATTTGCCTGCTTCTGCCTCCTGAGAGATGGGATGAAAGCTGGACATCACCTTGCCCAGCCCCTTTCGTTTTTAACCTATAAAGTGAAAAGATGTTTCAAACTGGGAGAGTTATTAGCAGTGCTAGAAGATGCCTTTAGCCTTAGAGAAGGACTGCAGTCTTTGCTGAGCTGGGCTTTCTTCACTCTGTACGGCATAGAATCCTTGAGTTTGCCTATGAAAACCCAGATGTACACTGTACTAGCTGTCTATTGTTTTGGGGAAAAATACTCCAGTCTTAGCATCATAAAATAGTTCTTTCTTTCTTTCTTTCTTTCTTTCTTTCTTTCTTTCTTTCTTTCTTTCTTTCTTTCTTTCTTTCTTTCTTTCTTGAGACAGAGTTTCTCTGTATAGCCCTGGCTGTCCTGGAACTCACTTTGTAGACCAGGCTGGCCTCGAACTCAGAAATCCGCCTGCCTCTGCTTCCCGAGTGCTGGGATTAAAGGCATGCGCCACCATACCCGGCTAAGAATTGTTTCTTGATTCACTGTCTTTTGGTCAGAAATCTCGACATGGCTTAGCTGGTAAATCAGGCTCAGGGGCTCTCAGGAGCCTGTACTCAGGGTACCAGCAGCACCTGCAGGCACCTGAAGCTTAGCTGGGTTGAGAGGAACTGCTTCCAAGCTCACTTGCTGACATGACCTGTGAGCAGGAAGCTATAGTCCTTCACCACACAGACCTTACATCTGCTTCTGATAAGGCTTTCCACAAAGAAGTAGGCTGAGAGGGAGGATAGAAGCCATGATGGCATTCAGAATCTTATCTCAAGATAGCACACTTTCGCTTCTGTTGTATCCTATTGGTCACATGAGCCAACCCTGGCATACTATGGGAAGGGTTGCTTGAGGTTAAACACCACCAGGCAAGGCTCATTGATGGCCATCTTGGAAACAGCTACCTAGCAGGTACAAACACTGTGACAGCAGCAATATCTCACACATACTTTTAACTACTCCTCTCCTCCCTGGCAAGGAGAATCAACCCATATTCGAGAGAGGAAGGGAACCTGGTCAGAAGCCCCCTTAACAGTTGAGTGCCTATGCCTTCCTGCTTCATTGAATGCATTCATAGACAACCTTAGAGAACAACATCAGAGAGCATTCTCTGATCTCCCCAGGGGAAAGGAAATGATAACCATAACCATCTATTGAAGTTCATGTTTAAATTTCTTTGGCCCATACCTAAGAGTTTTACCATTTGCTCCTGCAGAATAAAACAAGCTTGCAGCTTAAAAACACCTCAGCAATTTTATTTTCCAATGCGGTTAGGATCCAGCCTGGTGCTACTGTTATCCTATTCTCCGAAGATTAAACTAACTTAATTAATTATCCATACTTTCTTGTACACGCTTAGATGATCGAGTCCTACCTGGTTAGGCCTGAATTCTGCCGCAAACAATCAACAAGCTCAAAAGAACAAACATCAGTTCTTTTGCTAAAGGAAGAAAGTAAAATATTAAAATAAGACCAAAATGTGGACAGTGTTTGAGAGGAGGCAGAAGAGGAGAAAATAACTACTTTAACCTCCATTGACTGTGAACCAAAGATGATCCCTCCAAGCTGATCATAAATTTACAAAAAGAGACATGATTGTGACTAATAATGGGGAGAGTTTGTCTGTTTTTGACCATTTGAGGATATGTAAGTGAATTTAATACAAATACTGTCTAGGGTCACAGCGCATGCCAACTCTTTGATACACAGTAACTTAAAGTGACTTTTGATAAGATGATGCTTAAAGTCTGAGCTATCTGATAGGCAGCTCCTATCCTTGGCTCAGTCTGTCGCCCAGCCCACTCCTTCCTCTTCTACCCACTTACTAAGCACTTTCTAAGCACTTACTGACCTCATCTCCCAGGGTTTTCAGCTGTGCTGCTTATTCCAGTCTGGCTAAACATCTACAACTGCTCACAGCGGCTCTGACTGTCACCAATGCCAGAAGCAGTCATGGACTTTTTTGCTACATGGCCTCATTTCTTCACTGTTACATTTGTCTCTGTGAGGCATGAGGAAGCTAACCGATAAAACAGATTTCCAGGGCCTGGGTGACAGGGAGATCAATCAAACCTAGAGCTGTGTGGCTCCTATGCTCAGTCTTCTTATCACCCACCCTTTCTTGATGAGCTCAGTGTGAACAGTTAGGAAAGTACACTTGTGTGAGTGTGTATATTTGCACATATGTGTGTATATGTGTTCATGCCTGCATGTGGAAGCCAGATTGGGACATCAAGAATGCATCTCTATCAATCCCCACCTCACTCCCTTGAGACAGTTTCTCTGTTGTAGAAATTATTTAAATCCTGGCCTGAGGTTTTTACCCTACCTTTGACCTTTTAGTTCTGGATGAAAGACACACACAATCTTTATATGTAAATATAAATATACATGTAAATAAAAGCCTTAAACAACACGAGAGCTGGGAGATACTACTCTCTGTTATTAGAATCTACTTTCCTATTGACAACCCCAAGTTATCACTTACTACGTACTATGTTTCATCTGGGCTGTTCTTAACTTCAATTGGCCAGCCCACAGGGACGTGTTCTCTTAACTCCTGCCTTTCTTCTTCCTCTTGTGAGTCTCCTCATCTCCAAGCCCTTGATACCTAAACACTACCTATATCTATTCTGCCCAGCTATTGGCTTTTGGCAACTTTATTTACCAATAAAAAATAAATTGGAGGTAGGGTCACTCAGTGTCTATATTGGGGTGTGGACTCTCTCATCTCTGGGGCAACCAATCTTGGGGGCTCAAATTAGCATCAGAATATAGCAACATTAGACCAACCCACTCTAATCCTCCCATCTCTATCACCTCCAATGCTAGGGTTAGAGGAATACCTGGCCACACCTACCTTTTGACTTAGGTATCCAGCAAGCACTCTTACCCCACGAGCCATCTTCCCAGCATAGAAAGTACATCTTTTACATAGTTCTGACACCTTATCTTGAACAAAGATGAGTTCCTCTATCTCTCCTTTATCCCCTCTGCCTTCTGGTGTACAATTTTAATCATTTTAGGTTCTTAGACATTTTCTTTTTGTGCTTAAGAATTTATGAGCCATTTGCAACTTTACATGAAAATGAAGTTCTTGCAAAGCTTTGGGAGCAATGGTGAGTGGGCCATGACAACGCACCAGGTGGTACAGCACAGGAATGGAAAGGAGTGTGTCTTAGCTTTATATTTACAGAGCAAGTAGATCTAAGACTCCTGTGGTACAAGCACTCAGCAGCTTACCACAGGCTGTTAATGATGTCACTGGGTCACCACACTCACCATCAGGGGTGAACTTTCTTAAAGGATATTTTCAAATAACTTGCCATCATATTTGGGATGCATATTAGACTCCCTCTTGGTAAGTGACAGATGGGAAACATAAAATCAACTCTGCAAAAAAAAAAAAAAAAGAAATATCAACAGAGATTAAGACGGACACTGTGCATGAAATCAACATAACCAAACCAAGATGTGAGAGCTGACCATATAAATGGGTTTTTCTACCGTTAACTCCCACAGTAATGATTTCATCTCAGCAAAACAATACCATCTGTTGCACTGAATGCTAATTTTAATTTTATGAGTGTTAAGGTTTCTGCTTATGCTGAAGATGTTTTCATTTTATAATTGTATAAAGTGGCAATAACTTTGTGTCTGGTTTTAAATATTTAAATACGTGCACTATCAGAATCCCCCTATTGTGGGCTGGGTAGGTGGCTTGGTGGGGAACCAGCTTGCTATGTAGGCATGAGGACCTAACTCTGGCTCCCCAGAGCCCCTATAACTGGGCATAGTCAAGTGCTGGGAGCAGAGCATGAAGGTCCTTGCACCCTCAACTCTTAAGAGAAACCAGGAAGGTTAAGCGTGCAGGATTGTCTTTCCAGTGGGGAAGATGAAAAACCTGCTTTTCCTTCCAGACAGCTGAGGATTGATTGACAGCATGGTGATCTGTTGTTGGGCCAGGCCATACCATGCTCCTACAACCATGACAGGAGGTGGCTAGTGATCTAAATGACACTTAGAACCAGAGGCTCCCCCAAGCTCCCATGACCAGAACCAGAGGTTGCTAATAACCAAATGACCTCTATACTATCTGTATGACTGAGACCAGACCAGACCCTTATAGGTAGCTTATCGCTGGAGCCCATCTTAGAAGAAATGACACCGTGAGTTGAGTTTCAATGCAATTACACTTCCTTGTGCAATGGGGATTGTATCACACCAGGAAGCTTCGAGTCCATTGGGAATAAACAACCTGTTATTAGACTCCCTGAAGTCTGACCCAGGTTGACAAAGTCACTGGATTTTCACTCCTGGTATGACCCCTGCAGGGACCCTCTAACTCAAGTATGTCTGTAGTCCCAGTTCATTTTGAATTTTTAAGACAGTGTTTCTCTGTGTAGCCCCAAATGTACTAGAACTCACTCCATAGACCAGGCTGGCCTCAAACTCACAGAGATCCACCTGCCTCTGCCCCCCAAGTGCCGGGGTCAAAGGCATGTACCACCCACCACTCTCTGGCTAGTCCTAGCAATCTTCTGGCAAAATGGGAGGCACACACAGAGGAATCCAATGATGTCACAGGCCAGCTAGCCTAGTAGCTTCTGCACCTGCCAACAAAGACACCCTACTTTAAATAAGGTGGAAGATGAAGGGTAACATGCAAAGATAACCTTTGACCTCTGACCTCTCCAAGGGCACCATGGCGTGTATTCACAGGCACTCTCCCACATATATCAAGTAAACAGAAATCTTTCTGCTTTAAATGGCAAAACTGCATAGCAATCTAGACTCACTTTCACCTCAGAACCCTCAGTTTCTTGCTCTATCAACTTTGTGAGTCAATGCCTGGAAGACATCTCTCCTTCCACACCTCACAACTGAACACACACACTGGCCAGTTTTCTGACATCAGTGCCCTTCCTTCCTCCTTTGGATACTTTCATTCAGGGCGATTCATCTATCCACCCAGTGATCACTGTGAATTTATGAGTGAGTTGTTTGGAAAACTGGAACTCTGGAAGACCCTAAAAGCTAGGCTTAGCCACCCACCCCCAACACACCAAGCAAGAGACAATTGATGGTGAAAAGTAGAGAAATGAGAGTTAATCAATGTGGCCCCATTTACAAAAGGAATTCATAAAGGAGTCTGGTGACCCTGAGTCCACGTCAGGGCCAGCATGAGCTTTAAGTTTAAACAGACGCAGCAAGGCCCTTCTCCTCTATTTGGCTCTGGCTATGCAAGATGATCTGCCATGGCTCGAGGGAACATATCCAGATCGTACAGCACAGCCACTGCTATGTCACCCTACAATCTCACCTTCGTGAGTAGCTGTTCTCAAGTGGATGAAGCAGCTTTCCAGAGGGAGCTTTCTGTTTCTGCAATCCAAGGTGACCACGGGTTTAGGATTCTCTCTATCTCTGTGCCTTCAGCCAAAACAAAGGGGACAGACACAAATAAAGGCAGGGGCGATAGGCTTCCCCCCTGCTTTTAGTTACCTGTGAGCCCAAGAGAGGGGGTCAATGTGTTTTAGCAAAGGCAACAGCAGAGCCCCTGTGTTTAAATGCTTGCCCTCCATCCTAGGCATGACCATCTACTGATTACCATGTTTCCAAATACCCAGTAGTCATCTCTACCTAATAATCCCAGGGGCAGAGTTCTCTGGAGCATAGAGTCCAAGTCATACTCCTCCCTGCTCTGAACTAGCTGGAAACAAAGCCCCCAAGGGTCATCTCAACTTTGTGTTTGTGGGTCACAGCTTTTTTCTTCCTCTATCCCTCCTTCTCGCCTTTCTCCCTGTCTCTCACTATCATTCCCACCCTTCCCCGTTCTATTTCTGATTTTGTTGTTTGTTTGTTTGTTTGTTTGCTTGTGTGTTTGTTTGTTTGTTTTTCTTGAAGCAGGGTCTTCTCACTGAGTGGCCCTGACTGGACTGTGTCTTGTTGTGTAGACCAGGATAGCCTCAGATATACAGAAGTCCTTCTGCCTCTGCTTCCTGTGTACAAAGATCACAGCCTGGGCCACCAGCAGCAGCTCTTGCACTGTTTAAGTTACATATTTTTATTAAGGTTGACTTTGCCTCCCTTTGTGCTCCAGTTTTCTCTCCATCCTACTTGGCCATGCAGATGAACCACTGGAATGGCTGTGGCTCATTAGGCTTTGACTAAGAGTAAACTGAATTAGGGATACATCTGCATGGACTGAGTGGGATTCGCCCTGTGGCGTACAGTCCCTCCTGTGTATGGCTGTTGTTAGCAGCCCCGGACTAGGAGTGACTTCCAGGAATCTTCCTGCTTACCCACTAGGCTAAGATTTTTTTATTTTATGCTATTAATGTGCAGTGCCTTGAGCTACATTATGGTATAAATGTGTCCTCCTGCACCCAAACTTAAAATAATTTTGAGATATGCAATCAGATTCTCACTGAAGCTATCTGAAAAAAAGCACCTCTCCTACCAGAGGCTGTCTCTCTTCTCTCCTTCCTCTAGCTCTTCCCTCCCCCCTCCTTCCCTCCCTCCCTTCCTCCCTCCTTCCCTCCCTCCCTCTTTGAGATAAATTATTGTTATGAAAACAAACATATCCACAAAGTACCCTCACAGCTCTCCTGCACTGTTAAAAACAGGAACCTCTGTGTTCACATCGAGTACCATAACAAATTGTAAACTCCAGATAGATTTGTAACAGCCCACACAAGAAAAAAAAAAAAGGAGCCTATTTTCAAATTGACCTGTAAAATGTAGTTTAGTGAGATAACCCATAAAATAATGAAACGCAGAGCTAAAACTCTGTCCATTGTACCTTAGAAAGGGTTGTAATTTCTCCATTTTTTTCAGAGGAGACCTAAAGAGGACATCGGGCTTGGGGCTAGCCAAGTTATAAATCATAGTCACGGACCTCGTAAGGCCCGCCAGGAAGAGGCTTTGATCTATTACTGTTTCGTCTGTTGTGTTTTCTATGACTTCCTGTGCACATAGACAGGGACGCACAGCTAATGATGTTGAAGTGCCAGGTGACACTCTTGCTACTTCAGGGAGGCTGCCGATCAACCAGAGGGGCTACCGCCCTGGCATTCCTCCTTGATGTGTAAGAAGACAGTATCTAGAAACTTCCTTTAATTTTTCATTGAAACAGAAAAGCTCCCCTAACAAAACTGCAGAAAGAGCTGGACTCCCTGCTCCACTGTAATGCTTAACATTCTACCACAGGAGCTGTTCTATCTCCACGGTGTCTCACCCCCTGCCTACCTTCCCCATCTCCATTCAAAACTAAGTTTCAAACAGGGTATTTTACTCTAAAGTCTGCATGCGAGAATGTCTAAGAACAAAGATCTCCTCCACTCACAGCCCAAACCATAACCAATATCAGCAGGGTACTTGAGAAGCCCAACATGGACACAATGATGTCATTCAACATGACATCCGGGCTCCAACCTAAGTCCTGCTTGTGGTTCACCACACATTGTCAACCAAGGATATTGCAACCCACTTGCTTCTCCTCTCTAGTTTAATCCCTTCCTTCCTTTTCTGCAAATAGTCTCTTCACTAAGTTATGCTTCACGTCGAGTACACCGTGCATCTTCTAGCAAGGGCCCCTAGGAACGGAGTGAGGAAAGACCATGGGTGTACTTATTTAAAAGGCAAAACAGAGTCCACACAGCCATGAAAACCTCAGCCCAGGAGCCCAACCCTCAAGGCCTCAAAAGCCAGATCTGTGTTGCTGTCAGATGAGGTCAGAGCCGCTTCCTTTTGCAGTGGGCAGTGGTGAATAGAGAAACTCATAACTGTTCGAAGTGCTAAAAAATAGTGACTGTGAGTGCTTATCCATAGATGGGATATCGATATTAATTCCTGTACCCCACAAGGCTTAGAGAACATCATGGAAGAGGAGGCGCAAAGAGTGTAAGAGCCAGAGGATGGGAAATGCTGTCTGTGGATGTGCCATAGCTGCGGCACACAGGAACTCACAGCAACTGTGGCTACTGAGCCCGGCCTGTGCAAGATAAAGCCAGTGAAAATTCCACATACATCCGCTAAAACAATGAAAGGAGGAAGGGATCCCAAGGCGTCAGCCCTGCCTAAGGAACTGTGGCAGTTGCTGGCTGCTAGAAAAAAAAAAATCACCTTAGGAGGTGTGGCTACTGGTAGGTTGCCGGTGCCCCAGTAGTTAGTCCCACACCCATGTGAATACATGTATCAATTAAACAAACAAACAACAAACAAAACAGACGTAAAGTTGAGAAGCAGAGGCCTTGGGAGGTCCAGAAGATGTTGAAGCAGGGGGTGGTGATGGTGTAAGAGAGAGATCAAGATATACTGTCCTCATATGAAAATTTCAAAGAATAAATAGAAATATCATTAAAAAATACAAACACAACTTCCTTTTTTGCATTTATTTTATTTTAAATAATTAATTTACATCCAGACAAAAGTTCTCTTCCTTCTCTTCTCTCTTTCATTCCCCCAAATCCCCACCCCCACCCCAAATCCACTTCTCCCTTTCTCTTCAGAAAAGGGGAAGCCTCCCATGGATATCAACCAGAGTAAGTCTAGACATATCTTCTATTGAGACTCGAAGAGGTGTTGGACATTGGTTCTAATGCTTTGATTCAATCAATGCATCCAAACACTAAAGGTCCTTGTCCGCAACTGGTTTTGATTGATCAATAAAGATGCTGACGGCCAATGGCTGGACATGAGGTGGTACCCTTAGAGTACCAGGCTAGGATGCAGAGAGAAAAGAGCAGAATTGCCAAGACTCAGGGAAGAAGGATGGGTCCACAGTAGATAAAGCCAACCAGCCATTGGCTTTGGCCATTTCCCTGATTGGGCCTGGGGGTGCAGGGGAAGGAGTGTCCAGCCTTTGAGGTAGCCAGGCATTCCCCAAGCTCTGCCTTATGTTTGGCTGTCAAACACAATTTCTAACACATGCTACAACCTAGATTAGCCCTGAAGAACGCTGGTAAGTGAGCCAGGAATGCAGGTGCCCATCGTAAAACATGGAGTTTAGTTGGGCACAGCATTTCGGTTGGAGGAAAGGAAAATGTTCAGGAGATAGATGGTGGCAATGGCTGCCCAGTAACACTTAGATTCCTGTTGACCCCAAACTGTAAACTTAAAGGGGCTACAATGGTAGTTTTACATTATGTCTATTTTGCCAGAATAAAAACAAGAAACACTCCTGGAAATAGCTGTCATACAATCTCAATTTGATTACAGACTATAGATTTATCTTATGATGAGACCTTCCAGGAAGATCCAGGCAGGGGAAGGGGGGGAGGTAAAGTGGTTGAAAGCTCTTTGTAAGAAAGAAGGCTGGGTATTCATAAAAAAACAAACCTCACCAAAACCCCAAGGACAGTCTCATTCATCAATTGCCAATCCCTCCAGGGTATTAGGGTTAGTCCACACAAGACTTGTGATTTCAACTAGTTTAAAGGCCCTAGCGTCTTCAGGGGGTGGGCCTTAACTGTCAGATACACGATGCTAGAGGTAGGACTTGAAAGGTTACACCTCCCCTGGGTCCAATCTGTCTCCACTATGTCCAGTCTGTCCTCACCTTGACAATCTGCTGCCTCATGCCCCCAGCTAGGGGACAGAGCTACTCTGCTTTGCCGTGAGTCCACACCCCCATGATGAACCATGATCCTCCAAATAAATCCTCCCTTAAGTTACCTGTGGCAGCTTTCTCTTTCTTTCTTTCTTTCTTTCTTTCTTTCTTTCTTTCTTTCTTTCTTTCTTTCTTTCTTTCTCTCTCTCTCTCTCTCTCTCTTTCTTTCTTTCTTTCTTTCTTTTCTTTTTTCTTTTTTTTCACAGCAATGAGGAAAGAAATGAAGACTCTCAAACACCTTTGAAGGTGTCTTAGACACTTCTTCGATTATAAATAAATACACACAAGGTCTGTTCCCAAGAGCAAGTCCATGACAATATTCTAGTCACCATTTTGACCCAGCTCAGTGTCCCCCCACCCCCCAGCACAGTCAAATATTTGAACAAATAGATTATTAATTCTAAGTAGAACATTTTTGGTTATCTGCTTTATCTGTTCGTAGACAACCATACTGAAGGGGTGTTCAGATCTCAGGAGTTACAAAGATGGTAACAAAACATTGATTGGCATGGATCTAATAAAACCCCTAGGGTACAACTGATACCACTTCTCAACACACAGAGGCTGGAGCCCATGAGAGCTGTCTGGTGTGAACGATTGTGTCTGGGGAGCTCAGAATTCACAGCAGCAGCCAGCCTGCCTGAACAGCCTTTCTTCCATCTTTCCAGCCTACCTCAACACAGCCTGACCTAATGTCAGCCACCCCGGAGCTTTAAAGTAGCCTTTCTCTTTGGTTCTATGTTAATGGCTTGCATTAATCACACAATTCATATTTAACTTTAATGGCTTTGCGACTTTTAATATACTGCTGGAGCATACTTTCCCGTTCTGTTCACACATTCAGTTCTTGGCTCCTGCTTTGTATCATTGCCAGGGGTCATATAATCCTTGACGTTCAACCTGATAATCCAGGTTACAGTAGAGTACTGTACCTTAGGTATTCCAGAGGTTTCTGACTGCTGTTAGGATAATGAAGGCCATCTAGAATTCCTTTGATTTGTTCATCATGCGAACCCCATGAACCTAACTCCCAGCTTCTACATGAGCCGGCTCTTTCGTTAATCTTGTTAGGGCATCTGACTTCAATGTCAATTAGCCTCAAAGTCTGCACTATCGATATCTCAGGCCTTTTCTCATCTTCTGACTTGATAACATCTTTTCTACTTGAAAAAGCCAATTCACTCTGGCGCCTGCCTCTTGATTTTTCATTTGAACTCATTCAAATTGCAATAACAAAATCATTTTCTCTGCCTTCCCTTCTCCATCAAGAATAGAACTGAAATAGTCAAGCATAGAAACAACCTAATGGGCACAGTATCCAAGCAGGCTAGCCTGCTCTTTCCATAGAAAGTGTCCTGGAGCTGTGACGAAAGGATGGACCATCTAGTGATTGCCACATGCAGGGATCCATCCCATAATCAGCTTCCAAACGCTGACACCACTGCATACACTAGCAAGATTTTGCTGAAAGGACCCAGATATAGCTGTCTCTTGTGAGACTATGCCGGGGCCTAGCAAACACAGAAGTGGATGATCACAGTCAGCTATTGGATGGGTCACACGGCCCCCCAATAGAGGAGCTAGAGAAAGTACCCAATGAGCTAAAGGGATCTGCAACCCTATAGGTGGAACAACATTATGAACTAACCAGTACCCCAGAGTTCTTGACTCTAGCTGCATATGTATCAAAAGATGGCCTAGTCGGCCATCACTGCAAAGAGAGGCCCATTGGACTTGAAAACTTTATATGCCCCAGTACAGGGGAACCCAGGGCCAAAAGGGGGGAGTGGGTGGGTAGGGGATTGGGGGGGTGGGTACGGGGGACTTTTGGGTTAGCATTGAAAATGTAAACGAGGAAAATACCTAATAATAAAAAAAAAAGAAAGTGTCCAAGCAGGGCTAGCCTGCTCTTTCCATAGAAAGTGTCCAAGCAAGGCTAGCCTGCTCTTTCCATAGAAAGTGTCCAAGCAAGGCTAGCCTGCTCTTTCCATAGAAAGTGTCCAAGCAAGGCTAGCCTGCTCTTTCCATGAAAGAGGGAGGGTTTGGGGAGCACTGAGATTTTCAAGGAAAAATTATTTAGGCTGGACTTCCCCGAATGTTTGTCTCTTCCAAGAAGTGTCTAGAGATTTTCTATATGATTTGTTTGTTTATTTGTTTGTTTGTTTGTTTTTCAAAACAGGGTTTCTCTGTGTAGCCCTAACTGTCCAAGAACTTACTCTGTAAACCAGGCTGGCCTTGAACTCACAAAGATCTGCCTACTCCTGCCTCCTGAGTATTGGGATTAAAGGCCTATGCTACCACTGTACTGCTCAGTATGATTTTAATATTGTTGTCATCAAAAGTTGCTACCACATCAAGGACCAGTAAAAATGTTAGGCAAAATAAAAGAAGCCAGTGGCAAAGACTACATGTCATCTGACTCCGTTTATTCAAAGCCCTGGTACACCCAGAGAAAATACATTGACTGTTGCCTGGAGTTGAAAAGGGATGGAGACAGCTGCTAATTGGTGCAGGATATTTGGGGAGGATGTAAAAATGTTTAAACATGGTGTGACCATTGCACAACCTAGGGAAGATGATAAAACCCATTGAATTGTACACTTGAAATGGGTGAGTTGTACAGTAGATTTATATCTCAATAAGACACACAGACTGACTCTGTGTAAGTGGGAATGGGGAGAAAGAAATGAGCAGTTAGCGAAAAGGATGATAAAAACCAGAGGGAAAAGGCTGCTTTTGAGAGAGAGTGGAAGAAAAGCTCTGGCCAAGCATTAAAACTTTTGACTCAAGTCCTATGGAGTGGACTAAAGCGTGTTCTAGAAACTGCGGGAGCCCGCGGGGCAGGGCTGAGGAGGTCTGACAGGAGGGGAATACAGCAAACACTCAAACACACCAAAGGGAAGAGTCGGAACACCAGGAAGCAGGGCAGAAGCCACGGAGGTGGGGACTGACAACGCCATAGGAAAATCTTTCTAAAATAAAGGTTAAATGGGACAGAGAGCCCCACTTTTCTCCCAGCCTCTTCATTTCCTTAACATGCCCTCCTGTGGTGTCCTACCTATCCTGTGCCCTGCCCTGTTCTCCCTCAGTTCCCTCTTCCAAGTCCCCCCCACACACACACACACATCGCGGCTACCCCCTCCTCCACCCCCATCCCTCCCACACCACCCCCACTTCCACCACCACCACACCTCCCATCCCCCCCAATTATTCCCGGAAGTCCAAACAGGATCCTCTGTCTACCAAAGTGTTCTTTCTTCTGGCTTTGATGGTTACAGCCACAGGAATACACACACAAGGAGGCGTGCTGTGCAGGGTTTCCATCAACATCCAGCTCCTGGGCAGGCTTGTCTGAGGCCCCCACAGATCTTCATGTTAAAGCCATCGTTCCTAGACAGAACCAGGAAGAAGCTAGATTCACCACGCACAAGGGGAAAGGCTCCTTCTGGAAGTCTGCTAGGCAGCTTGCAAGAACACTTGCTCGGAGCTGGCACACTTAACTTCCTCCCTGCTGGGGCCACAGCCAGTGAGACAGGGATTGTTTTTAAGGCTAGGCTATGTGGCCTGGGGCAAACCCTTTAAACTCACTTCCCCCTTCTGTTTTTCTTCCAGGTTGCCCACGGTCACCGGTCACCGCGTCATTGCGATTCCTATCACAGAGTTCTTAATTTTGAGCAGACACACCACAGTCTGACGTTTTTTTTCCCAGCGGCTGAGAGTCACAAAATGAGGCCCTGGGTCAGACCAGGACTCCAGCCTATATTTCTGTCCCTAACTCAATTCTTTTCAAATACAGCCAAGGGTGACACTTTCTGATAATGTCTTTTAAGGGCAACAAGGAAGAGCACAAGGCTACAAATCTCTTATTTTTCTACTTGAACATTTTAAAAAAAAAAAAAAAGAAAATTAACAACAAAAAAGGAACTCACAATCATATAACTGTCTAAAAGAAAAGCCCGGGGCCAGAGAATGGCTCGGGTGCTTGTGGTGAAAACAGGAGGACTCAAGTTCAAATCCCCAACTCCCCATGTAAAGGCCAGGCATGGCTGAGTAAGCCTGTAACTCCAACCTTGTGGGGCAGAGACAAGCCAGTGTAGCCCAACTAGCCCATTTCAGTCTCAGGAAGAGAGTCTGCCTCAGAAAGCAATAGAAGAAGAAATCTTATTCCTCCTCTCTGGTTTCTGCACACGTGTGCACATGTAACACACACCACACATATACATAAAACCACACACATGAAAGAAAGAGAGGGGAGAGAGAAGGAAAAGAAAGATAAAAAAGAACAAAAGAACAAGGGAGAGAGAGGAAAGGATGGGAAAGGAAAGGGGGCAGGGCAGGAGGGAGGGCAGGAGGGCCTGGCAGAAAGCAAATGTGCCTTTGTCATATGTAGAATTTCAAGGGCCTGGGAGTGCCTAGGCAGGGGAACAAGTCTCTGCCCCAACTGTTCTTCCTGGTGTAGGATGACAAGTAGGCCTGTACTGTCCCAGTGCCAAGTCCAAGGTGACCTCACTCACATTCGCTCAGCTGTGAGCATGGGGATTCACTGGTTTTATAACTATGATTCTCATTTTTGGAACTACGTTTAAAATCATACCCTCTAAGGAATTGGGTAGGCAAACATTAGAAATTGTATTGCTGAAGAAAATTTAAAGTAAGTACTGATCCACCCCAGTTCCACCCACTTTCCACAAAATTCAAAAGATAAATCTAAGAAATTCCAAGAGATGCATAATTAGAATAATTTCTGATAGCAATTCACTGTCAGGTGCATCTATTTGGTATCTAATTGCTTATGGATGTAGGCTAATCACTATACAATGAGAGATCCATAGACCTATGTTATGCCTTCTCTCTCTCTGTCTCTCTCTCACACACACACACACTCTCTGTCTCTGTCTCTCTCTCTGTCTCTCTCTCTGTCTCTGTCTCTCTCTGTTTCTGTCTCTCTCTCTCTGTCTCTGTCTCTCTCTGTCTCTCTCTGTCTCTCTCTGTCTCTGTCTCTGTCTCTGTCTCTCTCTGTCTCTCTCTGTCTCTGTCTCTCTCTGTCTCTCTCTGTCTCTCTCTCTCTCTCTCCCTCTCTCTCTCTCTCTCTCTCTTGCTGCCATTAAAGGCCTTACCATGTAAGGTAGATGGCATTCGCCTGGCCAAACAGGTTCAGAAACAAAAGCAGCTATGGCAATTTAAACATCCCAATGACTAGACAATGGAACATTCAGCCAGACTGAGTCAGGACATACTTAGTGGTAGGAGCCAGGAGAGGTCAAGCCTGGCAGTGTGGCCACTGCCACTAAGTTTTGCTCAGGCTGGAGTGCAGAAACACACCTATCACCACCAGCAGCCTCTTAGAGCCCATCAGCCCGATCTCCTGGCAGTCAGAGCTGCTGTGTGCCACTAGGAAGACAGGCAGAGGAGAGGATGTGTGGGGACAAACAGGGAGGTTGGAGTGGGAGGAAGCAGGGCAGTGGCTAGGGTGTAGCCCACAGAGAACAGTGAAACAGAAGTGGCTTTTCTGGAAGGAGACAGACAAGGAGAGCAGGACTGAGGACAGCCACCCCCTTCTCTGCCTTTGGCCTCAGTGGATCTTT
Organism: Mus musculus; assembly: GCF_000001635.26. Lineage (NCBI taxonomy): Eukaryota > Metazoa > Chordata > Mammalia > Rodentia > Muridae > Mus > Mus musculus. The sequence goes on along the minus strand of NC_000068.7, from coordinate 6,271,564 downwards.
ATAGCATTCTACAGTGCTCAGGGTCTAGCTGACCTAGGCTTGAGGTTGGTGGGAGCAGGGAAGCAAAGGATTTAGAGAAAGGTTAAAGAAATGGGCTCAGGGGTTGAGGCTCAGTGTATAGGAGCACTTGCACAAACATGAGGACCTGAGTTCAAATCTCCAGCACCCATGTTTTTAAAAGCCAGATGTGGCTATACAAGCCTGTATCCCTGGACTGAGGGGTAGGGACAAGCACACCCTAAGAGCTTACTGGACAGCCAGTCTAGTCAAAACACTAAGCTTCTGGACTTTGTCTCAAGGGAATAAGGCTGAGAACAATAGAGGTCTTCTAACTGCATGTGTATCCATGTGGCACACACACATAATAAAAGAAGAAATGTATGCTTGGTGGAGGAGAGCATCATGGGAGCCACAGGTCACAAGGAGAATGAACACACACGTTAGATCCACATTGGTGCTGGAGGCCTGGGAGGACCAGTGGTAGTTTTGCTGATGAATACGAACACCCAGGAAGCAATGTATACACAGGGGCTCTGGAGTCCTTGCTCTATGCTGGCTTGTGCTTAGAATTACACCTCATAAGGGATTTACAAGTCATTAAACTTATCCCAGAGTCATCGAGCCTTCAAAGCAAAGAACATTCCGTCATTACACAGAATCACACAAGTGACTACCTTCTTCCATGTGGAAGAGAAGACAGAGCACAGAGATGATCACTACCACAAATCAGAAAGACACAGAGAATTGCAAGACACTTGCAGATACCCAGAAGTCAACGTAGGAACCTTTAGCTTGGTTAGTGCTTGGCTAGAGATGAACCAGTTTAAGAGTTAAAAATCTTCAGAGGCTCCAGTCACACCGGGTCTCACGCTTTTGTGAGTTTTACTCTCTGGAGCCTGGCCACTGGGACCTCCCAGTGAATATTAGAAGAAATATCTGTGCTGGTTCTGGCAAGAAGGGAAAGGAACCATTTAGAAACACACCAGTACATTCTGTTTCCTAACAAGGCCTGCCCTGAGGAGAACTTTTGTTTTGTTTTTGAAGACAGGGTCTCCTCGTGAAGTTCGGGCTAGTCTTCAACTCGGAGTGATACTTCTGTCTCAGCTTCCCGAGGAGAGACTATTTAACCATTGTGCAAGCTGCCCAGGTTTCTCTAGAGCCCGAGGGACTACAAATCCCCCATTTCAATCCCCTCTTGATATTCCCCCACTTCTTAGGGTGTCCAAATTGAAAAATACTTGTAGAGGTCACAATCTGGGAACACTGTCTCCCTAAAAGACAATGAATGACCCCATACCAGCTATAAAATATTTCCCCTGCCCACATATCTCACTACCATGTTATTAAAGGCCTAGCTAGCATGTCTATCTTTCAACCAGAAATTAGACAACAGACTCACAAGTCACATGCCCACACTCACACATGGTCCACACTCACACCCGGGCGCACACACACACACAAGCACATGCCACACAACCGAGAAAAGACAAAGAGTTCCAGAACAGGTCAGACACGTGGCAAGATCATGGAGGTTATCTGATCAGAAACATAAAATTGTGATTCATACACCGAGAACTCTGTGGTGGCTATAAAGAGCTTTCCCTAAGAGGCTGATATGACAGAGGCTTGGTAGCAGCTAATAAAAGTGATCAAATACTGAAGGCTGTGATTTCGTCAATGGATGGAGCCACTGATGAAGTCATAACTCAACAGCCTTTAGCAGGAGATGGTTGGAGGTAGGGCCTAGGTGGAAGCAGTAGTAGGTAGGTCAAGGGGAGGCGCGTGGGGGCCTGTTCCAGTGAGTCTTGCTCACAGTGGAAGGCGGTTGGTACTAAATCTAAGCGATCCCCTTTGAGATACCTCAAACTTTCTTTACTCTTATGTGATAAAAAGAGTGGAGAGGAGCCAGGGCTGGAGAGATGGCTCAGCCATTAAGAACACTCACTGCTTTTGAAGGTGACCCAGGTTTGATTTCTAGCACTCACAGTCACTAACGATCCTCAGTAGCTCCAGTTTCTGGGGACCAGAAGCCTTCTCTGTGTGTTGTATTAATTATTTAACACTACTCCAATCTGGCGGCTCAGATTGCTCACCACCCGCCAAAATGCTCAGGATGCTAGGATGAAAGACAGACACACAGCAGCCTTCTCCTAATATGCCTTAAACTTCACGATGGCTGGACCACTCCCAAACTTTCACATTGCTAACTCCTCCCCTCCAATACTCCTGAGTTATTACTAAAATCTAAATTCCATCTTTGCTACCCGAGACCCAAATGGGCGGTTGGGGAGGGGGGCTGTGCTCTTACCTCTCCACCGCTCAAGCTTGAGCTCTCTGCTTCCCGCACATGACGATTCTAAAGCCTTCCTCTTCTCTTGATTCTCTCGCTTGGGAGACTTAAGTCCCACCTCTGTCTCTCTGCCCAGCCATTTGCTGGCAACTTTATTTACCAATTAGACCCAACTAGGGGCAGGGCCCTGCGGCGTCTTACACGTAGATGTGTGAATTCCCGTGTACTTAGGGGACCCAGTTAACATAACGTAAGCAATAAACCAAATCTGCAACATCTGTGGCCTCTGTGGATACCAGACATGCACGTAGTACACAGACATCCATGCAGGCAAGACACTGATAGACATAAAATGAAAATAAATACATCTTTAAAATCTTTAAAAAGAATAATGATAAAGTTCTGACAAATCTCAAAAACAGTCTAGTAAGGGGGAGCAACATGAGGATTTGTGTGGAAGACGACACGGATGGTTTGTGGGGAGGCTGCTAAGACACATTCATTGGGAGCTGCAGGATGCCCAGGAAAGTGTTGCTGTTGGTGTGACATGTGGCTGGATGAGAATAAATGTGACCATGCAGACACACCCGACAAAACCTACACAGATTCAGAGCTGCTGCCGTACAACCACGGAGTTACCTGGAGAGGATGGTAGCAACTTGGCGGCTGCCAGAATTGTCTCACTCCTATCTGCAAAAACTCACAGGGTAAGAATTCATAAACAGTGGGACTGTATTTCTCACAGCATGTTTCTCTCAAGCTGGGGAGTTCAAGATGATGATGCCAGGGACTATGGTGTCTGGTAAGAACCATGGTCTTGGCTTTCAAAGGTAGTACTTTCAACTCTGTATCTTTCAAAGGTGACAAAGCCCAGGTCCTCATCGTTGGGGAGATGGAAAAAGACATGAGTCCTTTTATAAAAGGCCCTCATGTCCTCTCAGGAGGTCCCTAAAGTAACCCACCAGGAACCCGCTCTCATGCTCTCATGACTGAATCCCTTAGAGGCCCATCTCTTAATAATACAGTAGGAATTAATATTTTTCTACACCCATAGAATTACTTTCACGATGAGGATACATTCATGTCTCTCTTGTGCAATGAAAACTAATCTGAGGAGAGTGGAAAAGATAGGAACATGACATCTGTCTTCCTTAGCCGGATATGTGCTACAGATGGGACTGGCTGGGGAGCTACATGCTGGGAAGGTATGACTTCTCCCCCGAGAAACTGGATGAAAGTGCTGTCCCTCCTGGTCTCCACTTCTGAAATGGGCTCCTGTCTCTTGGGTCGCATCTCTGTTACCTGGGAGGTCCAGCTCTGTTCCAAACAGGCATGACATTTCAGCCCTATACCCACAGCCTCTGAATGAAGAGTGCACAAGCCGACGCTGGAATCACTGGACTACTGCGTATGTAAATGCCTTTGAAAAGTGACACACTTCCCTAAGTGAACAGAGTCTCACTGGCATATGATCATCCACACTACAGCAGTGACTCAACGTCAGGTCTGTGTTGGCCTCTGTCCAGTGTGGAGGTGGGGTTTGCTATGCAGCAGACACAGGCCAGTTCATTTCTACACAGCTTAACTTCCCTGTGCCGTTGGCATCTGTGGTTTTAGAACAGATTACTGAACTGGCGTTTTAACGAGTCCCCTGTGAGAGACTCTGTGAGTGACAAGGGCGGTGAGACTCTACCATCACCCTGGACCTGAGAAGTGACAGACATCGAAGGTAAAGCCAGGTCAGACTGGAAAACAAATAAACCAAAAACAAAGCACGCGTCTGGGGACAGGAAGAAAGGTGGGAATCCAAGAAGATTGGGTATCAGCAGGGTACTGCTTCCCCGGGAGATTTTTCTTCATGCTGCATCTTCTGCCTTTTTGTTTTTCCAGCTGAGAGGTTAACAGGAGGAAGCCTAGACAAGCCCTACATCTGCAGAGAATGTTCGGCATCGAATATTAACCACATTTCAAGCTTCTATTTCCTTTGGAGAGAGATAAAACATTTTCTTTTCATATCAATCCAACTAATGTGCATGTAAAAAATAATTTGCTGGCGGTGATTATAGTCACAGATGCTCTGAGTCAGGCAGCACCTTCCTTTCGTCATTAATTTAATGAATGGTGACTTCTACAGAGGGTCATGTGGGATTACGGTCTTGGCTCTCTGAAATTATCATAAGAAAATGTGATCAAATACTTAATCCCAAATCTCACTGTAACAATCAGAAGTGTGTGTGGTGCTTGTGTGTGTTTGTGTGTTTGCGTGGGTACGTATATGTGTGTTTAAATGTGTGTGTGTATGTGTGTGGTGTTTGTGTGTGTGTATTTGAATGTATATACGTATGTATGGTGCTTGTGTGTGTTTATATGCCTGTGTGTATGTATGTGTGTTTGTGTTTAAATATGTGTGTATGTATGTGAGGTATTTGTGTGTATGTGTGTGTTTGTATATGTATGCATATTTGTGTGTGTTTGTGTGTGTTATCTATTACAATCAATCACTGAGATTCTTAGAAGCAAAACAACCCCAAGTAAAATTCTCTTGTTTCTGTTGCTGATTCTTCTAGGTCACACACAGAGATAACAACACACTCTCGCATATAAATCTGTTTGGAGCTTTTCCTAATGGAAGTGTTGGAGAAACGTCTGTTGATTCTTTCAAGATCTCTTTGAGGTATTCCCTTACTGACACCTGTTCAGACCTCACTAGCCAACCAAGGTTCACAACCCAGCAGCCTCCACTGTGCAGTGAGGTTTGGTTAGAACAGGAGACTCTGCCACAACAAAACTTCCATCACAGCATCCCCAGCTGTGACTTACCACAACAAGCTAAGACTCCTCTGTCTGGCTTTCCTGGATTGCAGGATCCAGCGCCTCCAGCTTGTCTCATCTTTGTTCTCCCTGACCTGGGTGCTGGCCTTGACCCCAATATTTTGTTTCCTCCTTAGAGTCTCTAACTATGGGCATCCCAGGAAGAACACTCCTCTTTGTGGCCTTCACGTCTCTGCCTTGACCAATTCAGGTCCCATCAAAAGTCTCGCTTTCATCCACCATCCCTGTCTTCAGCCACTGAAGTCAGAAACACACCCATCCAAACCCCTGTTCTCAGAAGCAGCGGACTAGCTGGAGATTGGGGGGAGGGAAATGACAAAAGACACCCCCACCCCCACCCCTTAGCAACTGAGGTCAACTACTTAAGAGCCAGAAAACACAGGAAACAAACAAGAACTTCCTGGGTTAAACTGGTAAAGACTCCCTTTGCGTGGAACGATACTTCTGGATGCATTCGCACTGGGTACTTTCTTCACAGCTGTGACCAAATACCTAAGAGAAGCCACTCAAGAGAGGAAGGGTGTTAGCTCATGGTTTCAGGGGGATTTCAGTCCAACACGGTGGAGTTCACAGTGGCAGAGCATCAGGAAGCAGAGAACAAGAATGGAAGTAGAGTTAGCTGTTAGGGTCCTCGAAGGCTTATCCCTACTGGTCTACATCTGACAGCTAGCACCAGGTTCCCAAGATTCCAGAACCTCTCAAAACAGTGCCACAAGCAGGGACAAGTGCTCAAACACTTGTGCCTGTGAGGGACATTTTACATACAAACCAAAATAGTGAGTAATGGTAAATCCACCAAACATGTATGAGCAAGTCACACATTCACTGAACATGCATCTAATGAGTGTCTTTCAGGCACTTAGGATACACCGATGAATAAAGACATAACTCTTCCGAGAATTTACACCCTAGTGCTTTGGCAGGGGTGTAGGAAACAAAGCATATGCAAAGTAAGTACATATACTTAGAGCATATTCATTGGATGGCAAATCTACTTGCAAAAGAAAAAAAGAGGGATGGGACGAGCTTAAGGTAGCAACACAGGGAGTGCTGCAGAAGGGTGGGGATTGCAATGCTAAAGAGCCAGGTCAGGGAGGCTGCACCACAGAGGTGAGGGAGTTGGCCTTGGTATCTGGGGGAACAGCATTCCAGGCAGCTGTGGAGAGGGAGCTGGCATGAAGGAGCCCAGTTCGTCCTGTTCTCTTTTACAATCTCAGTGCAGACCCTTCATTCTTTTCATGCTTCAGTAAAGAACATCAGGGCTTCTGAGTGGTTTCCTTCTTCCTTCCTTCCTGATACTCTGCATGTCATGTCGGTGGACCTGACTTTCCAGCTACAACACCGTATCCTGAGGTGAAAATGACAGCCAGCCAGGAAGGGAACAGAAACACTGGACTGCAGCTTGCCAGCATCTGCTCTAAAGCAGGTCTCCAGGGAGACTCCTCAGACACCTCTTTTGGGTTGGATACATAGCTCAGTAGCCAAGCAAATGTTTCCACACACAAGACCCTGAATTCTGTCCTCTGTGCTAGAAGGGACATGAGCATCTGTTAACAGATTGATGGCCCATGTGACCAAAGTCTTTGGTTCCATTTTGGAAGCGTTTTCTCCAATTGATTTCATGATATTTGTTGATGTGACTAAATACTCGAGAAGCTTCAACCTCAAGAAGGAAAGGTTTCTTTTCCCCATGGTTCTGAGGACGCAATCCAACCTGGTAGAAAGGCATCAATGGCAGGAGCATGAGGGGTCTGGTCACATTTTGTCAACAATCAGGAAGCAGAGGAAGATGGGAGCTGGTGCTCAGTTGGCTTTCTCCTTTCTTACTGTCCCTTATTCAGTCTGGACCTTGGCTACTGAGAAGGTGTCACCCACATCCAGTGTGACAGATAACTTCTCTAGAAACATCCTCACAGACACACCCAGAGGTGGTATGTCTCCTAGGTGACTCCAGATACATCAAGTTGGCAATGCGGCTATCAGAAGATTCCTATAAATAGAAATGAGTATACTACAGAGAAAAGTAAGAACTATCCACTAGGGACTCTGATGGAAACTCGCTAAGTCTATGAGAGGAAGGAAGATAGTGTTGACAGGGGGAAGAAGAAAGGAGGCCAAGAAGCCTAAGATGCACTGCCAGAATGTGCCCCTGGGACTCTGATAAGACTGCTTCATGTTGCTGCGGGCTCAGGGAGATTCAACGTTCAAAGACAATCTTAATACAACGTCTGCTGAGTGAGAGATACCAGACACACCCAAGGCCAGACATTGCTGCACTTTACCTTAGAAATAAAGCTGCGAGTATTGGTTTTCACCATATGGAAGATGCTCAGAAAGTAGACGGTGGATACAAGTTACAACTTTATCTGCCCTGGTTCTTGGTGAGCTGTTATCATCCAACTGTGTGCAGTCTTTCAAAGACCACGGCAGAGAAATTTACCCAACCAGAGTCACCCTACTTCCTTAATTAGGTCAAATGTTACCTTAGCCACATGAGATGAAATTGTTATTTCTGTAAATGAAATAGGGAGCCCCAGCCTTTTCTTCAGGGTTCGGCTTTCTTGATAGGCTTATGGTTTACTTTTGTCTTTCACCCTGAAAATGCTGTCTTCTGCAGGACGCACTTCAGTATAACACGCCACAAGCACAGTCACCCACCCTCTGTGGCCTTCCCTTACATGCTGTGTCACTGGTACTGACAAGGATGGCTGACAAGGGATTTTTGACCAGGATAACAGAGAGGAAGCCACATGACCCTAGTCACTAGGGATGATATTCATGCAAAACCCAGAAACTAGAACCCAGAAATAACAGCTCAGGAGTTACACTTGACCTGCCTATTGTCTTGTCTTATATATCGCATGGGATAAGAATACTATCTATGTTTTTTTAATGATTTTCTAAAAATAAGAAATTGGTGACATGTGAATATTATTTATAATTCAAATTTCAATTTCTATAAGCACTTTGACCGGGCATAGTCATCCCAACTGCTTACATGCTATTGGTGGTAGCTTTTGTACTATATAACAGAGTCTGGTTGTTATTATACAACTTGAGCTGGAGAGATGGCTCAGTGGTTAAGAGCACTGACTGCTCTTCCGGAAGTCCTGAGTTCAATTCCAAGCAACCACATGGTGGCTCACAACCATCTGTAATGGGATCTGATGCCCTCTTCTGGTGTGTCTGAAGACAGCTACAGTGTACTCAAATACATTTTTAAAAAAGATTACGTAGCCAACAAATTCTCGGGCTGGCTAGCAACAAATTCTAGCAGTTGCCTAGTACACACGGGGCTCTTGACTTAATCCTGGAACTCAAAGAAAGAACAAAATCTAAATTAAAAACTGTATTTTATATTTACTTGTTTTGAGGTGCTAGGATTCAGTCACAGCTTCCCTCACAGTATGAGCAAGGCCCTGTCACTGAGCTCCGCCCCTTTTCTAAAATCTAAAGCATTTGCTCTTGGGTCATTCCTAAAAGTTTTGCTGACCCTTGAACTGCACAGTGGAGAGAATTGCTGGGCACAATGGAAAGCAGGAAAAGCCCAGCCAGGGTGATCTGTGGGAGCCCCACTGTCCCCTCCCTCAGGAACTGAGATGACACCAAACAAGCCTTCTTGAGAGCGATTGGAGTAGACACACTGTATGTGCTGTTCAGAGGCCCAGAGGGGGGACAACTCACAAGCTGGCAGGTAAGGGTGTGTCATCACATTTTACAGAGACTCACCCCACTTAGATTTTTACTAATGTTCTTAATGTTTTACTATTTGTGTATTTTTCTATTAAATTAAAAAATAGAGGGTGTGTGTGTACATCCATTTATGTGTGTATTCATGTGTATGTGTGTGTATGTGTGTGTTCATGTGTATGTGTGTGTATGTGTGTATGTGTGTGTATGTGTGTGTATGTGTGTGTATGTGTGTGTATGTGTGTATGTATGTGTATGTGTGTGTATGTGTGTATGTGTGTGTATGTGTGTATGTGTGTGTATGTGTGTATGTGTGTGTATGTGTGTATGTGTGTGTATGTGTGTATGTGTGTGTATGTGTGTATGTGTGTGTATGTGTGTATGTGTGTGTATGTGTGTATGTGTGTGTATGTGTGTATGTGTGTGTATGTGTGTGTATGTGTGTGTATGTATGTATGTATGTATGTGTATGTGTGTGTATGTGTGTATGTGTGTGTATGTGTGTGTATGTGCATGTGGAGACTATATATCAACCTGGGTGTCTTCCTTGGCTGTTCTCCACAAAGATTTGTTTTGTTTTGTTTTGTTTTGTTTTGTTTTGTTTTGTTTTGTTCTGTTCTGTTCTGTTCTGTTCTGTTTTGTTTTGCTTTGTTTTGTTTGGGGGGAGGTGTACTTGTTTGTCTTTTTTCGTTGTTAATAATGTTTTCTTGAGTCAAAGTCATGCTATGTAGCCCTAGCTGGCCTGGAACTCGCTGCGTAGATCAGGCTGGCCACACAGAAATCTGACTGCTTCTGTCTCTTGAGTGCTGAGGTTAAAGGTAGGTACCACCGCAAACGATCGATCTTCCCGTCTCCTACCTATTATTAGGAATACAGGCACACACCACCACAGCTAGCTTTTTCTTGACTTCTGAGGATTGAACTCAGGTCCTTATGCCTGCAGGGCAAACGTTTACTGAGTCATCTTGCCAGCCCTGTTTTCCGATTACCTTGAAATGTTTCTTTAAATCCATTTTTCCATGTAGCAACTGCCTTCACTCTCCAGTCATGGGTCCTGATGGCTGAAACAGGGTGACATTTTCCTACAGTGCTGGCTCATTATTTTGCTCCTGGAATTGCAAATCCAAGGATCAAATGACTGAGTGTGTGTATACCACAGAGGGGAGAAAATCCCCCCAGAGGTGCCTTGGAACAAAGGAACTCAAATAACTTCAAAACCACGTCGCACAATCTGGACGGTTACGGGACAGATGGGACGCCCAATTGTTTGATTCTATGGGCAGAACAGAGGAAGGAAATCATTTCAAATGAGATTATGTTCTTTCCCCCAGTTCTTATTATGAGCCATTCCTGAAATGAGCTTTAAATATCTCAGCCCCTTTCAGGCGGATGCCTGGGATTCTGCAGGCAGGAGCATTGCAGGGAAGTGGCTCCATTGTGCAGAGGCTGAGAGGCCGGGCTGGATGAATAGTGAATCCCTGGGGGGCCCTTTGGCTGGGTGAAGAATCGAGCTCTGAAGCACAGCTGTGTGTGTTAGGAAGGGGCTGGTGTCTTTAAAAAGCTATTGTGCCCCATAAACACATTAATTAAAGAGTCCCTTTTTCCCCAAAAGACATTCATTGAAGTGAATAAAAAGTCTTTGGCATTCTTTGCCCAACAAGAAAATGATTGACAACCAGCTACTGCAAGGAGAGGAAAAATTATCCAGGAAATAACGAGAGTCTCTTCGAAATAAAGTCATGCAATAGCTCTTCATTTCTAGGCAGAAATTTCAAATTATTTTATTTTTAATTGTGTGTGTGTGTGTGTGTGTGTGTGTGTGTGTGTGTGTGTGTGTGTTGGAACATGAGTGTGGTGCCCACGGAGGCCAGAAGATGGGGTTGGAGCTCCCTGAGTTGAAGTTACAGGGTGTGTGAGCCACCTAGCACAGGTGCTAGGAACTGTACTCAGTCCTTCTACAAAGAGCAGTACGTGTTCTTGAGCACTGGGTCTTCCCTCTAGCCCATCTATGCAGAATTTTCCAAAGGGAGTAGTCTGTATCATTTAATCTCAGACCCTGAAGAGCAACAGCAACCAACAAAACAAAACAAAACAAACAACAACAACAGTCAAAATATAAAGTTTCACCCGTGGTCTCTAGTTTTTATAGTTTGAAGCTGAAATGTTCCTGCAGATACACAAGTTTAAACACCAACCAGTGGTGCTGTTTGAGGACATTGTGGTACTTGGGGACAAGAGGGACTCCTGGCAGAAGGAGGTTACCAGGTCTTGAAGGTATCTGCCTCTGGTTTCATCCTGTGTGGGGTGCCTCCTGTCTTCCACCACCTTGCCAGTCTCTGTCACACCCCGATGCTTTTCTTCCATCATTACCTGAAAGCTCTCTGAAACCATGAGCCAAAATCAACTTTCCCTCCCTTGTTTACACAAGGGATTCTGGTCACGCCAACCTGAAAGGAACAAATGCATTACCTAGTTTGTCCAGGTGGGTGAGACGGACAAGGCGCGTGGCCATGTGGGTTGTTCAACGCCCTCTGAGTCCCAGATCCTGTGCTTTCCTGACACTGCCATAAAGAAGTCTCATGATACCCTGAATTTTCCTAACTTTCTGCTCCCACTCTGCCATCTCTGCAAACGGCACTCTCAGCCGCTGACTCACTGAACCACAACATGGGATCCCTCTCCAGTTCTGCCTTTTCTCCCAGGTCTTGCATCCAATTTACCAGTAAACTGTAAACTCTGAGGATTGCATCTCCCACTGAGATCTCTCAGACTATTTCTCTGTATAATCACTGTTACATCCCAAGCAGAGACCCTGACCTCCCCTCTGTACTAAGGCAATATCTCCTATGTGAGCTTCCTTCTTCTGGTCCATCTTGAGAGCCATCACGATTGTGTTAACAATAATGCCTCCTAGAAGAATAAGGTCATTATTGTTCTGTTTAAGATCCTCTTGGCCTCTCACAGCCTTTAGCATCAATGTCGAGCTCTTTGCTACAACATACAAACTGTGCATCAACTACCCCGGCCATTTCTATAGCTTTACCTGAGTATAGATTTTCTTTTCATTGTTCTAGATGCATTTATGTCCAACAGTCTTTATGCTGCATAGTGTTGTGTCATCTGACACAAGCTAGAGTTACCTGCAAGGAGGGAACCTCAATTGAAAAAAAATGTCTCCATAAGATCCGGCTGAAGGGCACTTTCTTAATTAGTAATTGATGGGAAAGGGTCTAGCCCACGGTAGGTGGTGCCATCCCTGTCCTTGTGGTCCTGGGTTCTGTGAAAAAACAGACTGAGCCTACCATGGAAAGCAACCAGTACACAGCACTCCTCCATGACCTCTGCACCAGCTCCCACCCCCAGATTCCTCCCCAGTTTCAGTTCCTGTCCTGACTTCCTTCGATGATGAGCAGTAATATGAAAATGTAAGACAAATAAATATTTCCTTCCCAACTTGCTTTTTGGTCACAGTATTTCAATGCAGCAATAGAAACCCTAACTGAGACTGTCTTCAAACACTCTCATTCCTTCCTAGTCTATGTTTTCAGTTCCTTGTGCCAGTAAAGTTCACCTACCACACTCCAGCTTATAGCCCATACATAGCACATTCCTGCCATCCACTTTCTTTTCATTTTCAGGGTTGAGGGTTAAACTAACCATCTACATTGGAGTCCAGCATGGTCCCAGATAGTACCCTTCTTCTCTACCAAAGTTCTTAGTCCAGAGAAGACTTACTAGGTGTCACCTTTATTATCAACAAAATTAATATCAGGTACTGTCATATATATTTCTTAAAAACAAGCATTTTTCATAATACTAAGACACTTGATTCAAAGACACTTATGCCCAGCCACAGAGAGAGCTGTATTGAGTCAACAGCCAAGATGAAGAGCCTAAAGCTTCACGTAGGTCCTCGGTCTCCCTGTGTTCTCTAAAACTACCTATTTATAGGTCTGTCATCCTTATGAGTCCCCTCCCCCTAAAGAGAAGAAGCATCGTGGGAACACAAGCCATGCCTGACTTTGAGATGTTTTTGTTACCACATCCCAGTGGCTAAGGATGGCACACGTTGGACATGAATTACTAGCTACAGTGGGAATTTCAACATCATGAAATCCAAAGCAGTGGACTAAACTGGACATGCCGCACACACCCGGGAGACCCAGTCCCAGAGAGTTCTGCCTTTCCTCTTCCTCAAAAGCCTGTCCCCACAGGAAAGTCATCCAGCTGAGGACAACCTTTCCCTTTTTTAACATTTTAAAGACAAAAAGCATCTGTCCGGTGCAGACTCTCCATGACTTCAGGGTGAACTAGTTTAGTTCATGGCACCGTACGTAGCTTTGAATCCTGGGTGACAGAAAGGACAAGTGGACATTAAGTTTGATCTTGTTTTAAAACCATTACAGCTTCACTTAAAGGGTCACTCTTCCAAAAAGACTGAAGCAAACCCCATATGACACACATGTGGTACAGACCCTTTCGCAGGTTATCTGAGACAGTAATGTAACTGACACCATCCACTCTCTGGCTCTGTGTGGTGTTTAAGCTTGGGATGCTGCAGAGAATGAGGAAGGAAGGGCTCACATGTAGGACAGGCAGCCCATAGGGGACATCTAACCTACCCTGATTGAGGACAGCAGGAACAGCATTATTAATATGTAAGTCACAGCCCAAATGAAACTACCGTCATTCCCAGGACAGAGCCAAGCACAGCCAGGCTCTGAGCCCTTCCTCACTGGAAGGGAACCGGAATAATCAGGGAAGGTCTCCGTCTCTGCTACTGAGAAATCCCAAAGAAACCTTCAGGGCTGGGCCTAGATGTCAACGTGCAGAAATGGATTTATGATGGTGTATTTAAACATAAATCCTCAAAGAACTACCATTGGCCCACCATGCTGCAAATGCCTATCTAACCACTCAGTGTCCTTTAACATCTGCTGCCTTTCGATGAGGACTTGAGATTAATGATGACCTACCTACCCCTTCACCTAACTGCCCAATAAAGGGAGAGAATCTGTGTGTGTGCATGGTGGGATACTTATCTAAGATCATGCCACGGTGGAGCCTTGCCCCTAAAACAAAACAATATTACAATGGTACGTTCTCTCTCTCTCTCTCTCTCTCTCTCTCTCTCTCTCTCTCTCTGTGTCTGTCTGTCTGTCTCTGTGTGTGTGTGTCTTTCTCTCTGTCACTCTTTCTCTCTGTCTCTGTCTCTCTCTGTATGTCTATCTCTGTGTGTGTCTGTCTCTCTGTCTCTGTCTCTTTCTCTCTCACTCATACACATACAGAAAGAGAGAAAAAGAGAGAGAGAGGCAAGGATGTGGCTGTCACCCCTCCCAGGCACAGTCTGTGTTGAATGCAGTCGTCACTTCAGTAGGTGTCTGTTTGGTAAATGAATAAGCAGATGGCAATGCACAGGGAGACAGAAATGGCATCCACCTCCAGAACTGGAATGTGAGGCTTGATCCTCCAACTGTGAATTTTACGAATTTCCTGCTGCCTGCTAGGTCCCTGCCTTTCTCACTGGAGCCTGGAAATATGGAGGCAAGAACTTGGAAGGTAGGGAAACAGTGCCTGAAATGGCATAGGGTGGGGTGGGGGGAGGGTGGGGAGGGGTTGGGAGCAGAGGAGAGGTAGGATAGGGTGGGAGTCAGGGAGCTGAAGACAGGCAATACAAGGTTTCCGGACCCTGAATGTTCTCTGTTCCAGAATGGGACGGTGTTTCCTGTTAAGTCCCCCTGCACATTACTCATTGTGAGAAAATCTAGAAGCTTCCTCATCTTCTAGAACCCTCCTCCGAAAGAACTCCCTTCCTGCTGCACAGGGGTAGGAAAAGAGCTCGCCTTGCCTCGATCTACAGCATGCGTGGAACAAGAAAAGAATCTACCATTGCAATCACAGGCCTGCTTCATCGTGATGTCAAACACTTGGTCATCTCTGTCTACAAGAGAACGAGGCTGGGTGACATCACAGAGGCCCCGCCCAGCCCCTTTTACAAGAAGCCTCCAGGTGAGCCTGTAGGCCAACGCTCTTTTGTTCTGGGCACCAGAGGCCCACGTCAAACCCATGCTCTGCCTGTTCCCTCTGAGAGGGAAAAGGAGAAGGTCACATGTCATCTGAGCCTCACGCCTCAAAATCCTACCCAATCCTGAATGCTCCTTCGCTGCCAAGCAGCTCTGGACTTGGAGAACCCTGGGAAGCTGCAGGGCTTTGGGCCAGGCATGGGGGAAATCCTTTCATTCTTTACTTCTTCTCTTCTTCTGGACATGACCCATTAAAACAAAACCCCAGCGCAGTGGGTATGTGTTTACCGATGCTATTTTTAAAGCCCTCTAGGGAAGTGGTTTGCTAGCACTCTAGGGCGGGCTGTGAGCAGAAGTGATTTCACGTGTCCTGGGCTGGGAACAAAGGGGCGGCTTGGGCCTGTTCTCACCGCGCCCACCTGCGGCACTGAACAAGCACCTCAGACTGTAATTACCTCTGCCAGTAGAGCTTGTTTCAGAAACATGTGGCTTCCCCCACAGTGGGATAACTGCCAGGCCCAAGTTTCTGGGGACTGACCCTGAACAGCTCGGGCTGCTTCTCCAGCACTCGATGAGTTATGTGAGTCACGGTCCAATTAAAAACTGGGCAAGGAAAAGAATGAAAGGAAGAGACAAGAAAGCCATGTAAGGATGCCAGGCGGGCAAGCAGTTAAACATCCTGACTCTAAAAAGATGCCAACACAAAATCTCAATTTATAAAAGTTGAATGGCCTAGAAGGGAGGCAGTTCTACCCATTGTAATACATGAATGGTTTCATTTCACATAAAAAAAAAAAAAGAAAGAAAGAAAGAAGGAAAAAGAAAAAAAAATTCATCAAAAGTTTCTTTCCGTTTGGTTTCTCCTCCAGTGATTTTGAAATAGGACTAAGTTGTCAAAAACCTGATTTACATACAACGTTTTCGGCTCTTGTCTGGCGTAGAACAGGCTATAACTGGATTCTGAAACTAGCAGCTTAAGCACAGAAAACACCAAATGCTTTTGTAGCTGAAGATAATAATGAGTGCTCATTTGGCATGAAATATAAACAACTCATTAAAGGACTTCCAATATCTTTTTAAAAAATAAAGAAAACAATACAGTCCAGGAGACAACATGGTAACTCTGAGTTTCTGGTCACCAGGCAACCTCTACAGAGCACAAGCCGGTGGGAATGGAGTCCCTGGCTCCTCCTTCTTTGGTCACAGAGCAAGTTGAAGAGTGGGGCCTGGGGGTCACCATGGCTTCCCATCTGGTTGATCTTAGATATGAAGTCACATTATTGAGAAATTATTGACATCTTTGGGACTGGAGAAAAGGCTTAGCAGCTAAGAGCACTTTCTGCTCTTGCAGAGGACCTGGGTTCGGTTCTCAGCACCCACACTGGGTGGCTAACAATGACCTATAACTCCAGTTTCGGGGGAATCAGACTCTCTCTTCTGACCCCTACAGGTACCAGGTGTGCACTGTGGCATGCACATACACTTCAGCACACACACCTACAGAGAAAATAAAAATAAGTATATTGTTTTTAATAATTTACACATTTGATATTTAGATCACTGTGGGGGGAATGGGCTATGCACAGACAGCCTGTTCTCCAGTCAAGCTGAGGTCTTGAACCCCAGTGGGACCCAATGGGTGGTTTTCCACCTACATGGGATGGAAGGCGTTTGATCATGTCTCCTGGACCCCTGGCTCCTGTCAAAGTTACCGCTCCCACAGCCCCCACAAGAGAGGCATGTGGCTAGCAGTCACGTAGACAATGTCCCAAGCTTCTGGCCTTCTGGCTAGATTACTCCTCACAGTTACCTAGCAACAGCAAGATAAGCCCACTATAAGAGGGGCTGTTTGACCCCTCCTCCTCTCTAAGCTTTTACCTCTCTCTCTCTAAACCTTCACCTTTCTTACTTTCTAACTCTTTCTCTCTTTCCTTTCCCCCTTCTCTCCTCTTGGCCATGGCTGGTCTCTTTCTTTTACCTTCTCTCTTTCCCCCTGCCTTTCTACAATAAAGCTCTAAAACCATAGACTGTCTCTGATCATGAAGGCCCACCATGCTTGAAAGATGGGATAGGCTTTCTCCTAACGAGCTGTGTCTAACCTCCCATCAGAAGACCTTCCTACGTTGCAGCCACGGACTGGGCTAAAGACTCTTGCCTGTATGGGAACCACCCAGCGCCCTTCTTTCCCCTGCCCTCTCTTCCCATACCTCCAGGGACAAGTGCCACCCCAGGGCCCCTATTCTGTTCTCAGCTCCTCTGCCGTATCCAGCGTGGGATACCAGGGAGACTGAGAACCTAGTACCAGGGGCTGCCCCTTGTCCAGCCCCCGCCGTGTGGGGTCAGTGGCTTCACACAGCCAGATGTCCACCCGAGGCCACATGGAATGCATCCAGCAATCCTCCTGCATCCACCTGCCCAGAGCACTGGAAGTCTGGCTGGACTTGGGCTCTCAACCTCCCCCCTCTTTCCCTACACCCATGGCCCTGCAGATCACTATAACACAACACACATAGATAAGTATGTATCTATGACATCACACCATCAAGTTCATAAATATATCTTCTAAGGTTTCCTCCCAGCCCTGTATTATGATTTATGCATGTGTGCTTACATGCATGTGTGTGTGTGTGTGTGTGTGTGTGTGTGTGTGTGTGTGTGTGTGTATAAGGGTTTTTAATAGCTCCACTCTTAGAAAAACATAAATATCCAACACAGTACACAATCCTTTGCCCCACCTGCTGTTTGATTTCTTTCCTAGGTTTGAGTCACCTATGGCCAACTACAGTCTGAGAATATTAAATGGAATAAGTAATTCTAGAAATAAGTAATTAATAAGTTCTCAATGACCATTTTATAGTGTATTGTCACAACCGAGCTGTTATCTTGTTATTAAATCTTACTCTGGCTAGTTTATAAATGAAGCTTTATCAGAGGTTTGTGTGTATTCGAGAAAACCTACTTAGGATCTGAGAGTAAGTGGGGTTTCACATATCCACAGGAGGGCCTTGGAAGTTATGTCCAACAGACATGAAGAGACCAGTACATGGTTAGGTCCAAGCACCAGACTAGAAAGTAAAAATCCAGAACTTTCTATCAATATACAGTGGAAACCTTGTGCCATTTACCCATGACCTCCCTGAAGCCCCCAGTGACCACCATTCTACTCTCTAGTTCTGTGGATTTGAGTAGCCGTGATTGATCCCCCATATAACCAACACCCTTTTTAGCAATCTTATATTTAAGGTGAAGTTTGAGTTTGGCATAGGTCCAGGAAGCAGTACACAGTCTTAATAGATCCTTGTTTCTGGTCAGTTTCTTTTCTATACGTGGTCATGTTGGACATGCCTAGACCATACTTTTAGACCAAGTGACTTCAGCCTCTTTGGTGTGCTCTCCCTGGGTTCTAGCTCAACCTGTCCTTCCTCTATTGGTTTCAGGCCAGCCTGCAAGCTCCTAAAGTTTTGAACTAAGGAAGCATATGGTCACTATTTGCTGAGGTACAGGCGTAGATTGTGGCTGGGTGTGGTAGCTTCTCTCTGAATGTTCCTGTGTTCCTGTGGGGTAGCAAAACCTTCAGAAAAAGGAATGGACTCCAACTAGAATATTAGATATCAGGAGGCAGAGGAGGTATTAGAAAGGACCGGGGTTGTCATCAAAGTGAAGCACACGCAAGGCCTGACCAAGTGCTTTGGGGTAGACCAGTTGTTCAAGTCACACCATTGCTCACTGTTGCAGTTGCAAGACTTCCCTTCAGCCTTTTTGACTTGGCTTTAACAAGAGGAAGGCTAATTCCTGTAATGTAGCCTTGATAATGCTCTATATTGGGTGACAGGGGACTCTGATACCCAGAGTGAGGGCTTCATTCAACAGAAGATCTAAATACAGGTCTGAGAAAGACATCTGAGCAGAGAAATCCTCTGCAGGAGCCTGACTGTCATGCGTATCCCTAGTCCTCACTATTTTGCAAGTATTCTGGATGTGTAGTATTAAGACCCACAAGGAATGAGTCACTGATGACATCACCTCCATCCCTGCCTGAAGAACCAGTTTCACCTGCCCACTGCCTCCACTTGTCACCTACTAGATTCCGGCCCAGGTGGCAGGCTTTACTGTTAACTTGAAACAAACTAGGGTAATTTAGGAGAAGAGAGCTTCAATTAAGAAAAACGCTTTCATCAGATTGGCCTGGAGGCAAGCCTGTGGGGTATTTTCTTTTTTAGTGATTATTGTAGGAGAGCTCAGCCCAGAGTGGGTGGAACCACCCCTACAGAGGCTGTGTGGAAAGGCAAGTTGAAGGAGCAAGGAAAAGCAAGCCAGTGAGCAGCATTCCTCCATGGCGTCTGCCTCCAGGCCTGCCTCCAGGTACCTGCTTTGAGTGACGGTGACCCCTCCCTCTTACACTTACTCCCTGCAGAGGATGTTTTCTTAGCATAGTAGCTACCATTTCGGACATTTAAGACTAAGAGTCTGAAAATTATCTCCAGAGTCTATAGACACACGTGTCTAGCATGGTGTCAAATGACCTTTTCTGGGGCAACATGAACTAATGACTATTGACTCCAGATAGGGTACCAGTGACAGACAAAATAATAATAATAATAATAATAATAATCTATGTAAGTCTACCTTGGTTAAACTAATAAGAGTAATGGGTTACTTATATGAACATGGAACAGGGGCTATTTATTGGAGTAAACAACTTACAAATAGCTACACCACTGAAAAAAGTCTCTCCTTCTCCCCCAGCAATTGCTAACCTATATATATCATAAGGGAGGGAGGGAGGGAGGGAGGGAGGCAGGCCCCTGCCAAGGTCTTCAGGAGTTCCCAGTTTACAATTTTACGCTATCTTCTTTTAGAAATCATATGTTAAACTCTACATGCTCTGAGTTGTGGAGTCCTGCAGCAGAGCTCATCCCCACCCTGTACTGATGTGGGCTTGACACTTTCCAGGAAAAGCTCCCTAATACACTCAATGCCTTTGGGAGACTCAAAGCATGCTAAGGTCTCTGGCTCCCTGGCTTGCAATCATTATCACACATTCTTTACTAGGGTGAACATGAAAATCCAAGGAGGAACCCAATGCATAGCCAAGAGCTTCATCATCTAGAACAGGAGGCTGGTGGGAATGTGGAATGGTGGCATTTTCACACACACACACCTCTCTGTGTCTGCCATGGGAAGAAACCCTCACCTCCTCACCTGATTCACAGGTGATGCTGCTGCTATGACTGTGACTCCTCCTCCTGTCAGCACCAGGGAGTTAGTTATCTGCTCCCCTGGAGTGATAGTGGAAAGGGGGAGGAGATGGTGCAAGACACTTCTGAGAGGAAGTACAGCCTGGATTCCCCCCATGCGAATGGGGGGAGGGAGAGAGACACATACCACATGCCATTTTACCTATCACCTCACTCTGCTTTAAATAGTAATGACTTCTATGCTGAGCACTGCAGGCTTTGTTTGAGATCTGGTCTTTGCTAGGATACACAGGATCTCCAGTCTCAAAGGCAGCTCCCATGTTCAGACCAACCTGCACGGCCCACAGCATATGGCCAGGAGGAAGTGCAGTGTGTGGTGGTGTGCTGTAATACTGTACCGTCTCCTTTGTTTTCACCAGTCACCCCTTTAAAGGCTCTCTCTCCAGATATAGTCAGATTCTGAAGAACTAGGGCTAACCACTTCCACAAACAGAACTGGAGGGACACAAGTCACAATTCAACAACGACCATGGTGACATCCACCTGTAGCTGTAGAACCTGAGAGGCTGAAGCAGGGGGATGTAGATTTCCAGGCCAGCCTGGGTTCCACCGTGAAACCATGTCTCAAACAACAATACCAAAGGAGAAAAACACAAGGGGTGGGTGGGACAGGGGGAGCTGGAGAGATGACTAGCCTCAACAGTAAAGACCTTTTCCTGCTCTTCCAGGGGACCCAGGTTCAGTTCTCAGGGCACATGTCAGGTGGCTCACAACCACCAGCTCCAGGGAGAGGGTGTTATAGGGGGAGAGGCCTCTTCTGGTCTCTATAGACAACATACTTGGCGTCTACTCACATTGACACACATACACATAAATTAAAAAGTAAAACCTGTACAAGAACAAAATCAAACATTTTTATTGTAAAAACCAACGGTCGTATACAGGTTTAAGGTACAGTCTTTGCTGGAAAAGAAACATATTTATTCTCTGCTGATTCATCTCCTACTCTGGTACCTAATCCTGCCCCGAAAGCACTGTTCAGAATGGGTGAACACTCATCTGCTATGCTTGGAGATGGTGCCTCAATCATCCTTACAACTGCACCCGACTCCTTGGCCTGTCCCCACCTCCACACTGCCAGCCTCCCTCTCGTCAAAGGCATGGTCATTTCCCAATCTTCACCCTGCGTGGTCTACCAGAAGTACTTTCCAGGCCTGACCTCCATCCTTCTGGCTCTCCCTTCCTCTCTCAGCTGATCCTCCTGTCCTTGCTTTCCTCCGAGGTTCATGGGATCTTGTCTTGAGTTCCTCTCATGCTGAAAACAATGGGTATTTCCCAACATTCGTAGTTAGTTTACATGTAAGCTTAAGTCATCCAACCTGAACTTGACCTATCTGTTCTGTGTCTGCTAGATATCAAAAGCTCGCCATTTTCAAATCCAAGCCCCTTACCTCTTGCCATAAAACATGCTCTGCTCACAACCTTGACTTCCTTAGGGAAGGACCCTTCCTCTGTCTACTTTTTCAGAACCAAAGTGTCAGGGCCAGATTTGATGGTTCTTCTTTACCAAACCCTACCTCCAACTCTGGCAAAATCTTTCTGTTCCACTAGATGTCACCTGACTGTGTCTGTCACCTCTACCACCAGCAGCTTCTGGTCAATGTCATGGTCCAAGCCTCCATTATCCCCTACCCAGAGTACTGCAATGGCCTCTTGTTTATTTAATTTTTTTAATTATGGAAAATGTATATAATAGAATTTACTATTGTATTTTTTAAAAAATCTTTCTCTGTGAGTACAAGCCCCATTGCACATGTAGGGGTCAGAAACTAAATAACCTCAAGTGTTGGTCTCTGCCTTCTACCTTCTTTGAGGTAGGGTCTTGTTCTTCCTACACCAGATTGCCTGACCCATAAGCTTTCCCCCACATATCTGCATTCTGGCTCACAGTAGAAGCACTGCAGTTGCTGCGGCCTCTGGCTTTCTGTCGGTTCTGATGATCTGAGCTCAGGCCCTGGAGCCACCTTCCTACCCCACCCCCAATCCCTCCCTCTAACCATTTTCAAACAGATACTCTGGTAGCATTCGGAGCATTCACAGTGTTGTACTATCGCAGTGATTCCCAGAGTTTCTCTCTTCTTCCCAACAGAAACTGTGTGTGTTGGGTGTTGCCTCATGCCCTCCCCAATCCTAGACCCCAGTTAACCTTTTACATTCTCTCCCTATGAATTTATCTGACCTGAGGACCTTGTATGGCCGGAAGTGTCCAGTATCTATGTGCCCTGTTGTGTCTGGCTTTTGTCACTTGGCTCAATGAGCAAGGTGACTTGACCAGTCTCTGGGTCTCATCCTCCCACACTCCACAAAAAAAACAAAAAAACAAAAAGAAAAACAAACAAACAAAAAAAACCCTACTGACATTGTTGATTGAATCGTCTCACACCTCACACTCTCCCATGGATGCTCAACTCTGTACAAAAATTAAATTTAGTCTCTGCCTGTGAAGCCTTATGCAGTCGGCCCTCTTACATCCCTGATTTTGTTACTTTCCCAGAACCCTCTGCTTCATCCACAGTGACCTCCTTGCCTTGCTCAAATACGTGAGACACATGCTCACCTCAGGGCTTCTGTGCTGGCTGACCTCTCTACCTGAAGCACTGTTCCTCTAGATAGTTCCTAAAGTCTGCTCAAACGTTCCCTGACTGTCCTCTATAAAATCCTAATGCTACACTTCGGCCCCACTCTGTAAGCTTTCCCGTGTAACTCTTCCCAAGCACTCATTATTTGGAGAGCATGTAACAAGGTATATAATGTACTTGTTATCTCTGTTTATTGTCTCACTATGTACTTAGTGGAGGGTCTATAAACACAGGGACTTTATCTGATATATTCTCTGCTCTAATCTAAAGGCTAAGAACCAGCTGTGTCCATCTTGAAGTAGGCATTTAATAAGTGTTTGTTGGATGACTTATTAATGGCATGAAATGGTTGGTATAACCAGTAAATCAAGCAGTTGCCACCCTAAGTATTCAGTGCAATCGTCCAGGGTTGATCTTAAACTCTGATTTCATATCTCCCTCCAAAACAACAAAAGACTAGCCTGTGGACAACCTGTACTGGCTAGTTTTGTGTCAACTTGGCACAGCTGGAGTTATCACAGAGAAAGGAACTTCAGTTGAGGAAATGCCTCCACGAGATCCAGCTGCAAGGCATTTTCTCAATTAGTGATCAAGGGGGAAAGGCCCCTTGTGGGTGGGACCATCTCTGGGCTGGTAGTCTTGGTTCTATAAGAGAGCAGGCTGAGCAAGCCAGGAGAAGCAAGCCAGTAAGTAACATCCCTCCATGGCCTCTGTCAGCTCCTGCTTCCTGACCTGCTTGAGTTCCAGTCCTGACTTCCTTTGGTGATGAACAGCAACGTGGAAAGTGTAAGCTGAATAAACCCTTTCCTCCCCAACTTGCTTCTTGGTCATGATGTTTGCGCAGGAATAGAAACCCTAAGACAATAGCCTTTTCTTTTTTCTTTTTGGTTTTTTTTTTTCAACTTCTTAGGTTTTCCCAATTCACAGTGAAGGTTAAACACAGTGATGGGCACAAACACATTCCCCAAGACACAACTAATCTTCAGAAATAGTTACATAAGGAACCTTTCCCTATCCCACCCCAGAATTTCCATCAAAGCTTCTCTTGATGAAGTGGGAATTCACATTACATCTTGCTGGTTGGGAAAATGTTGCTCTTCCCTTCTAGATCCTATCTCAACCAAGCTCCTTATGTCCCAGAAAAATAACTGTACTAAATATAGCCAGACTGGGCTATTCTTCTAAAATCTTAAAAATATTTCTCTATGAGTTAGATTGATATGATAATCAATGCCTATCTTCCTATCTTCTGGCCTTTGTCCAGAGAAATGGTTCTCTCGTGTGTGTGTTTGTCTGTCCATGTCTGTGTGTGTTTGTCTGTCCTTATCTGTGTGTGTTTGTCTCTTTGTCTGTCCATGTGAGTGTATATCTGTCCATGTCTGTGTGTACCTAATTTTCTGTCTATGTGTGTCTGTATGTATGTGTGCACATGCGTGTCTGTCTGTCCCATGTCTGTGAGCATTTCTTTGTGTTTATCTGTCTGTCAGTCCATGTATGTGTGCATATGTGTGTGTAGTTTACGTATGTATGTATGTATGTATGTATGTATGTATATATGTTTGTGGTGGGGCCTTATGCTGTGCAAGCACTCTATCGCCCAGCTACATTTTCAATCACTGCTGTTGTTTTGAGATAGTCTCTTACATAGCTCAGACTGGCCTAGAATTCACTATGTAGAAGGTCAAGGATGACCTTGAAGTTCTGAATATGGCTTTTCCAAGCCCTTCAAAATTTTTCTTTTGAAGCAAGGTGTGGTGGCGCAGGCCTTTAATCTTAGCACTTGGGAGGCAGAGGCAGGTAGATCTCTGCTAGTTCGAGGATAGCCTAACAGTAATTCCAGGGCAGCTAGAACTGTCTTAAATTTTTTTTTTCTCTTGAGAAAGACCTGCCAGGCTGGCCTCACACTTGAATCTTTTTGCCTCAGCTTCCTGAGTAGCTGGTATCTATCAGGGGAAGGGTATGTATCATTACATGTAGCAGTTCCATTCATACACTACTTAATTTAATCCTTAAAACAACTCTCCAAAAAAAAAAAAAAAGATAAAATGCTCCAATTTTCTGATGGGAAAAAGCTCAGAGAGGTGGACTCACCACAGTCATATGTGAACTGGGGACCAGATGTACTAGCTCTGACCATTGACCTACAGGACTTATGTGGGCTTAGATATTTCAAAACCTACTTTAATAAGGGTTCTTAAACTCTTCAACCTCCCTTCTAACCCACCAAGCAAAAGTAGGGGCAAAGATGGTTAGGGGACAAGGGAGTGTGGTCCTGTTTAGAAGTAGTTCTCTGGGGCAATTCCAATCTTCATTACCAGGATATCAGTAGTTCAGTCCAAAACACTAAACATGAATTAGTAGCGGCAGCTCAATCCAGAAGAAACCTTGAGAGTCTGCCAAATTGGCACAAGTCATCCACAGAAGTGACAAAAATCAGCTGGAAGAAGAAACCACAAGAAGTTCTCTGGTGCATTTCTCTCTATGAAGACATAACAAGAGATGATCAGCAAAGACCAGCAAAGCATTGCAAGGTGAACCAATGCCAAGAGCTGCTTCTCATTTCCTGTAGGGCTATGTTTATATTCCTTCTAAACATCAAGAGTCCTCTCAAGCATCCACTCCATGAAACATCCCATGCCCTTCCACAAGACGACAGCTTCCAGAAAAACATTACATGATGCAACTGAGTCTCCAAAGAAACCAGAAATTTCCCCTACAGGCTGTTACAATTTAATCACATGGCCATGACCCTCAGAACTCTGGCAAACAGTTGATAGGGAATTGGGTGACCAAGAGCCAAGTTCTAAACATTCCCAGGGGAGGGGCTGGATGCAGGAAGAACTATGTGGCTTCATCTCTCACCTCCTGGAAGTCCTTGTTTGTGAAGAGTCAGCTGTGTCCCAGAAGACGCAGAGCCAATGCAGCAGATGGGGCTTCATCTTCAAGTCTAAAGTGCAAGAATGAGATGCAATTTGACATCGTCAGAAGCCACATGGTTGCACCATGGGAGTAAAGGGAGAAGGACTAAGAGATAAAAGTGACTATGGCCAGAATTGGGTCTCCCTGAAGTAACAAAAGGTTTCCAGATCATTTAAAATAGTAAACCTGTCTCTGTATTTGAAATTGTAAGACACAACCGCCTTTTGCTCCTGCCACCAGGCCTTTCGCACCACGATGGACTTTGTTTCCTTACAAGAGTGAGCCAGAGCTAACCCTTTCTCCCTTCACTAGCTTCCTGTCGGGTCACAAATAGTTAAGTAACTAACACAGTGGAGCAGACTGATGGTGAAGAGCAAGCCTTTTCACAGAGTTCACCATCACCTCCCCAGTCTGTTGGTCTCAACCCTAGACTTGGCCCATGTGCAAACTGTCCCGTGCTCTTCATAGTGAAGATAGTCTATCGTCCAGTGTCCTATTGGCTTGTATTTGTATTCCAGTTACTGGAAGAAGGGAACTCCATTTGAGCTGAGCAGTGGCCCTCATCTCTCACAGCTCCACATTTGAACCAGGTTCTTCTTAAACACCAGGCTGTCTGGCCTTACACTTCCTAAAACTATCAGTCTACAGCGCACTGCTAGGTACTTCTGGCTCAGGTCCCCAGCCTTGATTTGGTGTCAGCTGATTCCTTCGAGACTCTAATTCTTCTGGACTTCAGGAGGTCAGCTGAAGCTCAGTATTTTAATTCTTACCATTAGAAGTCACCATAGTTCTTAAATTCCCCCTTCCCACAAGAGACTTAATACACCCTTCTCTGCCAGGAGGCACAGACCATCCCCTCCACGTCTTTATTTTATTGTCATTACACAGTAAGATTTAATTGTGTTGAATGACAGCATGCGTACAGGGCTCCTTGATGAATTGCAGTTGATGGCACTAGGGTGGCATCCTGAGGCTCCTCAACACAGGTGTCCCTGATCCCTGCACCCATATGGGAGGCAATGGATCAGGGACAAAGCCATGTGTTTATTCTACAGAGCTGTCCCATTCCATGTCCTGAAGCAACAGTCATACAATAAGTTGATGGTTTATGAAACAACACCAAACTGATGTCAGGTCTTAACCTCCACAACTAGCTGCAGGACAGCACTGACGTAGTCACTAAATGTTTTAGAAGGACAAAGGGAGAGATAATGGCTGACTGCTAAACACAAGGACAAAAGGATTGCCTGAAAAACTTCCTATCTGTGTTAGAGGACCTGTAAGGGATATTCACTGTTGTTCAGTCTGGAGGACCTGTAAAGGTAGTTTAGCTACACCAATTTGGCTTCCAGAGGGTCAGGCTCCCAGCCACCTGCCCAGGAGCTCTTTGGATCCAAGAATGAAAGACACACACACACACACACACACACACCAGCTCGTTTTTTGACATGCTGTGACTAGCTCAAAGGCTGGGCACTTCTAAACCTTTCCCGTCTACTCCAGACCCAGTCGGGGAAGTGGCCAGTGCCCACTGACTCGAATTCTCACATGACTGGTTGGCTGGCTTTCTCTCCTGCAGCTCCTGCATCCCATCCTTCTCCCTGGAGTCATGGCAATTCTCTTTCCTTTCTCTCAGTTCCTAGCCCGTGTAAATCTAAAGGTCCTGCCTCAGTCTACCTGTCCAGCATTGGCCATTGGCTCTTTATTGATTGATCAAATACCAATTGGGGGCAAGTACCTTCAGTATTTGGGCATGCAGATTCCAGATTTTGGGGGCCAGATTAATTCAAAGCATTGGAACCAATCCCCAACAGGTACCATAATTCAGAATTATCTGAGCACCCATCAGCAGGGGTATAGGTCATTAAATTGTGGTATTGACACACAGTGGAATGGACTAGACTTATTATAGAGTCTGTTTTAGTCAGGGTTTCTATTCCTGCACAAACATCATGACCAAGAAGCAGTTGGGGAGGAAAGGGTTTATTCAGTTTACATTTCCACATTGCTGTTCATCACTGACTGAAAGAAGTCAGGACTGGAACTCAAGTAGGTCAGGGAGCAGGAGCTGATGCAGAGGCCATGGAGGGATGTTCTTTACTGGCTTGCTTCTCTTGGCTTGCTCAGCCTGCTCTCTTATAGAACCCAAGACTACCAGCCCAGAGATGGTCCCACCCACAAGGGGCCTTTCCCCCTTGATCACTATTGAGAAAATGCCTTACAGTTGGATCTCATGGAGGCATTTCCTCAACTGAAGCTCCTTTCTCTGTGATAACTCCAGCTGTCTCAAGTTGACACAAAACTAGCCAGTACAGAGTCTTAGTGATAAAAGCCAATGATAACAAGTATAGATACAAGACATATAATACAATATAATTTTATAAAAATTCACCAAACATAAGACAACAGAAGTGATATATAGATGTTCCTTTGCCTATATACATACACACACACACACACACACACACACACACACACACACACAAAAGCAAATTAAAGACTGAAAATATTTTAATAAAAAGATGTGTTAAGTCTGTGGCATATCATAGCCTAGGCCTCACACACACAGTAGCTTCACTCAGAGCACTCATGTTATCTTCCAGTAGGGCAAAAATCATCTCTCATAAGTCTATTTTATAATGAAGTATTGGCAATCTCAAATGATGTTTTCTCTTTCTCTCTGTCTCCTTTCTTCCTTCCTTCCTTCCTTCCTTCCTTCCTTCCTTCCTTCCTTCCTTTCTTCCTTCCTTCCTTCCTTCCTTCCTTCCTTTCTTCCTTTCCTCCTCCTCCTCCTCCTCCTCCTCCTCCTCCTCCTCCTCCTCCTCCTCCTCCTCTTCTTCTTCTTCTTCTTCTTCTTCTTCTTCTTCTTCTTCTTCTTCTTCTTCTTCTTCTTCTTCTCCTTCAAAGAGTCTTACAATATAGACCACTCTGGCCTTGAACTTACAGAAATCCACTTTCCTCTGTTTCCCAAGAGCCGGGATTAACGGTGTGTGCCACAATGCCTGGGTACCTCAAGCAGCATATTGATGACTACAGTAAAAACAAACCCCAAATGTCTGCATGAGGGAAATGTCCCATCTCATAAGGTTGAAAAATTAGAAAATAAACCAGTGTAAATTAGACACCATCTGCACTCACATATGTCTGGAAATGGATGAACATGGGCTAAAAGCACAAGAATAGGCAGTGTGGGGAGGGACAAAAATGGAACTTGAGAGAAACAATAATTGAATAGGGTGACCCAACAGCTATGGCAAAGGGTCACGTGTGGAGGCAGGAGTCTCCGTGTTGGAGACTGCTCTGAGGTGTTTTTGTAGTCACTTAATTTTATGAAGTATGAACTCTTTTCTAGGAGGAAACTAAAGCACAGTGTAGCTAGACAACTCTACAAGTAGCTCAGGGGGAGGTTATGGCGGGCATCCCCAGGGCCAGGCAATCTGGCTCCAGACTCTGGGCCTGTGACCATTACACCTGGAGAGGGGTAAATTGGTTGATAACACAACTATTTCCCGAGTTTTCGGGCAGAGTAATTTGGTATCTTTGAAGCAGGAAATCATTAGAGAGCCTCTAACCCAGGCTTTACAACAGACCCAGCGGCTCTCCCGGGCCAGCATCAAGAGACTGAGTTCAAAGGCAAGGCTTGCTCTGTTCAGCTTCAGGACAGATCCTGGGAGCTTTAAACATAGAGTCTCCTCTTTATTTTTCTCTTTAAAAATATTTAAACATCATTTTTTCATGTGTGAGTGTATGTTTATGGTTATGGTTTTGTGTGTGTGTGTGTGAGAGAGAGAGAGAGAGAGAGAGAGGAGAGACCCTGCCTTCATATATAAGATAGAGAGCAATTGAGGAAGGTACCAGATATCAACCTTTAGCCTCTATATTCATTCTCTCTCTCTCTCTCTCTCTCTCTCTCTCTCTCTCTCTCTCATTTGAACCCAAAGCAAATCAGTTCATCTGGTCTAGTTAGCCAGTTTGCTCTCAGGACACTGTCTCTGCCTTCTGAGTTCTGAGATCATAGACAGACCACCATAACCACCCAGCATTTACATGGGTGTTGGGGACCCAAACTCTGTTCTTCATGATTGACAGGTAAGTGCCACTGAGCCATCTTCTCATCCCTTTTTATCTTTAGGTGGGAAAAAACCTATTTTGCTAGCAGAAATTAATGAAATCTGGTTTTGCCTTGGGATGGTAGGGTAGGGGTAGTCACTATAGAAACTATAGTTACTGTGCCTTATCGATGTACCAAGTATCAGCCCTGCTTCATTCTGACCTTGAAGAGCCCTCTGACTCAACAAGAAAGCCTATCCTTCCAAAGATGACAAAACCCAGGCTCAGAGAGACCGCGTAGACTGCTCAAGGCTAACCAGCCATGAAGTGGCTGAGTTGGCCTTCCAACTCTATAATACGACATATCACATCATCACAAGATAGCTAGGGAGACAAAGACAGGAAAGCAGGGGAGACTAGAAAGGTTAAATCTGTGGAGGTGTGGAGGTTCGTGTGCACATGGTCTCTATATGAAGTGGTTCTAAGAGAAAGCTAGACTCAAAAGGACTTGATTTCTCTGCAGCAGTCTTAGAGCAACATTTGTGTTCCACGTGTTCTATAAACAAGAGGTAGACCCACACAATCCCTAGGAGGATTGATGGTAGTGGAATTGCAGCTTCCCTCACCCCAGAGTGGTTTAAAGGCACAGAGTCTTAGCTGGGCCTGCTAGCACTAGCATATAATCCTACACACTCAACAGACCAAGGCAGGAAAAGTGTAAATTCAAGGACTATGTAGGTTAGGCTACAAAGACAGCCTAGAACTTGACACCCTCTCTCTCAAAAAATTAAATTAAATTAAATTTAATTAAAAAAAATACAGGGTCTAGAAAAATGGCTCAATTATAAAGTGTTTGTCAGTGCTTCATCTGAGCCCAATCCCAAGAATTCACATTTTGAAAAAGAACAACAAACCTGTCTGTGGTGGTGTTTGTAATCCGAGCACTGGGGAGGCAGAGGAGACCCTGTGGCTCTCTGACAAGTCTGCTTAGCTAAACTGATAAGACCCAGGTAAAAGTGAGAGACCTTGCCGAAAGAGAGAAAGAAAGAAAGAAAGAAAGAAAGAAAGAAAGAAAGAAAGAAAAAGAAAGAAAGAAAGAAAGAAAGAAAGAAAGAAAGAAAGAAAGAAAGAAAGAAAGAAAGAAAGAAAGAAAGAAAGAGGTATCAAGAGACTAAATAAGACATTCAAGCTTGGGCTGGTGAGATGGCTCAGCATGTAAGAGCACTGACTGCTCTTCCAAACGGTCCTTGAGTTCAAATCCCAGCAACCACATGGTGGCTGACAACCATCTGTAATGAGATCTGACGCCCTCATCTGGTATCTGAAGACAGCTACAGTGTACTTATATATATAATAAATAAATCTTAAAAAAAAATAGACATTCAAGCTTGACCTCCAGCCTCCACATGCCCCCACACACGTATGTACTCTCTAACACATACATGTTATGGGAAGCCCATCAGAGATGACCAATCAGACATAGTTTATAGCCAACAGAATCTTTATTCCCACCAGAGAGACTATACTCAGGTAACTGGTATAGCACCAACTGGTCCAACTGCTTCCCACTTCCATTTTAACTCTGCCTTTCCAACCAACACACACTGTTAGCATTCTTTCTAGGCTCTGCCTCACGGTTACTTAGCAACAGTCAGGTGTGCCTGACTCACTATAGAAGGGGCTGCTTGCCCCCTCCTCACTTTCTTCTCTCCTCATTCCCCTCCCCCCTCTCTCTCCAAGTGTTCCTGACCAGCCTCTACTCTCTCTCTCTCTCTCTCTCTCTCTCTCTCTCTCTCTCTCCCTCCCTCCCTCCCTCCCTCCCTCCCTCCCTCCCTTCCTTCCTTCTCAACTCCCCTTCCCATGCCCTAAATGAACTCAATTTCATACTATATCCATCATATGGCTGGTACCTCAAGGGAAAGGGATGACTCAGCATGGGCCCGCAGAGGCACCCCCTTCCCCACACCTCACCTTACCTGGCTCTACTAAACATATCCCTGGTTCCTTCTTTCTTTTTATAAAACACAACACACACTCATACAGAAAAACACAAAGTAAAGACAAACAGACATGGATATCACATATTCATACACCCGAACAGACCAGAAGAGCCTCAAGTGGATACCTCAAGTGGATCCTGGACTCAGGATCTGTGTTCAGTTCCAACCTCTTGTCTACTAACCAGATGGTCCCACCTACAGATCACCTTGCCTCCAGAGGTGGTTAGACCAGATCAATTTTTATTTACCTTGGGGGAGGGGAAGTGGAGGTGGGGGTGCCTCAGCCAGCAAGGAAAACCTCTGTGGCTGAGTCCTGGAATGCCTCCAGTGTATACCCCCTTAGGAGTCATCTCTAATCGCACACTCTGCCCTGATGGTTAGGCGTCTGGAGTTTCCTAAGTGGCGGGTCCAGTCTCTAGGGACCTCAGCCGAGCCTATACAGTGTTACACAGACCCCACCAGAGATACCAGATGACCACTCAGACACCATCTATAATTGAAAATATTCCAGCCTTCTGGGATTACACTCAGGTGCTTGGGAAATAAGTGTAGCACTATGTAGTTGGGTAAGGGGCTTTAGAAGCAAAAACTACATCCTGGCATCTTGTTGACAGGGGGAGGGTAAAACCAGGCTGGCATTGAAATTGTCAGCAATCCTCTTGCCTGTTAAGTGCCTGGGATTACAGGTGTGCATCACCATGCTAAATTCCGAAGGGAAAGGGGAGAGGGAGGGGGAATGGGAGGGGAGAGGGGGAGGGGGAGGGGAGAGGGAGAGAGGAGAGGAGACTGGCCATGAGCACATAGAGAGGGAGGGGGAGGAAAATAGGGAGAGAGGAGGTAAGGAGGAGCAGGGGCAAGAGAAGAGGGAGCAAGACGGCAAGAGGGAGGGGAGGGGGCAAGCAGCCCCTTTTATAGTGAGCCAGGCACACCTGACTATTGCCAGGTAACTGTGGGGCAGAGCCCAGACTAAATGCCAACACCAGCGGAGTCCTGATAACTCTCAGGCCTCCACAGTGACTGTGAGAACTCTCATCTGTGCCACTGCCCTGAAATAATAGTGACTCACACCTTTAATCCCAGCACTTGGGAGGCAGAGGCAAGTCTGTCTACATAATGAGTTTCTAGGACTGTCAGTGTTACAGTCAGACCCTCTCAAAAAGAAAGAAAGGAGGAGGAGGAGAAGGAAGAGGAGGAGGAGGAAGAAGGGGAGGAGGAGGACAGAGAGGAGGAGGAGGAAGGGGTGGAGGAGAAGAGGAAGGAAGGAAGGAAGGAAGGAAGGAAGGAAGGAAGGAAGGGAAGTGTGGGGTGCAGTATTCCCAGGTCTGTCTCAGGAAGTGCATATGCCCAGAAATGACAGCCTTGGCTTAGCTCAAGCTGGACTCTAGAAGGACCTCGGGCAGTTAGATCAAAAGCCAGCATGTCTGTGGAAGTTGTGAAACTGGTTCCTCCAAAAGGAACCATCTCCCCTTGCCTCTGGCAGAGAGACAATGTCTCCCTGTTGACATACCCCACGGCTGCATAGCAAAGCCTGGGCTGGCCCTAGGCTCCCACAGGTCCCCACTCACAAGAGTCTGGTCTGGATGGCAAAGCCCACACGAGCTTCCTGGCCCTTCTCCTACTCTAAACTCCCAGGCTTCCCCTCCCCCAGCTGCTCACTCTCCTTATAACCCTGCGTGAGTTCCCCACAGTGCTGGCCATGTCCAGTCAGCCTCATTTTCTCCCTACTCTAGACTCTTCCAGATGCCTTCGGATGCCTTCTCTTTCTTACCCACACTAAAACCCTCCGCGCCTAATCATGGATCATGGATGAGCCGTTTCAGTGCTTTCTCTCCTGAGCCCTCCCCAGCTGTCAGTAATTGTGGGTTGACAGAAGCCCCAGGGAGTACAGGGTCTCATAGTTAGGGTTTCCAGTGCTGTGAGCAGGCACCATGACCGTGGCAATCCTTATAAAGGACAACATTTCATTGGAGCTGGCTTACAGGTTCAGAGGTTCAGTTTATTAACACCATGGTGGGAAGGATGGCAGAGTGCAGGCAGACGTGGTGCTGGAGGAAAGGTCTACATCTTGATCTGAAGGCAGCCAGGAGGAGACTGGATAAGTTACACACTGAGCATAGTTGATCATTTAGGACCTCAAAGCCCACCCCCACAGCGACTTACTTCCTCCCAATAAGGCCATACTTCCTAATAGTGCTACTCCCTGTGAGCCAAGCATTCAAACGCATGAATCTATGGGGGACATGTCCAGTCAAACCACCACACCTCGGTCACTATGTTAGTTTTGTTTCATTTTGTTTTGTTTTCTGTTGCTGTTGTAAAATATCTGAGAGGAGGTAACTGTTTGGGACAGTGTATATATATATATATATATAAAACCTAGGCTGGCCTGAGAATCCTTATTCTGGTCCAGGCTGGCCTTGAACTCACAGAGATCCTCCTGCCTCAGCTTCCTGCTGGGATTGAAGGTTTGTACCATGCTGGTCAAGTTAGGTTGACTTTTTTTTTTTTAAGTGGTTTATTTCAGTTTAGGATTCTGCTTCAAGGCTGAAGTTGCATCTGATTATCGTCATTTGGATAGTTTGAATGAGAATGGCTCCCATGGGCACACAAACTTGAATTCTTAGCTGGCGAGGAGTGGCACTATTTGAAAAGGAGGAGGTGTGGCCTTGTTGAAAGAAATGTGTCACTGGGGGTGAATTTTGAGGTTTCAAAAACTCATACCACGCCCAGAGTCTCAATCCCTCTCCCTCTCCACCTCCCCTCCCCCCTCTCTCCCTCCCTCTCTCTCTATCCCTCTCTCTCTCTCCTTTGCCCCCTCTTTCTCTATCTCTGCCTGTGGATCAGAGTGTAGCTCCAACTATTTCTCCAGTACCACACATGTCTCCATGCTCCCACCATGATGATACTGGACTAAGCCTCTGAAACTGTAAGCAAGCCCCCAGTTAAATGCTTTCTTTTATAAGAGCTGCTGTGGTCATGGTGTCTCTTCACAGCAATAGAACTGGCGGTGTCCCAACATGGACAAGTGCATTAAATAAAAAGGCTGGGTACATGTACATGCCCCCTTTCTTATCTGTCTCATTATAAAGCCGCTGTCTTTAATCACGGGGGTTCCACTGTTAGCATTTCCTCTAGGCTCTGCCCAACGGTTACCTAGCAATAGTGAGGTATGAGCCTGGTTCATGTATAAAAGGGATGTTGCCCCTCCATTCCCCCACCTTCTTCTCCCCATGCGTTCCCAGCCAGCCTCTTCCCTTCTTTCTCTCTCCTCCTCTCCTCTCTCTCTCTGTTCTCCTCTGTCCCCTTCCTTCCTCTGCCTCTACTCCCTTCCCCAGACTCCCTTTCCACGTCCCAAATATACTCCATTTTATACGAGGCCTATCCTATGGCTGATACCAGAGCCTGCTAAGGCACCCCCTCCCACCCATCTTATGGCCGCTTTACAAAACATATCGTCCACCCTGGTGGCATTATTGTTTTGTAAAAAAGAGAGGAAAGGATATGTTTGGTGGAGGTGCAGTATGGTATGGGGGAAGTGGGTGCCTCTGCAGGCCCATGCTGAGGCATCCCTTTCCCCTGAGGGACCAGACACAGGATGTTATAGAATAGAATAGAATAGAATAGAATAGAATAGAATAGAATA
The DNA here is from genome assembly GCF_000001635.26 of Mus musculus. Classification (NCBI taxonomy): domain Eukaryota; kingdom Metazoa; phylum Chordata; class Mammalia; order Rodentia; family Muridae; genus Mus; species Mus musculus. The sequence continues at coordinate 6,236,280 of NC_000068.7, read as the reverse complement.
GAATAGAATAGAATAGAGTTTAGGGCAGGGGGTCGGAAGCTGAGGGAGTAGAGACAGAGAAATGCAGAGAGAGAGGGAGAGGAGAGAGAGAGAGAGAAAGAAAGGGGGAGAGGAGAGGAGGGGAGAGGAGGGGAGGGGAGGGGAGGGGAGGGGAGGGGAGAAGAGAAGAGAAGAGAAGAGAAGAGAAGAGAAGAGAAGAGAAGAAGTGGAGGCTGGCTATGAGCACATGAGGGAGGAATGGGAAGAGAGGGGGAAGAGAGGGTAAGAGAATAAGGAGGGGGCAAACATCCCCTTCTATAGTGAGTCAGGCAGGTAACTGTTGCCAGGTAACTGTGGGGCCGAGCTTAGATGGAAGGTCAACAATTATTAATACTGATCAACATCTATCGACTCCAACTCTGAACACTACATTGGAATTAAGTTTTCACCCTAATATGATACAACAGGGATTCAATTCAGCACATGTGGCTTTCTAGAACATACTCAAGCCATAGCCAAGGCACAGTGGTCTCCTGAAGCTTTGGGGTGGCAAACATACTATACTTTTCCATATCACATGCCTGGGAGCTGAGCTATCTATCACCTTAGCATTTACTCATAATTAATGCTATAGTTGTTGCATTCTCTTGTTTTATTTTATTTTATTTTATTCATTCCCTCCCTACTTAAAAATGTTCTCGCTGGTAGTTAGTGCTGCTTCTCTCATGCCTGTACCTTAAGAAATAGAAAAAGCAACCTATATTATAATTTTAATTTTATACATGTAAAATTATATATATATATATTCATATACATATGCATGGATGATGGAGACTGTAATATTAGCTCTTAGGGATTGGAGGCAAGAGGCACAGCTCAAGGTCATCCTTGGCTACATAATGAGTTTGAGGCCAGCCTGGGATGCATGAGAGAGCCCTTGCCCCTTGCCGAGTAAGCAGAATAAAAGAAGCATAGCTCTCCAGGGTCATGCTCTTTATTCTGGATGTTACTGACAACAAAGACAAGGCTGAAGAGAGAGAGAGAGCCTGGTCTTTAGATAGCTAAGGACAGACGGTATTACCACCATAACTCTGGTCTCTAGAATTCCTGCTGGGGATCTTTGTCTGCACCTAAGCCAACAGTAGGCCCCATGCCAGCTGGAGTTTTGGAGGAGTGTAGGGAAGGGGGTTAGAACACTCTCCCATTCAGAGCACCTGTGTGTGCTCCACACCCCTGTGCCCTAGGAAGCAGCTTCTCCTTTGAGTCTTAATGCAGACATCACTTCCCCCAGAAAGCCACTGCTGATGTGCCAGACTAGATAGAGCATAATGGCAAACACGCTCTCCTTGGACCCCACCCTTCTCCTTTGTAGCACTATAAAGCTATAATTAGTGGGTAGCCCCTTGCGTAAAGTCTGTCTGCTGCAGACTAGTAAACTACTTGCAGACAAGGCTCTTTCCCAGGCTTCTGTTCCCAGCACGTGACATTCACCCAGAAGCCTTCAGTTATATACGCTGATTTGATGGCACAGTTATGCAAAAAGTTCTGCAGTAAAGAACCTTACTAATGCTATTTTGATTTGTTGCTGTTGTTGTTTGGGTTTGATTTTGTTGGTTGGTTGGTTTTTTGCTTGGGGTTTGGGCTTTGCTATTTTGTTTTATGGTTTTTCATGTGGCCCAGGCTGGTCTTGAACTTCCTACGCGGTGGAGGATAGGCTTGAACCTTCTCTGCCTCTACCTCTGAAATATTAGAAACACCACCACACCTGCCTAGACACTGTTTTATTTTATAATTTTTTATTTTAAAAATTAAATTTAGTTAATCATATTATATACATATATATGTATGTATATATACACACACACATATATATATATATATGTGTGTGTGTGTGTGTGTGTATACATGTGTACATGTTTATGTATGACAGAGAACAACCTGCAAGAGGAGGCTTTCTCCTTCCACCATGTGGAGCCCGTTGATCAAACTCAGGTCCTCAAACTTGAAGGCAAGTGCCTCCACCCACTGAGCCATCTCACCAGCCCTGAAACACTTCTTAGACTTCTCCACTCAAGACACTTTTATTGAGAAGTAGTAACAACCTAAGAAACTAGTCCGACCCTTATCCTAAGGACACACGTTGAGAAGTGCTGCATCGGCCTAGCCATATGCTGCTAAAACCCAAAGAAAGCAGGTGGGAAATCAATGCTGTGTTCCCTGTCCCCTGCCTCAGAGACTCCCACTGTACCAGAGTTAGAAACTAACACTGTTCCCATAACCATTCGGGAGAGTAATGCTCACAGCCACTGTCATCCTCCTGTTCCCTCTCAGATCTGCAGAATCTTGGACTTAGTCAGAAGTGTTATCCACGGGCTCCTGGGGCCATAAAGAGAGGGGCTCCAAGTGCCTCTCTATCCACCACTCTTCCAAAGAGGGCAGGGTTTTGTTTATTTGGTTGTTCATTCGTTTGGTTGGTCAGTTGGTTCAGTTTGGGTTTTTTTTTTGTGCTTGTTTTTTTTCTTTTCTACATCAAGTGAAATTAGCTCCAACCCTGAGTTGTTCAAGGCCAATGCAGAGCCTGACCCTAGATCAACACAGAGGAGAAGGGCGAACATTTCAAATGACAACAGCTACTTGAGGAAATGAGAGATTCTGAAGGGGCCATGTAAGGGACGCTAGTCACTGCCAGGGGAGAGTCCTTGATGTCCAGGAACTGAGTGGAACGCAGCAGCAAGGCTGGGCCAGCCTGCACTGGAGGAAGAAGACAGGGGCCAGGTGGAATCAGAAAGAATAGGTGTCTCCTGGGAGATGAGAGCCTGTTAACAGCCGTGCGTTTGCCAAGGGCAAGGCAGCTGTGCCCTAGCTTGCACATAGCTTCCCACTGTTGAGCCAGTGTAGAAAGAAAGGGAAAATTCTGGACATGAGAAGGATAAGCAGCTGGTGACGCCTCTTTCCAGATGAGAGTCAAGAATTGCAACGACATGTACATTTGCGGAAGAAAGGCCTTTCTTCCTCCCAGCTGTAGATCTGCAAATCTCCAGGAATCTCACCAGAACCCCTCGAGCAACCCTAAGGACCCCTGGCTTTACCTTATCACTGTATTCCCATCTAGGGCAGCTCCAGCATCACCCTGCAATCTCAACAGAAAGAGCACTAGAGACAGAAGGGGAGAGGGTCCCTTAAACAGGTTATGCAAATGAAGTTCCAGAAGCTTCTGAAATCCTATCTACAGCCACCACAAGGACACAGAAAAGCCACTCTCCTCTGAGCAGTCAATACCCACGGCCTCAGGTGGGCCTAGTTCTCTCCCCAGGCTCGGCTCTTGCTATTTTTAATAAGCTTACTACTGGCTCGTTCAGAAATAGTTTTCTGTGTCACGGCCAGGGATCTAGATTAAGGGACCTCCTCAGGCTGCGGCAGGCAGCAATGTGGAGCTATGCTGTCGCCATTGCCCACAACTGACTTTGCCTGTACTAGGGATAGCGGCTGGAGAAAAGGCAGATGTGACTCTGAAATCAAGTGAACAGCAGCATAGATCCAAAGAAGCTCATGGAGGCAGGGTGGGGGAAGATCCAGGGGACAGCCAGCTTCCAGAGAACAGGAAGAAAACAGACCTTTATTTCAACAAATAAAGGTGCTACTTGACCTCTGAAGGTCAAGAGCTATACTGCCACTAAGTGTGGAAGCAGACCAGGGTGATGTTTGGAGGAACAGTGAGGAGAGGGCAAATATGATCAATGATGACCTCTCAACCCAAGTCCAGCAAAGATAGAAAGTCAACTACAGAAGCCAAAGGGGCTCTGGGCAAGTTTGTGCTGCAGCAAAACCAAGGGGAGCCTCAGTGCTCTGTAGGAAAACAAACTATAGAGAAACTTGGTTCTTGTGGGTTGTGCCAGCCTGCCCAGATGTCAGAGGAAGAGATGTCAGTCCGTCACTGCATTTAGAATTCATTCCAAACACAGGGCGATCTCATGTCCATAACTTAATCAGACCCACAAAGAATCCATGTCCAAATAAGGCCACATTAGATAATTAGGGGGAGAATTCGGCCCTATATCTGAGGGCACATAATTTGATTCATGGCATAGTCCTGGACAATTGTTTAATCCCTCCAAGTCTTAATTTTCTCACCTGGAAACTGTGACTCAAAGTCAACTTGTAAGGTCACTGTTGAGGTCTGGGAGAGACTAGGTACATGGGCTGTGATCTAGAGTAACCTCAAGGAGATAATGCTGAAAGAAGCCAGTCACAAAGAGGAAAATACAAAGGATCCTTCTTACTGAAGGTATCAAAAGCCATCCAACAGAAGGTGGATCTGTAGGTCACCAGCTCCTGGAAAGAGAGGCCAGCATGGGAATTTGCTATGTTGCAGAGTTCCAGCTTGGCAGGATAATGAATTTACAGAACCTAGAGTCTTAGTTAGAGTATCTATTGCTGTGTTAAAATGCTGTGGCCAAAAAACAACTTGGAGAGGTAAGGGTTTATTTCAACTCACAGCTTGACATCTGCCACCTAGGGATGTCAGTGCCAGACTGGAGGCAGGAACGGGTCTAAAGGCCATAGAGGAGTGTTGCTTGCTGGCTTGCTCTTCATGGCTGCTCAGCCTGCTCTCCTGTAGAACGCAGGAGTGGCATTGCCATTGTGAGCTGGGCCTTCCCACATCAATTAATCAACCAATCAATCATTCAATGAAGAAAATGATTTGCCATAGTCCAATCTATTGGAGGTATTTTCTCAGTTGAAAGCCCCTCTTCCCAAAGGACTCTAGCTTGGGTCAAGTTGACTTAAAACTAGACAGCATAATTCTTTACAGAACAATAAGAATATACTTAACACTACTGAACTGTACTTTCAAATACCAGAGACACGGCTGGCAAGTTTTCTTGCAAGCTTGACAGCCTGAGTTTGATCATTGGGATTCCCATGGGTTTTATTTGTTTGCTTGTTTGTTGTTGTTAATTTTTGTTTTGGTTTTTGTTTTGTTGTTGTTGTTTTTTGCTTTGTTTTGTTTTGTTGTTGTTTTTTAAATCCAGATGTTGTGGCTTGAATCTGCAATCCCAGCACTCCTGCGAGGAGATGGGAATGAAACTTGCATGAGGAGTATGGCAGGAATGAATTCTGACCCCTCTGAACATACAAACGCTGCTGAGAGGAGACCATGTGTGAAGTCACTGTAATTCAGGTACAGGGAGACTCACACGCCAGCATCCACACATGCACTGCCAAGAATCTACTTAATTCCAGCCACACCCGAACCAGGCTCAGGGGTGTGCGTCTGGAACAAGCCTCTCCTTAACTTTCTAAACCCTCTTTGAGACTTAGGAACGTTTGGGAAGGTCATGGAAAGTTACACAGCTGCTATTGGATGTGAAGGAGAAAGGACATGTGTGTCTTTGAGAAGGTTTAAGATCTGAACTGCAGAAAAATTCCCTACTGGGCCTTTTCTTTCTTCTCCTTTTCAAGGCCCCATGCAGCCCTAGCTGGCCTTGCACTTGCTATGTAGCCAAGGATAACTTTGAGCTAGCTCCTCACCGTCTTGCTCCATCTCACCATTGTCGAAGTTATAGATAGATACATGTTATCAGGCCAGTTCACATGGCCCTGAAGACTGAATTCAGGGCTTCATGCACACCGGGAATGTACTCTATCATCTGGCTATATCCCTACCCTCAGAAATGAGTCCTGACTGTGGGCAGAAGTGGGGACGGGGGGGGGGGGGGCGTTATCCAGTTGGTTTTAGAAAATAAAGAAGCTGATAAGTCAGGGTCTCTGTAACTGACTGGGGTGGCACCAACTTGTTCCTCTGTCAATGATTGCCTGGGAAAACCCAGAAAGCTTCTCGGGGCTCTTAAGTGGAGGACCTGACAAGGTAGGTCTTTGCCCAACACTAAGCCCTGGGCCTCAAGGAAGGGATCTCAGATAAAGAATAGAAGCTTTCTCAAGGAGAAAGCCAGACTCCAAGTCTGGTCTCCTATGTCAATTTACTTTAAAAAAACACCCCAAACCACGGAGATAGTGCCTTGGCACTACAGACATGCCCTAGACTAAGAAGGTCCTCTGAGAATGGGTGGGGTGAAGCCTCCACTTGGCCCTCAGTGAAGAACTGTCCTTTCATGGTAGTTGCTGGCACTGGCTGGACAAGAGGGGACAGAGGTCCAGCTGGCAGTAGGGAAGGAGGAGGAATGACTGTGGCCAAGAACCACCCACCAGGCATCCAACAGTGCTAGGGGAACAGAGGGGCTGTCTTTGTGTAAAGTTTCTCTGCTCTGCCCCACTCCCCTCCCTACCTCAAAACAAACTGACCAACAGTCAGAGGCCAGCAGGAGCCAGAAGGGACAGACTGTTTCGGTCTTGATGAGGCCAAATCCACAGTGGAAATGTATTCTGTTAACCGAGGGCCCCAAGACCAGTCAGAACTTCCTGAAGCAGCCGTGTGCCCAGGAAGGAGGGGGAGAGGGAAGGAGACAACTGCCTTAGAAGGGGACTGGTTGGAACCAAAAATGGGGAAGGGAGACTGGAGAAAGGGGTAATTGCTCACACCTTAGCCAAGAAAGGAACCCAAGGAAGCAAGACGGGGTGTCAGGGGCAGAGCACAGTCTGATAATGCCACAGAGGCAAGCGTTTTACCAGCTGATCTTAGCCCTGGAAATGTGAGTGTGTGTGCATGGATGCATATGTGTGCTTGCATGTGTGTGCATGTGTGCATACATGTGTGCATGCATGTGTGCATGCATGTGTGTGCATGAAAATGCACATGAGAAAATGTAGCATCCTGCCCATGTTTAAGTGGCTCTTGACACACATGCACAGTTGCATAACCATCACCATCATCAACTCTACAACATTTTCATCTTGCAAAATTGAAGCTCTCCCATTAAACACTAACTCCCCAACTCCTCCTCCCCCACCGCCCCTGGCAACTACATTTTGCACTCATTCCCCTCCCCCCCCCCCCCTCTGTCTCTGCATCTGACAGTTCTGGGCTCAGCAACAAGAAGGACCAATGAATGAAGCCGCCACACTCCACCCACTTGTGGCTGTCTTACATCGCTTACTGTAATATCCCCAGGTATCTTAGTTCTGTGGCTGTGAACAGACACCATGATCAAGGCAACTCTTAACTGGGGGCATGCTTATAGTTTCAGAGGATTAGCCCATTATCATCATGGCAGAAAGCAGATAGGTGTGGAGCTAGGAGAGTAGCTGAGAGCTTTATATCCTGATCTATAGGCATGGGCTTTTGAAACCAAAGCCCACTCCCATTGACACACCTCCTCCAACAAGGCCACGCCTCCAAATTATTTCTAAACAGTTCATCAACTGGGGACCAAGCATGTGAATAAATGAGTCTGCAGGACCATTTTCAATCAAACCACCACATCAGATTTCTTCTATGTCACAGCACCTGAAAGAATGTCTCTTTTAGTTAGGGTTTTTTTGGTTTTTTTTGTTGTTGTTGTTGTTTTTTTGGTTTTTTAAGACAGGGTTTCTCTGTGTAGCCCTGGCTGTCCTAGAACTCCCTCTGTAGACCAGGCTGGCCTCGAACTCAGAAATCCGCCTGCCTCTGCCTCTGCCTCCGAAGTGCTGGGATTAAAGGCGTGCGCCACCACTGCCCAGCTGAATGTCTCTTTTAAGTGTGACTAATATTTCGTTGAATATTTATATCACATTTTCCCTAGGCTTCCACCTTGGGCTACTGGAAAGGATATTGCTATGAACACTGGAGTACAGATGTCTCTTCAAGTTCTTCTTTTCCTTCTTTCAGACATACACACAGAAGCAGAACTGGGTCCTCTGGTAGCTGTGTGTTTAATTTTTATTTCATTTCATATTCCCCACTAAGAGTGTACAAGGTTCTGGTTTCTTCACATCCTTGCCAACACTTGTTATTTTCTGGATTTGGGGTTTTTATTTGTTCACTTGTTGTTACTGTTGTTGGGTTTTTGTTTGTTTGCTTGCTTGCTTGCTTGCTTTTAATGGTGGTCATTCTAATTCTAGTGAGTTCTCACTTGAATCTTGAATTTTAAAAAGCTGACTTCTGGGCACTGGCGATATACAGTTCAATTGATACCTGAAATTGATCCCCAACACTGTGTGTGAACCAGGCTTACTGCTTTCCAATCTCAGTGACTTAGGAGATAGAAGCAAGATCATTAGACTTTCAACAATATCCTCAGCCACACAGAAAGCTCTGGGCCAGCCTGGGCTATTTTTAGCCTGTCTAAAGAAGCAAAAGGGAGGTACTGAGGGAAGGCTCAGCATGTTCAGTGCATACACTGCTCTTGAAGAAGACCCAAGCTCTGTGCAAAACACACCCGGGACTCACACCCACCCAAAACACACCTATGGCCCTCAGCATCTGCACTTGAGTTCTCGTATGCACATGTGCACACCCATGTTCAACTGCAACAAAAGGAAGCCTGGGCTGGAGATAGGTTCAGTGACAAAGAATGCAGAGGTCCAAGTTCAATTCCCAGTACCGTGTCAGTTCACGACCATCTGTAGCTCCAGCTCCAGGGGCTCTGGCCTCCGCTGGATCCTGCACCCATATGCACATGACCACACAGAGACACACAGACACATCAACTAAAAATAAAAAAGTTTTTAAATTTTAATTTACTTCTTGTCTGTCCCAGACAAGAGAAATCATCCTTCCAGGATACACACTTCAAAGCACCACTGTTGTGTGTGTGTGTGTGTGTCTGTGTGTGTCTGTGTGTGTCTGTGTGTATGTGTATGCGTGTGTGTGTCTGTGTGTGTCTGTGTGTGTCTGTGTGTATGTGTATGCGTGTGTGTGTCTGTGTGTGTGTATGTGTGTGTGTATGTGTGTATGTGTGTGTGTGTGTCTGTGTGTGTATGTGTGTGTGTATGTGTGTATGTAACTATGTGTGTGTGTGTGTGTGTGTGTGTGTTTGTCACCTTCACTGAAAGCATGACTGTCATGTCACTTGTTGTTCCGCTTCTGTTGTTCATTTGGCACCTTCCACTTCGGGCATCAGCATGAACGAATGGAGTAAGATGCCAGCCCCACAGTCCTCTGGCAGCCTGTTAGGATTGAGAGCTACTGGTTCCCTGTACCGGTAGCCAATGAGTGTGCTCTGTAAACAGCATCACCATTTCCTACGTGTGCCACTAAAAGGAAGAGGTAAGGGAGCCAAGTGGGTTGATTTCTTTGGCCTTTTCTCTCAGCCTTCAAAGCGAGGCTTCTGAAACGCTAAAATCCTTTCCCTTTCAAAACAGCTTGGTTCTCCTAAATGAAATGGGCCCGGGCTCTGAAACCATGAACTTGGCTATAAATTCCCATGTTCCTCTGAGACACAACCAACTGCTTTGTTCCATCCGAGATATTCTGGGATGTTTCTTTGCATGACATATGCATATCCCCAAGGCAACATGGGGCAATAGAGCTAATCAGACAGGATTGGAACCAAAGGGCGATCCTTAATTCCTGTCACTCATGTTGCCCAGCCACTCAGGAAGGATGGCCTTGCCACTTGGACTAAGCAGACGTGTCCGTTCAGTCCATGGTCTCTCCTTTGAAAGGCACAGCAGCCAAACAATGACAGACTGGTTTCCTATGAAAAGGAAACATAAAGGGAGACAAGCAGGCTGTGTGCCATCAAGAGATCAGGAAAGAGAATGAGGTTCCTCCCAGGCAGGGTAGAATCAGAGGGAAAGGCCCTGCCTAAGGAAGCTGTCCTTCTGACAGATGGCGAGTGCCATCCGAGGTCAGTATGGCTCATCCTCCCTGTCCCAGTTTCCTCTTCCACAAAGCAGGCATGTGTGGTGGAAGTGGATCAGGGCTTCCCACAGAAAACAAATGTGCCAGAACACCAGGCCAGGAGAAAGGCTGAGTGCTCTCCCCGGGAAGTGGGGCAGATCCATTAGAACACGATGCATCGGTGCTCTCTGTGGACCTGTGCCAGCTGTGCAGCCTAGAAGGATCCACTGCTGAGAAAAAGAAGAGATGGAGAAACATAGTAAGGTATGTCATTCATAAAAAGCTAGGTGTGGTAGTGCATACCAGAACCCATGAGATACCAAGGTAGGACTGAGAGCCCAAGTCACAAAGCAAGTTCAAGGCTAACTCAGACTATATCGTGTGACTCTATCCCCAGACCAAAAGCAAACAACCCCACCATTCCCTGGGATGTCTGTGAGAAATGAAACTAAGCCCTTTGTGTTATTTAGGCGGATTCAAACTGATCCAATCCATGATGTTGAAGAACCCTCACACAGCTTTGAGCTGACCTGCCTACAAAGTTGACTGTATCAAGTCCAAGGAGGCATTCATTGTTTGGTTAGAGCTCAATACATACCACGGGTAAGAGTAAACTCTTCAGACAACGGTGTAGTTGGGCTAAGCTATCTGGGCCTCAGTACCATCCCTTTGCAACCCACAAGTCTAAATCTTCTACTCAGAGGTACAGAGCTTCCTGAAAGCCCAGCCATTTGCTTGACTCTCACATCTACAGAGGCTGGACTACCAGCCCAGATGTCTTGAGTCCAGATGTGGTTTATTCTCCTTTTTAATCACATTGGGAATGGTAGGAAACATTGACAAATTGTGGTGGTTGGAGTGCGAGTGACCCCCATAGTCTCATATGTTTGCATGCTTGATCCCCAGTTAGTAGAGCTATTTGGAAAGGATTAGGAAGTGTGGCCTTGTTGGGGGAGTTGTGGCCTTATTGGGGGAAGTGTGGCCTTGTTGGAGGAGGTGTGGCCTTGTTGGAGGAGGTGTGGCCTTGGAGGAGGTGTGGCCTTGTTGGAGGAGGTGTGGCCTTGTTGGAGAAGGTATGTTGCTGGGGGTGGGCTTTGAGTTTTCAAAAGCACACACCAGGCTTCTTTCTCTCTCTCCCTGGAACTTGAAGGTCAGATGTAAGCTCTCCAGCACCATGCATGCCTGTCTGCCTCACTCCCCACCATGATGGCAATGGGCTAATCTTCCAAACTGTAAACAAGCCCCCAATTAAATGCTCTATAGCGAAAGTTGCCTTGGTCACGATGTCTCCTCTCAGCAACAGAACAGGAACTAGCACAGCATAATAGCATAGGGATGCAGAGTCAAGGCAGTGGGCAGGGAGCAAGCAGGTGGAATATAGGAGGTGGACTAAAGCAACATGCTTCAGGAAGAAAAGAATTAAGAGGGTATTGGTTATTTTTAGGATCAATGTGTCAAAATACTGACAAAAATTGTGTTAGGGAAGGAAGCTTTATCTTGGCTTACAGTTTCAGGGGACCTCAGTCCATCAAAGCATGGTGTAGTTTACTGCAGTGAGAACATGCGGCGAAGGCTCCTCACACCATGAAAGACCAGGAAGCAAAAAGTGGTTGGAATCAAGGCCTGAACTATCACACTGCTTCTACTAGCTATGCCCCAGCCTCATAAAACTTCCACAGGCCCGTCACAGAGGAACAAGAGCTCAGCAAGAATCAACGAGCCCGTGGGCACAGTTCAGGTGCAAACTATGGCAAAGTGTTTCTGACGAGAGGTAGTTGGATACAGTTTCTTCGTGTGTAAAAAATAATGCAAATGAGGGCTAAAGAGATGGCTCAGTGATCAACAGCACTGATTGCTCTTCCCAAGGACCCACGTTCGATTCCCAGCACCTACGTGCCAGCTCACAACCATCTGTAACTATGGTTCCAAGGATCCAATGTGGTCTTCTAGCCTCTTTGGGCACCAGACAAGCACATGGTGCACAGACATATGTGCAGGCAAAACATCCACACGCATGAAGTAACATAATAAAAAGGGAAGAGAACTGGCCAATGAGTTTGGAAGGAGTAGCAAAAGGAGACTGTTTTATAAGCATCCCTTGGACAGGACGACACATCTCTTCTATTACAAAAGAGTCCCTGGCATGGGCTTTCTGTAAAATGCCGTCTCCTAAACCACTGGTAGCCTCATCTCAACATTCCAAATGTTTGAGTCTACCTCAAGAGTTTATGCAAATTAGTCTTTGTGAATCTTGGAGTCCATAATCAATATGGTAAAGTTGTGGAGACCAGAGGTTTCCCCGGTCACCTCTCCCCATCTCTGCCACTATGGTGGTTAGCACATGTCCACTTGACTAAGCCAAGGGTTGTCCAGATTAAATAGTATGTCTGAGTGTGTCTATGAGGGTGTTTCTGGAGGGTGTTAGCATTTGAATCTGTGATCTCAGTAAAGATTTCCCTTCTCAAGACGGTTGAGCTTCACCCAATCCACTGAAGGCCTCAATAGAATAAAAGGGAACTTTGTTCTTTTCCTTCTTGTCTCCTTGCTTGAGCTGGAACATCTCAGTTCATCTTCTCCCGTCCTCAGACTCGAGCTCCATGGGTTTTGTTCAGACTGGGGCCAACTCACATCATGCCCTGGGTTCCCAGCTTGTAAAACGTGGGACTTCTCCGCTTGCTAATCACATGAACCAGGGCTCATTATAAGTCTCCTTGTCTATTTTAATACATTTTAATACATGTACCTCCTATTAGACTATTTCTCTAGAGAATGCTGATTAATTCTCATTTCCTCTAGTTACTGAATATAGAGGAAGTCTTTAAAATATCAGAGTAACTGTTCCCTCTACAAGGCTGAGTGTTCATGTACAAGGTAGAGTATCCGGCAAGTATTTTATTATCTGTGGAACAATGTCAGCCACAACAAGAGGTCATTTCTAAGCCCAACTCAAGGTCATGACCCCCATTCTTAAAATTTCTTAAGTACTGGAGGTGCAAAGTTTCTGGAGAAAACCATGGAGGACACTGCCTTGGACCTAGGAACTTAACCTCAGAGAAATGTCAGAGATGGGAAGAGAGATTCATGCAAAAGGTTGTTTGGCGGGGTATTATTTATGACATTTAGATTTTATGTGTCTGCCAAGAAAGACTAGTTAAGCAAATTATGGAAAAGCGATATAATAAAATACCACGGTGGCCTTAAGTCCGCTTGTAATGAAAGACTTGCATCATGGAAGCGTTTATGATTCACTGGGGGAAAGAGAAGGCTATAGGACACCACACTATGCTATTCAAGTTTGTGCTACATAGTATAGAATACATTTTTGTTAATCTATTTATTTTGGGGGGGAAATATATGTGCCATGGTACATATATGGAGGTCACAGAACATTTCCCTTCTCACTGAGTGAGTCCCAGGGCTGACACTCAGGTAATCAGGGTTGGCAACATGAACTTTTTTTTTTTTTTTTTTTTTGGTTTTTCGAGACAGAGTTACAGGGTTAGCCCTGGCTGTCCTGGAACTCACTCTGTAGATCAGGCTGGCCTCGAACTCAGAAATCCGCCTGCCTCTGCCTCTGCCTCCCAAGTGCTGGGATTAAAGGCGTGTGCCACCACCGCCCGGCAACAACATGAACTCTTAAGCTCTGAGTCACTGTACCATCAAATTTAGAAAACATAGGTAACTGGAATATAAAACAGGCCTCTCTATTTCTCAAATTTGAGTCATAATTGATTTGATCACCACTTTGATTTGGTTTTCAGTTCCATGACCTATGGAAGCTTACAGGCTATTTTAGGATGACTTTCAGAGATGGGGGAGGTACCAGAGTGCTCAAGATGTGAAACTCAGCCCCATTTCACCTTTGTATTTTTAGTTATATTTTATTTATTACATTTATTTATTTATTTGCTATTTAGTGCTCACGCGCGTGTGCACACACACGCACACACACAATGTACAAGAGTCAGTGTAGGTCCTGGAAATTGAACTCTGGCCCTCAGACTTTATGAGTAAGCCCCTTTACCTACTGAGTCATCTCATCAGCCCCTCATCTGCAATTTGTTTCTATTTCCTGGTGTTTTGACAAGTTATTTTGAAGACCCCTTTTAAAAACAAAGTAAGGGATAATCTGAGAAAAAAGTTGCATAGACGGTAACTCATTAAATCAGTATGGTAATTAAATCAAACGGGGTGGGGGTGTTCTCTCCCACAAATCCAGATGTGAGTTCTGTGGTCTGACAGCCCAGACTTCCAGATGGGGAGGAGAATCGTGGCAATCAAAGCTGCATGCTTATCACGTAAACCCGCAGTAGCAACTACAGAAGTCAAGGTTTCTTTTCTTCCCATGAAATCAGTTTTGATCTTCAAACTGTGCCTTATTTTTTAAAAGATAAGATGCTGGAGGCCCAGTGGAATTTGGTGATTGTTTCCTTTGTATGCACAGCAAGTCCCTGAAATAAGATCAAACCAACTGCCTGATCTAGGTAGGCAAGCGTTGACAAAGACCTTCTATTCTCATGACCTTTGTGCATGAATCACCTCTCAATGTTGTCCTCTGTGAGGCCAGACTCAGAGTGAGGGTTTTTTGCAACCTCTGTCTGTCCCTCCAGAATCTTCTCTGACTCTATGGTAGACCCTGAAAACCACTATCACCCAGATACCAGTCCACACCAATGCTGTCAGTCCCTAAGAATCCAGCACTCAAACTTTATACAACTGTATAGTTAGACACACAGAGCAGGAGAGGGGATGGGAGAGGGGATGGGAGACAAAGAAGGAGAGAGAAAGACTCTGAGAGAGATATGCACTCACACAAAGCACCTGGGCAGTGGAGGATGGAGAAAGATGAGCAGGAATTTACATGTTCATTTTGAAGCTTTGTTCATTCGGTTATTCTGAGACAGTGTCACCTGTTGCCAAGGACGGCTTAAATCTGTAAACCACTTTTTTTGGGGGTGGGGGGGAGTTGTTTTGGTTTGGTTTGGTTTTGGTTTTTTGAGACAGGGTTTCTCTGTGTAGCCCTGGCTGTCCTGAAACTCACTTTATAGACCAGGCTGGTCTTGAACTCAGAAATCTGCCTGCCTCTGCCTCCTGAGTGCTGGGACTAAAGGTGTGAGCCACCACGCCCAGCTTGTAAATCACTTTTAATCACACTTCAACTTTCATTTCCTGACATGGCTTTGAAATCTGTCAGTTTCTTTGGTTTCTTGCATCTCGGTTTATTCAATATGCAATCTAATTTATTAAAATAAGGAGGTAAACTCTAAAAGTCTTATTAGTGGAGCTGGGGATTGTGGCTCGGTTGAAACTCACCTAGCGTTCACAAAGCCTAGATTCCAATCCCCCCAACTCTATACACTGTACCAGGAGATGCAGGGCTGTAAACCCAGTACCAGGGAAGTACAGGCAGAAGGGTGAGATGCTAGAGGCCATCCCTGTAACGTCTCAAGTCAAAGCAAGTCTGGGATACACGAGACCCCGTTTAAAAACAAACAAACAATCACAAAACTACAGTCTTATAATAGCAATATGGGAAAGAAAGGCAAATTCAAGGCAGCAAGCACCCTTGCAGGGGAGAGCTGGCTACTTCAGAATACGCACTCTTGTATCTACTATACGTTATGTTTTGCACATTTAGAAAAATAATAAGAAAAATACTCAATTTCGCTAACTTAGGCGACAAAGCTATTAGGGCTCATTTTCTGTACAACATCCCACCATTAACAAAGGTAGGCTGGCGCACCATGGTAGAGCATTGGCCGATTCTCATGGGATTCCACCTTTGTATCCTGAAGGATCAGCTGGCCAGGGTTAACCTTAGCTACACAGGGAGACCTGGGCCAGCCTGGGTACTTGAGAACTGTCACATAAGCAACAACAATTTCCCAGTAAAAGAGGGACAACTTGAAGGCAGCTTCTCCCCAGCACACAGGCCTCAGCCTGGCTTCACCAGAGGCCCACAGTCTCTGTCATATCCTTAGCTGGGGTGTCAGGGACCTTGTTCAGAGAAAGCAGGTGCTTGTCTCTCTGTAGATAGTGTCTTCACGTCTGATTTTTCTGTCTTGTTCTGCTCATTAAGTTGACTTTCATATTTGTTTTCCCATCATCCATAGCTGCTTGATAGGACAGGTGAGACAGCAATCAAAGGATTCGCCATCTTTAAAATTGCTGAGAAACTAAACGAGTCTGGTTTGATCTGTGTAACTCTGCTTGGCTAGAGCACCACCATGTGTCTCTGGAGGGAACTGCCATTTCAGTTGGCTACCCATAATCACTTTGAATCAACCATTCACACACTTCCTGTCTGCAGACATCGGAAAGCATCATGGTAGCAGATACAGGCATAGTTAGGGTGTGAAGCTTGCCCTTAAGAAACCCTTAGTGTCTGCAGCTTCCACAATGAGATTTTCTTTTCTCTGTTGTGTGGGGTGGGGCCAGGGGGTTCATTGAAAGGGTGAAAGATGGTTATGAAGAGTAGGAGAGATGAGAAGAATTGGGGTGCATGATGTGAAACTCACAAAGAACCAATAAAAGGTTAAAAAAAAAAGCAATCCTTAGTGTCATAGGAAACAGCAGATATGGAGAAAAAAGAACTGCAAAAAACCTGATAGGGCCAGATGTGAGGGCACACATCTGTAACTCCTGTATTTATGGGTAGAGAAAGAGCCAATGTCATCTTTGGCTACTTAGTGAGTCTGAGGCTAGCCTGGGATGGAAAAGAAAGGTGGGGAGACGCTCTTAAATGCCATAAATAAAAATGTTGAGAAGGCTAGAGGACAACAAAGTGACTTTCAGCCGAGGACATCTGAACAGCTTCAGGACGAGGTATTTAATACTTGCTTTAAAGAGTGGACATGATACAGGGCTCAGCCAGGAGATACTGTAAGCAGCAGCTAGTGTCATCGAGGAAGAAACACACAGAACCAGAGAAAGAATAGCTAGCTTTGTGTTACTGAGGCCAGTACTTGGACAGTGGTCAGGGCCAGCTCCAGCTATGTTGCAAATTCAAGGCTAACCTAGGCTACACAAGACCCTGGTATTTAGAGAGAGAGAGAGAGAGATTGAGAGAGAGAGAGAGAGATAAGTAAATAAATAGGATGACACACAAAAATCACCTCAGACACCCTAGATATATACAATTGTTACCTGTCAATAAACCTAATAAAATCAGGCAGAAAAAAATGTGTGAAGCAGGGTTGGTGTGAACATGGAACAGAAACAGGAGAAGGAGGATGGCAGGGTCATGTAGCAGGAAACTGACTCTAGTCCGCACTAGCTTTGTAAGGCCCTGCAATGAGCCTGGGATCAGCACCACAGGGAGTGGCTAACAGCTTTATCTCTCTACAATTTAGAAATAGCATCTGGAAACAGATGTGGACCACACAGTGTCCCTCAAAGGGCCTGACTCCTGAGATGCCTAGTCGTGATGCTGTGTGCACACATGCATACCACTCTTCCCCATCCCTCACGGAAGGTGCCGAGTTTGTTCTACCTAAGGCAAATGAGTGAACTCAACAGTGTGTGCACCTTTAACCCCAGCACTCAGGAGGCAGGGCAAGTGGGTCTCTGGGAGTCTGAAGCCTGTCTGGTCTACGTAGCAAGCTTCAAGCCAGTTAAGGCTTCAGAGAGAGCCTGTCTCAAAACAAACAAAAATAATCTGTGCTCAATAGCAAAAAAGAGAGCTACCTTCACCCCACGTGCTTCCCCTCAACTGATTTCTAATATAACCACCACTCAACTTGAGGCGTAGGTCCTTGGGAAGAAACTGAAGTTTAAAAAGAGCATTTGGGTAATGGTTGCTGGATTATAAATAAAATATAAAATAGTTATGTTTGGGACACAAAGAAGCATGTGTAGCTACAGGGAATCATGAAGATTGGAAGCCTCTCTGGTTGAAAGGGTTTGACCCTTCTACAAGCTTCGGAGATGGGGAGACAGACACAGGGAAGATGGGTCAAAACACAGAGATGCAGCCAGGTGTGGGGTGGGGGAATCATAACTGAAGGTAAGTTCCTAGCCACCTCTTACCCTTTGTACCTCTGAACTACCCCATCCCATTTCTTTCTAAGAGAGCTGAGACAATTTTTAGAAAGTTCAAAAATCATTCCAAAAGGAGTGAGAAAATCTGCCCTTCACTTTCCTTTCTCTGCACACTGAAGAGGCCGGGATCTTCCTTCATGCCCACATCAAACCCCAGACGCCAGGCTCCCTGCAAGTCTCTGTATTCAGCCTGGTTTCTCCAGCAGTCTCCAAGCACCTGTGGGTCTTTAAAGGGAACAAAAAGCAAAGACACATCCTCCACCACAGACACGGGGCTCGGGGAAACGATGCATAAATCAAAGCCAGAGAGAAGCCTGCTAGCAACCCGGAAATCAAATTGTATCTGCGAGAAGGTCGGAGTGGAAAATAGATTAGAAGGGCTCTGAACAAGAGAGGATAAAGACAGACAGCCCCTGAAAAAAATTAACAGGAGGAACATGGGGCCTGTAGCAGCAGACTGAATTCACAAAGAGCCTTGCATTGCCTCAGGATAGACCAATGTTTAAGCCACTTATACCAGTTCCTGCCTGGATAATGGACTGTCAGTCTCTGCCTGGGTAACGTGACAGGCACCCGTCTCCACATCTTTCTTTGTGTAAAGTTGTTGCTGAACATGGCATCCACACTCTGAGAGCCCTGCTTTATTCCCTTTCTCAGAGCCTTACACATCCCAACCTCCGTGTCTACACTTTCCCTGTCTGATGTTGGAGACAGACACACTTCATCGTACTTATATTGCTCTCCCCATCCCTCACCTGAAGGTGCTGAGTGCTTTCTAAGACTAACAGGGAACCCAAGAGCCTGTGCCCAGGCTGGCCTTGGACCTCTGGCATTCCCCCCTCTGTCTCCCAAGCGCTGGCATCGAAGGTGTGAGCCTCCTCCTCCTGCTCACATGCACAAATTCTGCACCACAGATTCAAAACTGGGAAAAAAATGTAAGATATACAAAAAGCTGTTGGATGTGGTGGCACGAGTGGGAGGTAGAAGCAGGCAGATCTGTGAGTTTGACACCAGCCTGGTCATAGAGAGTTCCAGGCCAGCAAAGACTACATAGTGAGAGAAAATCTATCTCAAAGCACACATACACACAAAGACAAACACCCATGAGCAAAAGTATTTATGATGAAACCACAGCATAAAATGCTATATAGACTTAGTTTATAAGAACCCAGAGATTGTTTAAAATATTTAGAGGATCTGTGTGAATAGCACAATGTTTTATAAATGAGAATGTACCCATGGATTTTGGAATCTTTTGGGAGTCTTAGAATCAAGTTGCTCCAATATCAAGCAATTTTTGCACATCGGTTCTTTATTTTCTTCATCTCTGTTAAGGTGAAGTCTCTTGATCTGTTTACTGTCCCCCAACCAACTCTTCCATCCTCTCAGAGAAACTGCCTTTTCAAAGGTGAGAAAAGTCTTTATCTGACTATGGCCCGTGATGGAATTCAGCTAAGGCATTTGCTCTTGTGTGCTCTGCATCACTTGGGGGAACAGTCTGGTTAAGAAAACAGACTCAGGCAGTCCCTACAAGCCACCAGGAGATTCTGCTGAGCCTTGCCTTTCCCAGTCAGCAAGTTGCAACTTTTTCTTTTTCCTGTCTCTTTTGCATGCTGGCCAGTTGTAAGTATGAATTGTTTTATTTGTTTTAGTTTTCAAGACAGGATTTCTCTGTGTAGCTTTGTCTGTCCTGGAACTCACTCTGTAGACCAGGCTGGCCTCGAACTCAGAGATGCTCCTGAGTCTGCCTTCCAAGTGCTGGGATTAAACATGTGCACCACCCCTGCTTGGGCATAAACCGGGGGTAAGTATGGTTTGTCTGATACCTTGTGGTCTCTTGCTCTTTGTCTAAACCCTGCCACATGGCTGCCTGCTACCAAGTGCTGATTCCTAAGCCAATATAACTCAACTGGCTTAGATCCTCACTCCTGCTTCCTTTCTCTATTCTCCCCTCCTCTAAGTGGCCAGCTTGCTTTGGGACTGTCGCCTTAAACTCTAATCAAACTGCCCTCAAGCTGAGAGAGATAGGCAGAGGGAGAAGGGGAGAGACAGCAATTCTGTATCGATCACTACACAGATCTCTACACGTTCTGAGCTTAATTGTAAGAACGTCCTTATTACAGTTAGTTAGTATGTGCATCTGCGTGTGCTTGCACACCTGCACATGCCACATCACACTTGTGGAGTCAGAGAACAACTTTCCGGAGTGAGCACTATACTTCTACCACATGGGCCCTGGGGACTGAACTCAGGCCATCAAGCTTGGTATCAAGCAGCCTTACCCGCTGAACCATCCCACCAGCTCTATGAGATAAATGTTATTTCCAAACCCTGTTTGACTTATGGAAAGAACTAAACCTAAGCCCATTTCAACTCGAATTACCAAACCCTAAACAGTAAGCATAAATAAGCTAAGCATAACAAGGCATTGTACTGAGAGGTGGCCCTGCCTGCCTGCCTGCCTGCCATTAGGATTGTTTGCAAAGATTCTGGATCCTTCTTCAAAATTCCCCCATACGCCTGCAGTTCCGTGTGGTAATGTGGCTTGCTTTAGAAATAAAACGTGAGAAAGGGGCATATCCATGAGGACATTTTAAACGCCTGTTCATGCTTTTCCTGTGCATTAAAATTCAATTTCTTCTCTCCTGCTGCCATGGGGTCTAACAAGTTCCCAGCAATGGCCTACTTGAGGGCAATGCAGATGTGATCCAAAGCCACCAGCTAATCTGTAGCAGACCCTGCCCTTGTGAGAAATGAGTCTCTGCTATTTGAATCTCTGTGTGTGTTTTTCTTGGTTTTGCTTTGCTTGAGGCAGGGTTTCACTACATAGCCTAGGTTAGCCTTGAATTTGTGACCTTCCTTGTTATTGTTTTTATTGCCTCACATATTTTGGCATGACTGTAGGATATAGGCTGTGTTAACTCTGCTTCTCGGCAGAGAGAGGGGCCCATTGGTTGCACCTGAGCCAGTTGGGTCCCTTTGCCTAGATAACCTGAGATAAACCACCTTAACTCAAGAAAAGGGTTCCCATTGCTCAGGATGTCAGAGCTTGGTCCATGGTCGTTTGGTCTGGTTGCTTATACCTTTTAGCATCGTGGCAGGAATGTCACAGGGAACATGTTCATCCAGGCTCCCTTTCAAAGGCATGTTGTCAGCTTAGCTTTCGGTACCTAGGCCTCATTTCTTAAAGGTTCTACATAGTAGATCCAGGGGTTGGTACACAAGCCGTTGATGCATACATAGGTTTGGCAAGGGAGACACTTCTAATCTAAACTTTAGCACAGAATGTCATTTCATGAAGCTGCTAAGATGTCCTTGTAAATAACTTTGTTTTTTAAAGTTACCCCAAAATGCCACTTATTTGTTTGTTTGTTTAATGTATGTAAGTACACTGTAGCTCTCTTCAGACACTCCAGAAGAGGGCTTCAGAACCCATTACAGATGGTTGTAAGCTGCCATGTGATTACTGGGAATTGAACTCATGACCTCCTGAAGAGCAGTCAGTGCTCTTAACCACTGAGCCATCTCTCCAGCCCCAGTACCTTGTTTTCAACATGTCGTTCTATATACTATTTCCAAGCCCTTCTTAGAATACAGGGAGCATTCTGTAGCAACAGCAGCACACCAGGCCACAAGAAACCCTGCGTGGTGTCCAGGCCTATCTGCCCTGACACTGGGATCTTGTATCTTCTCTGAGAGTCTACCAAAGAAAAAGGATCCCACTGCCTCTATCCTAGCTGAGGCTCTCACTATTCCATTCTCAGCTAGGGAAACCTTGGCTAGCTCTCTTTCCCATAATAATCACCTTCTTCTTCCCTTTCTCATAGGCTCTTCTTGCCCTACACTTGCCCCAAACCTTAGTCTGGCTGAAAGCTTGTTCTGAGCCACCTGGCCCCCCACAGACCTCCCCCTCTGGCACCCAACCTTAGCATCTGCCTGGTACTCTTAACACGCACGACCTGAAGGGTAACTCCTGCAGCTACCTGCTACTCAGTGGTCACATCACACCACCGAGGTCAGGGAGATCATTTCAAAACTCATAGGCCAGCTCTATCAAGGCAAGTCTAATTTATTATGCTTGCTTTGTAGCCTTCCATCCCTACGAGTCAAGCTTTAAAAACCCAGAGGTCAAGAATTGCAACCCTCTAACCAGCTGGATTCTTCTGGATTCTGGGTTTCTTCACAGAAACAAAGAATAATCTAGCTTTTTAGATAGAACAACAGTCAAGGAAATGGAGGGGTGAAGGGTAGTGGGAGAGTCTTCAATGATATTTTGAAATATCACCTTATACACTGTTTTGTCCTGTTATAAAGCTGAGGATGACAGCTTCGCAGTGGGCAGTGACGGTATATGCTTTTAATCCCGGCACTCACGAGGCAGAGGCAAGTGGATCTCTGTGGGTTTGAGGCTACCCAAGTTCCAGGACAGCCAAGACTACATAGAGAAACCCCGTTTCAAAACAAAAGGAAAAAACAAGCCCCTTGTGTGACTTTTTCTAGGATGACATCCACAGAGCAAAGAAACGATTCTACCCAAGGCTAGCTTAGGGAACCGGTAAGTCTACTGGGGTTACCTCTGTAGGTAGGGGTGAGGAGCTACTTGCAGGAGCACAAAAGACTCAAAGGCAGCTGCATGGATTAAAATCCCACAGCAGCACACATAAGACTCACAGAGGCTGCATCCCTGATGCCCCTTCAATGCCTTGCAGGTTGGTCATCTTATAGGACACCCTTGTAAATCTTTTTACTTTCTGAGATTTAATGAATGTATTGTATATACTGTATATCTTGTATATACTGTTATCCTTGCAGAACCCATTGGGAAAGAGTTCGGGCTCCTGGGATGGCACCTCCCTCTAGAAGCAACAAGATCTTAAGAGCTAAGATTATTTATTCTGTGTCTCCCACAAATACCCACATTTGCAAGAATTACCACACCGCAAGGATTTACTTAAAAGCCTTTCACTGTAGGATATGCCTCTCATCTAGCCACTGGGATCCTGAAACGGATTCCAGGCTTCCCCTGGGCGAATGTGGAAAGCCCAAGCTATAAATACCGGTCTCCCGCGTCTGCACGGGAAGATGCAAAACATTCAAAGTTATAGTAGGCTAAACACTCCTTGTGATCCAGGATCACCCACAAGGCATAGGAGAGTTTCCTGTGGGAGGCGTGGGCGCAGCAATGTGGTACATAGCTCCTGCCACTCATCACCGGATGACACTCATTTCACAACATCCGGCACATTCCTGGTGTCGCTACACAAAGAAACGAGCCAACCCAGTTCTCCCCTCCCTTAAACTCCTTCACAGCCTGACTAAATCAAACAAATCACTGGCTCTGGCAAATGAGTTTCATTCTGTGACCTACACCCAGGGCAGGGCCCCGAGCCCCTCCACCCCACCCGCCCCGCTCCACTAGTTTCGCAGCCCGGGTTTGGGGGCGTGGCTCCAGGAGAAGGACACCGGGGCAGGGCTTTGGGGGTGGGGCCCTGAAGGCGGGGCTCTGAGTGACCAGGTCTAAAAGGGAAAAACCCGAGGCCTAGGCTGCTTGCACAGTCAACCTTGCTTTTCTTGGCTGCAATGGCTGTGGTCGCAGGCCTTCGGGCCTTTGGGGTGAAGTGGCCCAGCTGGCTCAGGCGCAACCCATGGGCCCCTCTCTCCGCCGGCTTCTGCAGCCCAGGGTCAGCAGGACCTGCGGGGTCGGAGTCAGAGCCAAGGCTCACCAGCACGCGACAGCAGGACGGAATCAGGTCAGCCTGCAGGCAGTGCCAGGGCTCTCCCTGGAGTTGGGAGCCAGGACTCGGGATCAACAGGCCTTGCCGCCACTAATCCTGAGTTATTTGTCACTGTTCTTTTCGATTTCATCTCGAAAAGATGACATCTTTGGTGGAGGAATCCTTGCATACTGAGTTTACAGGTGTCCCTTCCCTGTGCACACTAATACGAGGCACATGTGAGGGTTGTAAGTGAAAACTTCCTGGTGGCCCCCTAACACGGCTACCGTGCCCAGTTGCCCAGTCGTTTCTGAACATTTCTGCTGGCATGAGCACACATCTATCGCAACAGCCGTTGCCATGACCTCCAAGAAAGCCTATCACAAAAGATCCATGCCCTTACAAACAAAATCAGCAGGCTCCAGGGTTAAGGGCATGCTGAAATGCAGGGTGGGGGAGGTCAATAAGTAAGGATACAGGGCACATGCCCTGATCTCTGCCCCCTTGTGCCACAAACCTAAAAGCCTTAAAGTTTTGTTTGAATCCGTGCACAACCTGGATGTAATGAAGACCCTTTTCAGGCCTGGGCAGCACAAGGCTGTGAAGAGCTACGTTTCCTTGTTTAAGAGCTACAGGTGGAGCTGTTTAAGTGATATGCCCCCTACTCCAGTAAATAGCTCTTCTTAACCCTAGAAGATCATGTTTCACTTTTTAATCCTCACCCAAACTTTTATGTGGTCCTCCAAAAGAATGGAGAGCCAACCTCTGGCCTTTGGCTCTCCCCACACCTCCCCTTCACCCTCAGACCTCTCTATTACTACAGCCTTTAAGGAGCTTAGCACACAGGTCTGCGGATACCCATCCAAGGTGCCCATATTCTGTCTGTCCCCTAACTCCCTACAGACAACCATGGGTGGCCACCACAGGGGCTAAGCATTGGTGGGGCTCAGTAACTAAAGAGCAATCCCATTTCCTGTGGACTCCTTGGCCATCAACAGAGATAGAAACACTCCCAAAGAGAGCCTTAGGGGGCTCTGAAATGTAGAGCCTTCCTTTCTGATTTTTTTTTTTTTTTTGAGACAGGGTTTCTCTGTGTAGCCCTGGCTGTCCTAGAACTCTCTCTATAGACCAGGCTAGCCTTGAACTCAGAAATCTGCCTGCTCCTGCCTCTGAAGTGCTGGGGTTAAAGGCGTGCGCCACCATTGCCCGGCCCTTTATGATTTTTAAAGAGAAGCTTCTAATACTAATACTATAGTCATAAGCTGGGTGTGGTAGCACAGGCTTGTAATCACACCACTCGGAAGGCTGAAGCAGGACAAACCTGAGTTCAAAGCCCTCCAGGACTACATAGCAAGTTCGAGACTAGCCTGGGCTGCATCCCCTCCCCCACCAAATAAAGTCTGCTCATATCTGCTCAGAAATTCTGGCAAGAGATGGAAGACTGAGTCCTTCAGAAGTAAACATGAATCGGGAATCAGAAGAGAAGGGTGATGAGACCAGTTGATTATAGATGATAGGAATCATGTATTAATATTCTACCTGAGCCAAGCATTAGAACAGTACTATGGTAAGCAGGGGGACTTGTGTGACTCGGTCACTTCAAGTCTCCCGTTTCAAACTGTGCCTCAGAGCAATAATGCCGTCCTACCGTGAAGACCAGCTATGAAATGAGAGCTGTGTCAGGCACTTGCACTCATTGTCCCTGAGTCACACAATGGCCTGCAAGATGTCTGTCACCCCTCTTTACAGATGAGAGTTAAGTTCAGAGATGACTGTCTGGAGGTAGTGAACCAGGAGGCTGAAAGAGATCGCCTCTGCCTCCCAAGGTGTTTCCCCCTCATGTGCCATCATGGCAGAGTGGGCCTATGAGACTAGTCCAGTCCTCTACAGTCCAGTAGAAATAGCTGTGAAAAACAAAAGTGGTATTTTAAAATGATGATCTTCGGATAGCTATTTGGACCACTTATAGGGACCATTATGTCTCTATAGGTGTCCTATGGGAGAGAGACCTCATCAGAGAGACATTTTTCCTTTAAATTCAGAGTACTGGTGAAGGTCTCTGCTTAAGGCACGCCACATTGAAACAGTCATGAGAGTGCTGAGGCTGGTGAGAGGCTGAGGAATTTCGATGTCCTGGGAAATCAAGGAGAGCTGCAGAGCAACATAAGGTGACTTTCTGGTTCCAGCTAGGGTGACAACAGCAGCTCAGAGGAGAGGGGTGCGTGGGGAAGGAAGGTTGCCCAGAGACCGTCAGAGCAAACACACAGATCTAGGGCTCTGGAGAAGGGCTTGAACTAGGGGGCATGACTGGGAGATCTCAGCACAGAGTGTCACAGAGGTGTCACCAGTGAAGTTGCCTGGGCAGTGTGCATGGAACAACGATAGGGCAAGGGATGGCGCTCCTGCCAGAGCCTGGGAGCCCAGCAAAGAAGGCACGAACTGACTAGAGAAGAAGGAAGCCCTGCCCAGAGGTGACGGCTTCCTAAAAGGGGAGTGGTGCAGGCCACAGGTGCATCTGGGTCTGGCAATGAGGAGATGATCACTGAGATGGATCAGTGGGGCGGTGGGAAGAGAAGTCCGCTTGTGAGAACTGTCTAACAGCGAGTCCGGAAGGATTAGCAGGATTCATCCGAACAGATACCACCAAACAGCAGACCGTGTGGGTTGGGATCTTCTTGTGCAATTTTACCTTAAGCTGATGTAAATACTGGGGTGGCAACTTCCGTGTGTATGTGTGTACTCTCACATGCACATGAGACATGTGTGTACGTGTACTCTCACATGCACATGTCAGGAAGGAAGCCAGGTGATCATCTGGATTCCTCCCATGTCGCCCACCCTGTTGAGATGGGTTTCCCACTGGTCTAGAGTCTGTCTCCACCTCCCCAGCACTAGGATTCAAAGTACATGTCACAGTGCCCTGCTGAGAGAGAGAGGGGGGGAGGGAGAGGGAGGAGGAACTAGCTCTAGAGATGGAACACATGTTCTCATGCTTGCAAAGAAACCCCTTGAGGCTTAGGGTGACAGTGTCTTCTGTTTGCAACCATGAGCACACTCATTATTCTGCCACAAGGTTACAGGTAATTTCCACCACTTCCATAGATAAAGGTTCTAAGCATCAGCAGATGAGCTGCAAGGGATTCCTAGACTTGGGAGAGAGTGTGCTTCTGAGAAACAAAACAGCCCCACAGCTACCTGGGAACTGCAGCGAAACTGAACAGGTATCCCAAAAGGAATGATTATTCTTATTTTGTGGAGATAAATTTAGTCATCAGAGTTGTTTAAAAAGAAAGAAAAAAAAAAAAAACCTCCTAAGTGTTATTTGTGGAGGACCCGATTGACCGTGTAACAATACAATGCCATATTCAGAAGAGAACGGAGCAGGCTTAGAGCTCGTGTGGGCGGAGACCAACGGGAAATAGGAAGCATGTGATGAGAATCTGGTTTGGTTCACTGCCCATTTCTAAGGACAGCAAAAATAAGACATTTCTATATAAGGCTGTAGGATGACAATACAGGTTGTTGTATTCTGAGCATGGGCCATTTTAAAATAGCAGAGAGGCCCTGGAGGTGCCAGCTCTCTTCGAGATGCTACATCTGTTGCACGGGTTTGCCCGTCTGCGCTCTCTCTAGCATCTGTTCCCCAATGGCACAAATTATCTTGCACGTTTACCAGAAACCTTTGTAAATGCTGCAGTGTGTATACCCCTGCAGCCAGACCTCTGCTACCTTTTCTTTGGATTGTGTGGGAGGAGAGAGGGAAGGGGGACTTTTACTTCCTTGGCTCCTCTCCTAACCTCGTTCTAAAGAACAGCACCTGGAAAGAAGTTGTGGGTAGGGCCTGTTTGTCAGATTCACCTAACCTGGCCACTGTCACCTGAAACTCACATCCTCTGTGGCCACAGATGATTTGGGGACTGTTGTGGCACAGCCTTGCTGTGGAGGTGGCAGAGTTTCTGACAGTCGAGAGGGCGGGAGGGAGCGGGGGGAGCAAAAACAAATCAAGGAACCAGGAAGAAAAGGCTAGCCTGCCTCTCAGGTCACCTCTCTTCCTTGTTTTGACAGACCCTTGAAGCTGTCGCTCCAGGATGCTGACAGACCCTTGAAGCTGGCACCAGGCCTCAGCAGCTCTTTCTTCTTGAGTTTCAAAATTGCTCCTAAATTAGAAAGGAATTGCAGGGGTCTTCTCTCGTTTTGACTGGTGCATGACCCGGGGACTATCAAATGCTTTTTACAGGAACATTGTCTTAAGCAATCCCAGGAGGAGGAATGCGCTGTCACTGGCCATGCTGAAATCTCTCCGAAGTGACATTCTTCACGAAGCTGAAAGTGAAGACCTGAAAGTCATTATAATTTCAGGTATTTCTCTGAAGCCTGTCGTTAGTGGTCCAGAGCGCCCGTGTAAGGTTTCTCAAAATGTGCCGGTGAGCTGGGACTCCTTGCCTCACTTCACTGGAGAATTGCTCTGGCCTCCTTTGAAAAACATTGAGAACGTCTATGCCACTGCGGTCTTGGCCCTTGTTAGCCATGGGGATTGTAGCAAAGGTCTTTGCTCAGTAAAATCATGGCTTCTCCTTGTCATCAAAATCAGACAGTCTTGGGCTGAGGAGATGGCTCAGTTTGCAGAGCTCTTAGCCTAGCATATACACACAGGCACATACACACCCGTACACCACACACGTGCATACATACATACACACACACACACACACACACACACACACACGCACACACCCATACACACACACACATGCATACATACACACACATACACACACAAACATTTAAGACAGAATTCTAATTTAGCAACTCAGTCTCTTCATGGACCTTATAAGATGGCTTTAATCACTACTCCCCTTGGTGGCTCACCAGCAGCCAGCAGGTGGGCTGTTGGAGCTGCCAGCTGGCCTGTCTCTTCTGTTTGCTAAATCTTTCTCATACCTAAATCTGCAGTGTCACCTTTAGTGGTGCCAAAAGTGTGACATTTTGTCGATTTCTTTCCTTTTCTTTTCCAGTAGTTTTTTGGGGTTTTTTTGGGGGGAGTTGTTGTTGTTGTTGTTTTTAATGTGCATGCATGTCTGTGTGCCACTTGCATGCCTGGTGTCTGCTGAGGCCAGAAGAGGGTTTCGGGTCCCCTGGAACTGACATTATAGATGTTCTGGGCTGCCGTGTGGGTACTGAGATTTAGAGCCAGGTCCTGGAGAAGAGCAGCCAGTCATTTTAGCCACTATCTCTCCAGCCCCTCTAATAGACTATTTTTTTAATAAAATTATCATTTTGGAACTGGAGAGGTGGCCAGTGCTTCTAAAACAATTATTGCTCTTAAAGAGGACCTGAGTTTGGTTCCCAGCACTCATACTGGGTGGCTCACAATCACCCAATAACTCCAGTTCCACGAGGTCCATCCTCTGGTCCCCAAAGACACCTGTACTCAAATGCACATACACACAGATACATATACATTATTAAAAATATTTTTTTCCTAAACAAAGGTTTCGCTGTGTAGTCCTAGCTGTCCTGGGACTCACTCTGTATACCAGGCTAGGTTTGAACTCACAGGAATCTGTCTGCCTCTGTCTCCCAAGTGCTGGGCTTAAAGGTTTGTGTCACCAACAAATAAACATACACTCTTAAAAAAATAAAACTATCACCTCATATACACTGCCATGGCATCAATTAAAGTAGCATAGCATCGTCACACAGCCCAGAAAAGTACAGCCGACGCTGTTCGCTGGCACTCCATTTGTTTAAGTGTCCGTGTTTCCTGAGGTACTCGGAGCTACCTTATTAGCAATGGCCAAATAGAAATTTTCAACTGTTTTAGACGGTAAAGGGGAATAGAGTTGGAATGAGTAGCCCACAGCAGGTATATGAGGTGTAAGCTGGCCAAAGCAAGGCTGCTAACGTCTTACGGACACCTCTTTCTCACTTATAAAAGCAGGATATCGTTGCTGTCACCAGGGAAGTGGGAGGAAAGGTTCTCAGTGACACATGGTTGTTAAGGATTGTGACAGGAGCCACATCCTCGGCTCCTTTCTGTGAAATGAAGAGCTGGAGCCAGGTGGCTCCCATGTTTCTGTCCACATACTGACCGCGATGGATGATAGGATCAATGCTTAGGGCATGGCGGAGTTCAAAGGACTGCAGAGTCCATGTACGGAGCCCAGACTGAGTGCAAAACTAAAGTCTTCAGATCCAACAGGGCTTCGTAAGAAGCTCCAATCCCCAAGCCTTCTCCTGCCATTACATCTTGCCACTTGGCCGCCTCTGATTGTTAACTTTTTTTTTCTTTTCTCAATTGTAAATGCTCACAGCCGAGGGCCCTGTGTTTTCATCTGGACATGATTTGAAAGAGCTGACAGATGCACAAGGCCGTGATTATCACGCTGAGGTATTTCAGACCTGTTCTGAGGTAAGCCAGGGTGAGGGCCAGCAGGGTGAGCATGGAAGCTGGTATTGTATTAAATACAGAGGTAGCTTTCTCGTCTCAGATAAGAGTCTATCCACGGGGTCTGCTCACCGGAAAGGTGGGTGTCGGAAGCTTTGTAGTTATTGGTAAGTCCTTCAGCCAAGCAATTACTGGGTTTAGACTGTTAAAGAATAGCCGTGCTAGCTGGGGAGATGGCTCAGTGGTTAGAGCGCTTCCTGTGCAACCGTGGGGACCTGCGTTTGGATTCCTAGCTTCCATGTGAGACACTGCGTGGCCACAGATATCTGTGGGCATGCAGACACAGAAGACCCAGACAGCCAGAAACCCCTGAGTTCTTGGTTCAGGGAGAGACTCTGACTTAAGGGAGTCGGACTGAATGATAGAGCAGGACACCAGAAATACTCCTCTGACCTCTGCATGAGCATACTGGGTATGTAACACACACATGCACACACATGCACACATGCACATATGCATACACATACACGCACATGCATGCACACACACAAAGAAAAAAAAAAAGCAACCATGATTTGCTGCTGACTATATGTGCCAGCAGAATAAAATGATGTACCCAGAGCGGCTATCTACAGGGTTACCAGATGTCTTAGTACACTGGCTTTGAATGAGATTAAAGTTGGTGGTGCACACCTTTAAGGAAGAAGAACCTACGAGTATAATGATAATCATTTTACATATTTAAACTGTGCTTGGAAGAGTGCTCAGTCAGTGAAGTACTTGCCATGCAAGCATGAGAAGCCTGAGTTAGGTAAACGGCGTGCATGTTTAAAAATATATATCACCTCCAAAGACGAAATTAACATCTTCATTTTGTTTTCTGGTTGTGGGGGTCAGAGGCTGATACCAAGTGTCTTCCTCAGCACTTGGGATTTGAGATCGAGCTCTCTTTGAACCTAGAGCTCAGGGATTAGGCTAGCCTTGGCTGGCCAGTGGGCCTCAGAGACTCTCCAGTCTCCACCTCCCCTGTACAGGCGCATCCGGGAATCACGCACAGCGCCTCGGGATTACACAGTAAGCACTTTACCGATCGGCCCGTCTCCCCAGCCGTTCACATACAAAAACCCACAAGCACACCAGATTATCACTTTCTCATTACATGGGAAGACAAGAAGAAAAGGTGATTCCCTTTCTGTTTTATGGAGAAGTAGAAACAAACTGGAGTTTAGACTTAGGATGTTAGCTGGGCGTGGTAGCACACACCTTTAACCCCAGCACTCGGGAGGCAGAGGCAGGAGGATTTCTGAGTTCGAGGCCAGCCTGGTCTACAGAGTGAGTTCCAGGACAGCCAGGGCTACACAGAGAAACCCTGTCTCGAAAAACCAACCCCCCCCCCAAAAGACTTAGGATGTTGTCTGTTTTAGGAACAGGGTCTCAAAGAGTAGCTCAGGC
Organism: Mus musculus; assembly: GCF_000001635.26. Lineage (NCBI taxonomy): Eukaryota > Metazoa > Chordata > Mammalia > Rodentia > Muridae > Mus > Mus musculus. Next base: position 6,204,986 of record NC_000068.7, on the reverse strand, counting down.
TAGCCCTAATGTTGTTATAGAGTCAAGGCTGGTATTGAACTCCTGATCCCACTGCCTCCACCACACAGGCACTGGGATTATAAGTGTGCATCACTTGCCTGACAATACAAACAAAAGACCTGGATCTTTTGTTTCATATATTAGCAATGTTGGCATGGTATCTGATTCTCTGCTTTGCCAAGGCTTGATGCTTTCAGAACTATTTTCCCCCAGGGAGGAGCTCGCCTAGTAGAGTGTCTATCCATAAAGCAGCTATTTTTTTTTATCACTCTGCTCTGATATCTCGATGAACAAAGACCTGCACAGGTTAGCAGAGGGCTGCATGGGAGTCTGGCTTTCTCAGAATGCAAAGGCCAGGTTTCTTGGAAGCTTCTAGTCCATTCATGCCTCTGGCTCCTCAGAAAATCCTCACTATACACATAGGGCTTAGTCCTAAAAGTCTAACAAGAATACAAGGCTACTGGCTTCTCCTAAAGGTATTTTATTATTTTTAATATGTGTATGTGTATGGAGGGGCATACCCACATGAGAACAGGTGCCCACAAAAAAGTAGAGGCATTGAATCCTCTAGAAGTGGAGTTAGGGGCAGTTGTGAGCTATCCAGCATGGGTTCTGGGAACCAAACTCCGGAAGGGCAACTCAAGCTCTTATACAGGGAGCCATTGCTCTAAGCTGCTCTTTAGCACTAATTCTGGGAAACTCAAATTGTCTTGGACAAATGTGAACACCAGGAAGTTGTGTAAACTCTATGTCCCGGTGTGATCAGGGAGCAGACTAGAACTGAAAGAGCTACAAGCCTCACTGTTCAGTTCATGCACAGGACAGCTGGCTTCTAAAGGCAGACAGGATTCACCGGGGCATCGTAGCCTCAATGCAAGCTAGAGTGCATTTGTTACAGACCACAGGTTCTGCCGACAGCCAATTATTTACAAGTCGGGAGGAGGACAAACTGAGTAAGAATTGGTTATGGAAGAGCTTGAGGGCTCGTCTGGGTGCCGATGTGGTAACCTAGAGACTCATTTCTTTCTCTTCTCTTCCAACGTGTTGACAGCCGGAGAATCTTTCCTTGAAGAGACCCTTCCTTCTTGTCTACTCCTCACCAACGAAGTGAGAGTAGCTTGCTTTAGAAAGGAATATGGAGAGAAAAGAAAAGAGTACAGACCCTCAGTTGTGTAGTTATATATGGCTGGGCCAGAGTCCAGTTGATGCACCTTTTGGAACAGGAAGAATTCTAAACAGTACTAATTCAGGAAGATTGGGAAGGCGGCATTAATTCTTGACTTCCATGGGTTTGATTATCCTGGCTTGTTTTTTATCTTTTTGTTTCTTTTGTTTTGCTTTTGCTTGCTTGTTTGTTTTTGAGTTTTTGAGGCAGGGTTTCTCTGTGTAGCCCTGGCTGTCCTGGAACTGTCTCTGTTGACCAAGCCTCAGACTCACAGAGATCCACCTGCCTCTGCCTCCTAAATGCTGGGATTAAAAGTGTGTTAATCCCATTGGCTGGCTTGTTTCGTTGTTGTTGTTGTTGTTTATCAAAGTTCCCTTTGTCTTTCACACAAACCTAGAGAAGACTACACTATATTGTTATGTTCAAGTTTAGTGATTTTTCCCCCTAAACACATAAGTGTTTAATGTTCTTCTGTGGTGTTTAAATGATCGTCTGTAGGTGTGATTACAGTATGCCACTGTGTGTGTCACATGATTGCAGCACTGAATGCTTCCTAAGCCAGGTAGAGTTCTGTTATAGACTCCAGGTTTGCTGCCACATGTCCCGGCTCTGTTGTGTTAGGGTAGAGCTGGTGTTATACCTATCTCAGTGCTGTAAAAACAGAAGGGTCAAATGGCTTGTTCAGGGTTAGTAGTTAGTGAGTAAGATTGAGACAGGGCAAATCCTAGCAGGCTGACTCCATATCGCTACATAAACTCTAAACCACCCAAGTGGGTTTTTCCCCCTTAGAAATCTTCATTCCTAAGGGGAGAACACTGCATTTATTTAATAGTTATAGTTCAGTATACACAGACATTACATTTGTCAGCTTCATATTGCTATAAAGAAATAGCTCAGGCAATGAATTTATGTTTTAAAAAATGGGTTTTGACATTCAAATTTAAGATTGGAGGCCAGGCATGGTGATGCATGCCTTTAATCCCAGCAATCAGGAGGCAGAGGCAGATGGAGTTCAAGGACAACCCCGTCTACATAGTGAGTTCTAGGACAGCAAGAAAAAGAGATCAAGAGCCCACAAGTCTTTACGTTTTTTAAAATATTTGTTTTTATTTTATGTTTATGAGTGTTTTGTTCTCATGTGGGTAAGTGCACCATGTGTGTGCAATGCCTGAGGTGGTCAGAAGAGTGTCCGTACTTGTGGAACTATATTACAGATAGTTGTGAGCCACCATGGGTGCTGGGGACTGAACCTGGATCCTCCGCAAGAGCAGCAAGTGCTCTTAACTGCACATCTATCGCTCCTGCCCCACCCCAACTGTTTTGAAGGAATGTGCCAATGACCTAAGGACCTCCCAAAAGACCCCACGCTCACTGGTTCAAATCACCTCTCGATGACATCACCCTGAGATAAATCTTTAATACATGGACTTTTGGAGAGCACCCACCCAACCATAGTAATCATTTACTTTAAAACATTGTTTAATTTATTATTAATTCTCATTTTTATATCTGTGTGTGTGTGTTCATGGTGTATGTACGCACTCACCCCATGACACACACATGGAAGTCAGAAGACAGCTCTGTAAAATCATATCCCTCCTTCCTCCTTTATATGGGTATTGAATTCAAGTCACCAAGCTTGCGTGGGAGTGCTTTGCCCACCAAGCAAACTCACTAACTGTACATTTGAATCATTTCGAGTTTTTTTTTTCACTGTAAAGATTTGGTGAGTAGGCTTGACCATAGAACTCTTTACCTGTTTAAGAGTTCTTACAAGTAGGATCCCTGAATCAATGGTATAAAAAAACAGTATTCAAAATGAAGGAAAACCTTTTTTTCTTTGCAACCAGACTTCAGACAGTGTGTGAGTTCTTCCTCTCTTTACTGCAGTCCTCTGCAGGAATGAGACCTACCAGTAACCTGCCCCCCACTACCTTCCATGGCAGGCAAAAACCAATTACATTCACAGACGATACTGTGTGTGTTTATACACATGTACATTTTTCTGGGAAGACAGTAGTTAACAATGTCAAAATCTCAAAAGATGACCACACCCAAAAGAAAGAAATCTACTATCAAATATTATGGAATTCCCTTAAATCCACCACAGATATGTATTCTTTGATGATGAGGGTGAGCTTGGAGAAGGCATAGATAGATACTTTTATAGTTCAGCCAACAACAGAGTGTCCTACACAAACATTAACAGTAAAATCTACATTACACCCAGATGCATAGTGTATAGATGGGACAGCCTACCCCACTCATGCATGCAGATGGTAAAGCCCAGTTGAAAACCTCCTAGCAGGGCTGAAGAGATGGCTCAGTGGTTAAGAGCACCGACTGCTCTTCCAGAGGTCCTGAGTTCAATTCCCAGCAACCACATGGTGGCTCACATCTGAAGAAAGCAATGGTGAATACATTTGAAAGAAAGAAAGGAAGGAAGGAAGGAAGGAAGGAAGGAAGGAAGGAAGAAAGAAAGAAGCAAGCAAAGAAAACTTCCCAGGTAGAGTTGTATACAGGACATCAAGCTCTCTATAAACTTGGCTACATATCTTAAAGATGGTAAAGCCAGCTCACACCTACAAAATAGACCGTAAAGTCTGTGCCACACCTAAGAGGTGCCAGATAGTTGGCAAAGCCTAAAACCTGCTCCACATCAGGTCCCAGATACATAGGGAAGAAAGCCTACTCTACACCTAGACTAACAGTATATAAATGGCACAGCCAGCTCTATACCTAGGCTACGTGCTAGGCAGATCTTATACAAGACTAGATCAAGCACAGGCCCAGGTGAGTGTTACAATAGACAGGTAGACATGAGCTGTATGAGATGGGGCCTGCAGTGTACCGTGGCATACAGTCTTCCAGGAAACTTTTGTAAATAAGTAGACGGAATACACGCTACAGTGACTGTCTTTAAAGTGTGTATTCATAAACTCTTAGGTGGCCTAGGCAGGGATATTACAAATGCACTTCCTCCCTGAGCTGCAGAGTAAGTTCGGAAGCCAGCTTGGGCAACTCGGTGAGAACTTGTCCCAAAATATAACAGAAGGAGGGCTGGGGATGTGATTCAGTGATATGCTGGGCGTCCTGGGTGCACACCAATCCAAAATATAAAGCAGTGAGCCACACGAAGCAGCAGCGTGGCTTCCTATCATTGAGCATTGTGCACTGACATCACCATCCTGCTACGTGTTCACAATACTTGCAGTAGCGCTTTCTCTCAGTCAGCACTATAATGTTAGGATGGGTAGTCACTTGGATGGTTGGAATTATCAGTTTAATCGTAATATACATTTACATATACACTTACATATACATACACATATATATACACACACAAATGGGTGTGTGCACATGCACGTGTGTGTATGGGTGTATAAGTGTGTGTGGGTGTGTGTACACATTCATGTTTGTAGAGGCCAAAGGACAGCCTAGGTGCCATCCTCAGGGCCCCACTTTTGAGACAGAGTCTCTCGCTGGCCTGGAGCTCCTTGATTAGGATAGAAGACTATCTGGCTAGTAATGCCAAGGACCTCCCTAGTGCTGGAGTTGTAAGTATGGTCCCTGTAGTGGCTATTCCTGGTTGTCAACTTGACTATATTTGGAATGAACTACAATCCAGAATTGGAAGGCTCACCAGTGACCCTTATCTGGAGGCTTGGAGATCCTTATCTGGATCTTGGTATGGAGATCTTGAGCCATAGTGGCTATGGATTCCAGAAGATTGAATCTCCGAGTTTAAGGAACACACCTTTAATCTGGGCTACACCTTTCATCTGGGATTAAAGGTGTGGAGGAACACACCTTTAATCTGGGCTACACCTTCTGCTGGAGACAATATAAGGACATTGGAAGAAGGGAGTCTGGCTCTCGCTCCTTCGCCTGCTTGCTGCGTGAGACTGAGTAACTGCTAGATCCTTGGACTTCCATTCACAGCTGCGACTGAACAATTGTTGGGAATTGGGCTGCCGACTGTAAGTCATCAATAAATTCCTTTACTATCTAGAGACTATCCATAAGTTCTGTGACTCTAGAGAACCCTGACTAATACAGAAGTTGGTACCAGGAGTGGGGTGTTCCCTATGATCGACTGACCGAAGAGGAGAAGACTAGAGCCTGGTTTACTGATGGCTCTGCACGTTATGCAGGCACTACCCAGAAGTGGACAGCTGCAGCATTACAACCCCTTTCTGGGACAACCTTGAAAGACACAGGTGAAGGGAAATCTTCACAGTGGGCAGAACTTCGGGCAGTACACATGGTATTACAGTTTGTTTGCAAGAAGAAATGGCCAGATGTACGATTATTCACTGACTCATGGGCTGTAGCCAATGGATTAGCTGGATGGTCAGGGACTTGGAAAGATCACAATTGGAAAATTGGTGAGAAAGACATCTGGGGAAGAAGTATGTGGATAGATCTCTCCAAATGGGCAAAGGATGTGAAGATATTTGTGTCCCATGTAAATGCTCACCAAAAGGTGACTTCAGCCGAGGAGGAGTTCAATAATCAAGTGGATAAGATGACCCGTTCTGTGGACAGTCAGCCTCTCTCCCCAGCCATCCCTGTCATTGCTCAATGGGCACATGAACAAAGTGGCCATGGTGGTCGAGATGGAGGTTATGCTTGGGCTCAGCAACACGGGCTTCCACTCACCAAGGCTGACCTGGCTACAGCTGCTGCTGATTGCCAGATCTGCCAACAGCAGAAACCGACACTGAGCCCCAGATATGGCACCATTCCTCGAGGTGACCAGCCAGCAACCTGGTGGCAGGTTGACTACATTGGACCACTTCCTTCGTGGAAAGGACAGCGTTTTGTTCTTACTGGAGTAGATACTTATTCTGGTTATGGATTTGCCTTTCCTGCACGTAACGCCTCTGCTAAAACCACCATTCACGGACTGACAGAATGCCTTATCTATCGTCATGGTATTCCACACAGTATTGCTTCTGACCAAGGAACTCATTTCACAGCCAGAGAAGTACGACAGTGGGCCCACGATCATGGAACTCACTGGTCTTACCACGTTCCCCATCATCCTGAAGCAGCTGGTCTGATAGAAAGATGGAATGGCCTTTTGAAGACGCAGTTACAGCGCCAATTAGGTGGTAACAGCTTGGAAGGCTGGGGTAGAGTCCTTCAGAAGGCAGTATATGCTTTGAATCAGCGCTCGATATATGGTACAGTTTCACCCATAGCCAGGATTCATGGGTCCAGGAATCAAGGGGTGGAAAACAGAATAGTTCCACCTACTATCACTCCTAGTGACCCTCTAGGAAAATTTTTGCTTCCTGTCCCCATAACTCTAGGTTCTGCTGGCCTAGAAGTTTTGGCTCCAGAGAGGGGAGTGCTTCTACCAGGAGCTACAACAAACATTCCATTGAATTGGAAGCTCAGACTTCCCCCTGGTCATTTTGGGCTTCTAACGCCCTTAAACCAACAGGCTAAAAAAGGAATAACAGTGTTAGGAGGGGTGATAGATCCAGATTACCATGGGGAAATTGGATTACCTCTTCACAATGGTGGTAAGCAAGATTATGTCTGGAGTGTAGGAGATCCCTTAGGGCGTCTCTTAGTACTACCATGTCCTGTGATTAAAGTCAATGGGAAACTACAACAGCCTAATCCAAGCAGGATGACAAAGGACGCAGACCCATCAGGAATGAAGGTATGGGTCAATCCTCCAGGAAAAGAGCCAAGACCTGCTGAGGTGCTGGCTGAAGGTGAAGGAAATACAGAATGGGTAGTAGAGGAAGGTAGTTATAAATACCAATTAAGGCCACGTAACCAGTTGCAGAAACGAGGATTATAAAGTAATATGAATGCCCATTGTAAATTTACTAATGCGTTTGCGATTGTATGAGGGATAGTTATATCATGTTAGGCGTATTCACAACCTTGTTATTGTTTCATGTGAACATGAGATATTATTTGTGTCAAGTTGACAAGGGGTGGATTGTAGTGGCTATTCCTGGTTGTCAACTTGACTATATTTGGAATGAACTACAATCCAGAATTGGAAGGCTCACCAGTGACCCTTATCTGGAGGCTTGGAGATCCTTATCTGGATCTTGGTATGGAGATCTTGAGCCATAGTGGCTATGGATTCCAGAAGATTGAATCTCCGAGTTTAAGGAACACACCTTTAATCTGGGCTACACCTTTCATCTGGGATTAAAGGTGTGGAGGAACACACCTTTAATCTGGGCTACACCTTCTGCTGGAGACAATATAAGGACATTGGAAGAAGGGAGTCTGGCTCTCGCTCCTTCGCCTGCTTGCTGCGTGAGACTGAGTAACTGCTAGATCTTGGACTTCCATTCACAGCTGCGACTGAACAATTGTTGGGAATTGGGCTGCCGACTGTAAGTCATCAATAAATTCCTTTACTATCTAGAGACTATCCATAAGTTCTGTGACTCTAGAGAACCCTGACTAATACAGTCCCCATGCCAGGCTCACTCTCTCTCTCTCTCTTTCTTTCTCTCTCGTATGTGTGTGTGTCTTTCTGTCTGTCTGTCTCTCTCTCTGTGTATGTGTGTCTTTCTGTCTGTCTCTATGTCTCTCTCTCTGTCTCCCTCTCTCTCTCTCTCTTTCTCTCTCTGTGTCTGTCTGTATGTCTCTCTCTCTCTGTGTATTGTCTTTCTGTCTGTCTGTCTGTCTGTCTCTCTGTGTGTGTATGTGTGTCTTTCTGTCTGTCTGTCTATCTGTCTCTGTGTGTATATGTGTGTCTGTCTGTCTGTCTGTGTGTGTATGTGTGTCTTTCTGTCTGTCTGTCTCTCTGTGTGTATGTGTGTCTTTCTGTCTGTCTCTATGCCTCTCTCTCTCTGTCTCCCTCCCTCCCTCTGTGTGTGTGTGTGTGTGGTGTATGTGTGTCTTTCTGTCTGTCTGTCTATCTCTCTCTGTCTCTCTGTCTCCCTCCCTCCCCCCCCCCCGCTCTCTCTCTGTGTTTCACTAGGGGATCAAACAGTGGGCCACACACTATAAGGCAAGCACATAGCTCATGAGCTATCTCCCCAATCTTTCATAATCTTATAAGGCCACCATCATGGATACAGTTTGTACCTGACCGAAAACATCCTTGCGCAGGGCCTGACTGCATAATTGGCTATGGGGGAGCGGAACTGACAAATGTCAAGTGTTTATGAATATAAAAGACAAGTTTCCCAGGCAAAGCTCTTCAAGTCTGTGAAGGTCGTTTTTCTTTCAATTGCTGCCTTGGGGAAAAGCCCAGATGTAGCCCTATCTCCCCTCCCAACTTGCCAAGGTTCAAAGAGCAATAATTTAGAAATCGAAGTTGCCATGGCAACACAATCTGTTTGGAGTGTCATGAAAAAATAAGCTTCAAATACAAGTTCGCACTCTGGCCCTCCGTGGGGGTGGGGGACAAGTACATGGGGGGCACAAGTACGTGGGGGGGGGGTCACAAGTACGTGCCTTTGTCTCTCCTCTCCGTACCAAGGGCTCTGTTCAGGAATTTTGCTTATTTTTATGACAGCAGGGTGTCTCCCCTCCCCATTTAATGGAACTGAGAGAGTTTGCTTTGCAGCGTGGTAATTTGAGAAGTAATTACTAGGGAAATTGCCTTCGAGTCCCCTTCCCACCTTAATTTTCCAAGGAAGCACCAATGCCAATTTCAGACTTTTAACAGAAAGGTTGTCCCGAGATGCAGAGAACTGACAGTTGTGAAGGAGTTCCCACAGTTCTCCATCGGGGCGCTGGGGAGGCAGGAGCCGGCTGCTTAAACTCTGCTCCCACCCACTTGCCATCATGTTCTGGCCCTAGGTAAATGACTCACCCCCGCCCCCATGTCCTTGTTCCTTAATAGGGTCTTTCCTCATGGGAACCAGTTGTGAACCGGACTCCACAGCCTGCTTCATGGAAGATGTAATGCAAGTTGGTGGTTTTATGCTTAGATTCTGATGAGCTAATTCATGAGAAAGGTGTTCTGAGAAGTCAGTCAGGTCATGTGACAGGTGGTTGGCACCTCGTGCTGCATGGAAGTGAAGTGGCTATATCTGTCCTGCAGGTCATGATGCTGATCCGGAACCACCCGGTCCCCATCCTTGCCATGGTCAATGGCTTGGCCACAGCTGCAGGCTGCCAGCTCGTGGCCAGCTGTGATATTGCTGTGGCAAGTGACAAGTCTTCTTTTGCAACTCCTGGAGTGAATGTTGGACTTTTCTGCTCCACCCCCGCGGTCGCCCTGGGGAGAGCAGTGCCCAGAAAGGTAATTGAACTGCCCTTCCGTGCTCATGGGTTCCAGATTTAGCTTGGGAAAAGTACCTCTGTGGGGGTGGGGAGATGCTTGCCAAACAAGCATGAAGACCTGAGTTCAATCCCCAGAACCTACATAAAAAGCCAGGTGGAGTGGTGCACTCCTGCAATCCTGATGCTGGGAAGGCAGATATAGCTGGATACCTGGAGCTGGCTGGTTGGCCAGGCAAGGCTACTCAGTGAATCTAGGCCAGTGAGAGATCCTGTTCCCCCAACCCCCTCCCCCATACAAACAAGATACATAGCACCTGAGAAACAATACCAGAAATTAGCCTCTGGCTTACACACATACACACACACACACCTACCACAGTATCTTCCATCTTCTATATTGGACATTCTGCCCAAAACCACTAGTGTCCTTCTGTGCTGGGGAGAGCAGCACTCACTGCCTGTTCCTCTGTAGCATCAAACAGCACGTGTCAACCTGTGAACTCGCCATATCTCAATCTTACAAGCCCCTCAATATGACAGTTTAGGTTTTTCCTTTTCAGAAAAGCATGGCCTTTGTGTAATCTCATTTGAAAATGCAATTGAAACAGTTTTGTTCCACCAAATGGCTGCCCAGGAGACACAGTGCACAGCGCGCTGACACAGCGCCAGTGACAAGGGGCTGAGGCTGAATCTCTGGCTAGTGATTTCTTGACAACCATTCTCATTCCAGAAAGGAGTTACAGTGTCTGATTTACAGTGCTGGGCTTACAGTGGTTAGACCAGAACTAGCCTGTCCATACTGTGGGACTCTGCACAAGGAGCAGCTGTGTGTCGGAGCTGTCTTGTCATCACTAATGACAATCAAGTCTGTTTCCCCTTGTAAAGCTGTCTTCCGTCCAAAACCTCACAGAATAGCGTTCAGTGGGCATCCATGAAGCGGAAAACCACAGTGTCTGTTCTGGGAGGAAGACATCCTGTTCTCAGTGGGAAATCTGGAAACGAAGGCGCAAACCTATATATGCAGCGAGCAAGGAGAACAGGCTATCTGGTCTTGAAACAACTGCCAAACTTAACAGTGGCTCACAGGCCTGAGGCAAGAAAGAAGTGAGACCTGAAGGGAAAACAGCAGTAGAGCCAAGGGGTGCCTGGGAGAATTTTGCCCTTCCCCAGGTCCTCCTGGTTAGTTTTGGCAGAAACGGGTGCACCTATGAAGATACTGCAGTTTACTACAAACCAGTATGCGGACACCAGGCTGGAAGTGGGCTACAAGCTGCAAGAGGTGAGGGTTTGCTCAAGCATCTTTCAAAGGGGAGGTGCTTGCTTATTATTTTAGATAGATATTTGCCTTAAGTGCAGCCATGTTTAGTGAATATTTCTTATATCATTGCCTGGACTTCAAGTCAAAATAGATTACAAATCTCCTGTGATACTCAAGGACTGTCTTGTAACTGCAGATGAAACCATGAAGCCTTTCATAGCAAGAAGTTGCTATACTGGTTCATCCTCTTTCCAACACATGACTTGCTGGAAGGTTCCATGGTAAAGGCATTTAAGTCCTATTGACAGGGTAAAAAATAGCAAGCCTTCTAAATTAAGGCTTATCAGAATTCCTAGAAACTTCAGACTGTCAAACTTTACAATTGTTTTTGAAAAGAAAGAGGAGAAATGTAACCAAAATATCCCTTGAATTCCATGGAAGCCCAGTTCTCGGAACCACATTGCGTAATCTGCACAGTGTGACAGATGAAGGGGCAAGGGCATCGTGAGAACCAGAATCGCTTTTTCCCTGCCAAAGAACGTTTTGTCAGGAAGCAGGCCTTCTCAAACGACAACAGTCTGTCCTGGGGGTGGGGAAGGCAGCTCCATCAGCAAATTCCAGCTGCACAAGCAGGAGGCCCTGAGTTCCATCTGCAGAGCACACTCATCAAAGCCAGGCCTCGCGGTGCACACTTGTCATCTCAGAGCTGAGGAGGCCAAAACGGGAGGATCCCCGAAGCTCTGGGACCAGCCAGTCTAAGTAATCAGCAACTTCTACCCACTGAAAGACATCCTGTAGATGCCTTTCAAAAAACAAGGTAGACAGCTCCTGGCAAACACCACCCAAGGTTGACTTCTGACCTCTAAATACACGTGCACACGTGCACCCAGTCCAATATGTGCATGCACACTTATGAGCGCGCGCGCGCGCGCGCACACACACACACACTCAGAATTATAGTTTCTCTTCATATTCTGGCCCCCCAGAAGAAGAGTGAACTCAAGCACACACTGTGAACGTACCATTGCATCTGCTGGTGATAATAGGTCCCTGTGTTTATCCGCAGAGAAGCAGGCAGGTGCTTTTGCAAACTGGCCTGGATGGACGTCTCAGTCCTTTCCTACTTAGGTGTTAGGACAACATGTGTTGGACTCTACTTCCCTCTGCTGGGCACTCTAGGAAAATGTTCTGCTGTGCTGGAAAGTTAAAGACTGCAGTTCTTCTACTGGGCAAAAGCCATGGAGTTGAGCATACTGTGTCAAGGCATGATTATTCATCTTATTTTTAAAGTCGTTCCCTTGAATTCAACCATGCATCTTCATTGTGCTATATAAAAGCCCTGCCTCCAGATGTTCTCTTCCCGAGGCCGGGCTGGCCATGCACAGCTAAGAGCCAGCACATCAGGCGTCCCATAAGTATATCAGTAAGTATTCCAGGAAAGCTAGAAAGGACTCGAGTCTCCTTCCAACACCAGTCCCTTCACCACGGGGAAAATCCTTGCTTCCGCTTACCTACCCACCTGGCTGTGTGTTTGCACACCCTTATCTCCCACAAGTCTAACTCAGAGTTCGATCCTCACCCATACCACAACTCCCACAGAGACTCGGACATGACTCATATCGACTATTTAACAGTGAGTTGCATGCCTAACATAATTTAGAAAATGCAGCTTAAAAGCACCCATGCATGCTAGCAACTTTTCCTAGTTTCCCGGCGAGATGAGGGCAGTGATCTGGTGTGTGTAACCTGTGCACACCTGGTGGGTGTGCACCGTATCCAACCCTCCCCCACTCATTCCTCTTTCTCCCTGCATCTCCTCAAGCTGCAGTCCACAGTCTCAAGAAGACAGACACCATTACTACAGCCTGAATGTGTTGTTCCCTGAGTTCATATGTTGCAGTGCAATCATCAAAGTGACAGCTGTTGGAGGTGGGGCCTTGGGATGTGATGTTGGGTCAAGAGTAGAACCTCATGATGGGACTAGAGTCTGTGGGAAAGGGGTGTCAGGTCCCATGTGAGGACACAGTGATACATCAGTCTCTGAACCTGGAGTCAGCTTTCTCCCTGGACACTAAATCTGCTGATGCCTTGAACCTGGGCTTCCCAACCTCCAGAGCATGAGATCTTCCTGCTTCTCAGCCACACAGTTTATGGCCTTTTGTTCTTACAGTCTGGATAAACCAAGGCATGGGGCCCACCCAAAAGATAAGCAGAGAGGCCCCAGGATGCTGCAGCACACAGCCATCACATCTGTGTGGTCCCCTCTGCTTTGCTGATCCGCTCAGGTGCTGTGAAGCCTTGAAGCCAGTGTCAGAGTCACAGAAGTATCCAGTAGGAGTGAGGATGTTAATATTAGTCACTCCACTCACTGGCATCTACCGAGAATTCCGTTATCTCGGATTAATCTGTTATCTGGAATAATCACCAGGGCGTGGAGAATGCAGGTACCCATTCGTCTGTCCAGAGGACGGATCAGACTCTGAAGGGTCAGTTGGTTTGACTCTGGTGTCTGTCTCCAAACCTCTCCTTTCTAGAAGATTGTCTGACAACCAGGTTAAGTCACAGCCTCAAATCTTAATTGTCATTTTGAATGAATGTCCCCCTAGAGTAAAGAACTACTGACTTACCAACTTCTTAGGGTGACCAAAGAGGTGCCGCCCTGAATGGCAGTATGGGGCCATTAGCATAGAGGTGAAGGTATCTTTTCTTCTAGTTCATCTGAAGATCCTGTAAACTCACAGTGTAAAAACGTAGATACTAAGATATGACTGTGCTGATTAGCTGGGAAAACAACCTGCCTTTTCCTTACTGAATGTCACCCTCTAACCTCATGCTGTAAAAACATGTGGCTCCAGTAGGCAGAAAGGGAAACTGAAGCCTAGAGAGGGGATGAGCTTGGCAGGATGGCTTAGGATCCCAAAGGCAGGGGTAGAATGTCTTCTGGCCTTTGATCTTGTTCCGCACACGTCATCCTTGAGCATGAGGTATTGATCTCATGAATTCTTTCTTGGTCTTCTGGGATGAAGGGAGAGAATCCAGGATTGTAGACACAGAGGCTTAGTGGGGAAATGTATCCTTCTTCTGGTCTAATATTTTATCCTCAAACATGTGGAGAAGAGCAACATGCCAGAGTGCTCTAGGCTAACCTCTTCCACCCTTGTGTTGTAATCCCTACGAGGCCCTGAGTCCTCTTCTCCCCACCTTGTGTCCATCCCAGTGCATCAGCAGCCAGCCCCCTGCCTTCCACCAGCTTTTTCTCTGTTCTCTTGGTTCTTTGCCTCAGCAGCTAAGACTTCTGGGACATGTGCAGGGTCACTGTGGTGTCTGTTGTGCTGTTTTGTATGAGGTAGGGAATGTAGCGATCTGAACCTGACTGCAGCCCAGAGGCAAAGCAGAGATCCCAGAACAAGGTTCTCAAGGGAGCCAGACAGGAAAGGCTTCTCTCACCAGCATGTGGTACCAAGAGAAGGGCGGATGGAAAGACTGCACCTTTCATCCTGGGTTGGCAGCTGTAAGGTGCTTTGTGCTGCACTCTGCTTGCCTTCCTAGGCTCATTCATTCCTTTAAGGAAGGTTGTCTGCATTGTGCAAGGAAGTCTCTTAGTGCTGGGGATAAAGAACAGGACGTGCACCCACACCCCCTCCCTTGTGGGAGTTACATGCTAGCAAATGCAACCAACACATAAGCATGTATACTGTACAGTATACTGAATGGGGAAATGCATAAAGGGTGACCGTGTAACCGAAAATGAGAATTTTAAGATGGCAGCAGTGGAGGGCCTCCTTGAAAAGGTGACAAACAGGAAGCCTTGAGGGAAAAACATTCCAGGCAGAGGGGGAAACGAGTGCGTGGACCCTGGAGTGAGAACACACTTGGTGTCTGAGAATGGCCACCAGGATCTGCAGAGATGGAGAGGAAGCACCCTTGCTCTCTGTCCCTGTGCACCCCTCTTGTCCACATAGGCTTGAAGCTGTAGATGCTGACGTTTTAGGGTCATTAAATGGGGTTCACCCTGTGGCAGGCAAGCTGTAGAATCCAGGGGAGGGGAGAACTTGCACCCCATCTTCCTGCAAGCTTAGCATCGGGGAAAGGGCCTGAGAGGGCAGCAGTTCCCCTCCTTGCCTTATCCTGCCTACTTGAGCATCACGGTCACGCCAGGCTCTGCATCTGGGCCCTGAAGACATTTAAGTCTCTTCATGTCCCTAGAATAGAAACTACTCTTTGGGGATCCTGCTGAGGAAGTAGCACCCATGGACTTGTGTTCCTGTGGAAAATGGCCCCCCGTACCATTCGTAGGAGGTTTTGAGCCTTTCCCAGAGGGATCCATGGTGGTCCCTGTCAGAGGGGCTGCCTTTCTACATGTGGCCTTTAAGGGGTACATGGACTCCCCAGGACTACCAGGGCCTACTAATCAAATCTGTGCAGCACCAAGAGGACCCAGGGGGAGACCCCACCTGTTCTTGGATTCTTGTCTTTTCTTGGGTCTTAGAATGATCTGGTTGTCTCCCTGGCAAGGAGTTGGGTGTTGACAACATCAAGGGGTGTCATTTGACAGATGGTGTGTCATTTGAGGAAGCAGATACCTGAGCTGAGGCATGCAAGTCTAGAGAGTGACTGTCTCAGTACGGCTGGGGGCTGAGGAAGCCTTGGGTATGAAGAACGCTTGACTGACTCCACCTGTCCCTTCCTCAGGTGGCCCTGGAGATGCTCTTTACTGGGGAGCCCATTTCTGCCCAGGAGGCCTTGCGCCATGGCCTTATCAGCAAAGTGGTACCAGAGGAACAGCTGGAGGCAGAGACCATGAGAATAGCAAAGAAGATTTCCTCTTTGAGCCGCTCTGTGGTGGCGTTGGGCAAGGCCACCTTTTACAAACAGCTGCCACAAGACCTTAGAACCGCCTACTTCCTCGCCTCCCAGGCCATGGTAGACAACCTGGCCTTGCAGGATGGGCAGGAAGGAATTGAAGCCTTCATCCAGAAGAGAAAGCCCATCTGGTCACACTGAGCCCGCATGAGGAGTGCTGAGTTAATGGTCAGCCCTAGCTGACCCCCAGCCCTCCCATCTCCTCCTCTCAACCCAACCATATACTGCCACCTCTTGATTGTAAGAGAACATTGCCAGCCTTTCTAACTTGGATGTTGGTTTCTCAGTGTGTGATCTGTATTGAATGCCATGGTTCTGTGGGAAATGAATACAGGGGAGGGAACGACTTGCTAGGTCAGTGGGCAGGTTAATATGCACTGGGGTGTGCAGGCTGTGACAGAAACCCCAGTACCCAACGGAGCCTGAAGTGAGGTGCTGCCCATACAGAGGACAGTCAAGTGAAGCGTGAAGGAAGGGTGCCGCCCCCATGCTTCTGCAGTGTCCTTCAGGCACAGTCCGTTCTGGTTGTTCATGGCAAGTTGAACAGTTCAAATCTCCATGAGACCATCTCCCCACTGAAAAATTTCTTGATTCTACCAGGAAATCATCACACCTGTAGTTTGGAATAATCTTATGTGATTTGAATAAATTAAATATTTATAGAGCTGGGTCATTTCATTTCTAACCCACCGCAAGCTAAGAAAAGAAAAGAGAGAATATTCTCTTTGTATGTCCACTCTGATGGGCACAAAGCAAGGGCCTTGCCCTCACTACTAAACCAGAGGATAAAAGCTGCCCAGAACAGGGCAAGGACCCAGAGCAGACCCCATCCAATGAGAGTCGCTTCCTCAGGACACAGTTCAGAACTGTGCTCAGCTTCTGGTAATAAACCCAGACTAAACTCATATTTAGACCTAGTCATATTTTTTTGGCATCTGGTCTAATGTAGCCCAAAGAGTGTTCAAATTTTCTGTGCCTGTAAACTTGACCATAAATCAATATCCATCTATCCTCCTATCCGTCTATCCACCTAACTCTGTCTCTATCTCTCCCTACCTTCCCCTCCTTTCTTTTGAGTGCTAAAATTTGAACCCAGAGCCTCATGTACACAACAAGTACTCTGACACTGAGCTAGACCCCAGTCCTGGTTTTTAGTCAACTTTTGTCACCTAAGAGTGGAATAGAACAAGGCCTAATGCCATACCCCTGTAATCACACCTACTGCGTAAATCTGAGGCAGGAGGATCACACATTCAAGATCGGACTGCTTAATTTAGCAAGACTCTATCTCAAAACAAAACATTAAAAGGCAAAGATGTAGCTTGGTGGTGAAAACTAGTCTAGAATGTATTAGGTCTGGGGTTTTATCCCCAGCACTAGAAAGAGAAGGATGGTGAGGGAGAGGAGAAAGGAACAAAGGAGAGAGACCGACACAGAGACTCATATGGTCTAACCTGTGGTTATTACTCTAATTGCTGGGATAAAGGTGGCTCATGACGTGGGCATCCACTGCTATTATTGTTACAGGCTTCTCTTGGGGTGGGAACTTGTTTCCTTCTCTGTGCTTTAGATGGCAATCATGGTAAGATTGCCTCATGTGCAGAAACCATCGGAGCCACCATCTCCTGCAGCCCCAGAATATGCCAAGTTCTCACGAGGCCTCAGCAGGGTCAGAGGAGTCTGCACCACAGAGATCGTTATCTCAGGTGAGTCTCTGAGGCCGAGACAAACCTCAGGGCTGGAGTGTGTGAGGATCCCAACATGTCTGCCTGCGACAGCCACCGTTTTCCATCCCCCGGCTGCACTGCCCCGTGGGAAATGTTCCAGATCATTAGACCAAAAATCCAGAAAGGAAAATGTTTAGTTCCCAATGCGCACACTTGCTCTCTTGGGGAGCTCGGTTGCCTAGTGTTAGTCTGAATTCATTACCAGAGGCTGAGCACAGTGTGGAACTGTGTCAGCAGGAAATTGCTCTGATCGTGTAGGAGACGCGCTGTGTCTCACTGTGCTCCTAAGTGTCCCCAGGGGTGCTCTGAGCCCAGCCTGACCTCAAGAACAAATGATTGTCCTACTCCACAGTACTGTCTTCAAGCAAGAGAGTGGACAGGAGACCCTGGGTCTGTTAGCCTGCAAGACGCAGGCGCAGATTTTACTAGTAGGCAATGGGCAGCTGGCTGACATTCTTAGTTAGATTGCAAGGACTCATTAGGGTGGTTAGTCCAAAAGAAATGGACCACTCAACTGTCTGTTCATCTTTGGTGCCCACACTGAGAAAATTCCACCCAGGTGGGTGCTGGATCATACTGAAGAGAGATGGAGGGTAGGAGACATCATCCAGGCTCCTGAGAGACTCGGCTCACAGAGCCTTCTCACACATTTAACAAATGAAAGAAATGCTCCATTCTGTATGCATGAGCCCTGCTCCCTCAGCTCACGAGCTCCCCAGCCTGGGAACTGATGTGCAATTGACAACTAGCTATAAATACCAGTTGTCACTGGGGCAGAAAATAATCCAGTAAGAAATGTGCCACCGACACCCCGTGCCCCCCACCCCAGCATCAGATAATCTAGCCCAAGGCTAACATATTCTCGGTTTATTTGTATCTGTTTCCTTTTACCAGGATGTTGAATGAAAACTTCCTGATAACCACACAGGATGACTGTTTCTGAAAAGACTTTTATATTTATCTTTCCCTCAGCACCATTTACCTCTGGGGAGCTAGCTGAGCCCAGCAGACCAAACCCTAGAAGCCAGTGCCTATCAAGTTAGTAGGAAGGGGCATTTGATTCTGCTAGCCCTGAGAGAGGTATTGTTCAAAGGCTGGCTTGGTCCCTGAGAAATAGAAACAGGCCACATGACAAAAGGCCAGAGACTTTGGGAGAGCCTAAAGCCATCCCAGGCAGCCTTAGAGTTGTTCATTGTTCTCCCTCATGCTATGTATGAGGCTTAGAGAAGTAAAGGCATGCCCTTGGACCAGCCAGTATGTGGTTTTGAATCTGTATGAATGCAAGGGTTATGTTCCCAATTGCTGGACTATATACTCCCCAAAATATCCAAAAACTGATACCCAGCCTGCAGCTAGATCTGTGATGTGCTCCAAAGAGACCAAAATTAAGTGGCAGGGCAAAGGGAACCCTGCTCTTCAATGGAGATCTGAGGAGAAGCATCCATTTGGTCACCAAGAACACTGACTGGATGCTGGTCAGTTGCGTGGGCACATGTAAGGGAGGCAGCCTCCATCAACGATGTTTCCCTTCCTATAAATGTGCCACCGCTGCTGGCATGCGTGTAAATCCTGCATGCAGGAAACTAAGACAAGAGGATTAAGAATTCCAAGCCAGGTTGTGCTATACAACAAGGCCCTGTTTGTGGAGGGAAGACAGGAGGAGAAAAGGAAGAAATCATGGCTGTAATGCTTCCACTTGTCCTTCTAGCTTGTATACCCTGGATTCTACAAGACCAATGAACTTCTTCTTTGCCATTGTAGAAGTTAAGAACTTGACTCTGAGCAGTGGCAAACAGTGGAAAAACATGATTCCCTCTGAGACACAGAGATCCAGTCACAGAGATTAGTGTTTAGGTCACACCGCAATCTCTGAAAATGTCAGTGGTCAAGTGGACCCCATATAAAGCTGAAATCCATCAGACTCAATCATTCTCCTTGGTTCTGTCTCTGAGTTCCCAGAAGCCCTTCTGTTATTCAGTCCACTTCCTTCTCTCTCATTTTTCTGAAATCCCATTACACTAAGACAAGTGTGGCAAGTATGGCTAAAGCTCCAACTATAAAAGTGCGGATGCCAAAGCTTCACACCAGACCAACTGAGGGGAAAGTTTTGATTTCTGCTTGCTCCAAAAATATTTCTTACAGGATTTCCAGATGATTCTACCACACACTAAAGTTTGTGACTGCCTACCCTGGGGTGAAGGCTACGAGTCAAGTTTTCCCGGAAATACCTGCATTTAAGAAGTTGAAGCAGGGTCCAGCAAGATTCTTACCAAACAGGGAACTTGCCCTCTAACCTGTCCAGCTAAGTTTGATCCCCAGAATACACATGCTGGAATTTACAGAACAGACTCCCACAAGCTGACCTTTGGCCCCCATAATACTCCATGGCATGTGTGTGTGTATGTGAGTGTGTGTGTGTGCACACACACAAGTAAACAAGTAAATGTAAAACTTGAAGCAATGTGGTAATCATGATGAAATCATGGGCAGTTGCGACTGGTCTGGAAAGAGTGAAGAGCGACCCAAGGGAACCCAGGACCCTCTTAAAATCCTCACAGATGCTAAGACCACTAAATATCAGATTATACCCACTGCCATACTTTACACTTATATTTAGAAGAAAGTATAGGCTTAGATTTTTTAAACCTACTTTTAATAAGGGTTCTCAAATGTGTTGACAGCCCCCATCTAGCACATAGTCCCAAAGTAAGGGGGAAAGGATAATAAATAGGACAAGGAGATGTGGGCCTGTTTAGAAGGAATTTTATAGGGCGATTTCAATTTCCATTTGTCTGGCTAGTAGCAGTCCAGTTCAGTTGTGTCAGCATAGCAAACACAAATCAGCAGCAGTGGCATGATCCAGCAGAAACTGCTAGGCCTCCACCAAATCAGCATGAGTCAGCGGAAGCAACAAGGACCAGCCAGCCAGGACACCAGAAGTTCTCTGCTGTACCTCTCTCAACGAAGGAAAGATCAGCAAAGACAAAGACAAAGCATTGCAAAGCTAGCTTTGTAAGTACTTAGCCACAGTCCCTTGAGTCCTATTTATACTTTCTGCAAACATCATGTGTCCCCACCCCCATGGGTCTTGCCTCAGCAAAACACCACTTGAGTCTGTATCATCTGACATATCCAAAACTGCCGATTTAGAAAGCATTGAGCAGTTTGATTTTCAAATAATGTCGTGATTACTTGGCAACCAAATGTATTGACATCTTAAACTCTATTATTGAAATTGATTTTTATTTTGTGAATATTTAAGAAAATGTCAAACTTTCATCTTGTAAAGATTTTTCTTTTATCATTTGAGGCTTAAAGGTTCATTTTATTTTCTGTGTGTGTGTATCAATTCTGCTTTGCCAAAACAAGCCCAAACTCACACGCACGTGCACACATACACACACGAACACAAGCACACAAGCTCTTGATATAATGGATACATGTTCATGGAAACAAGAGGACAACCTTAGGCGTTGTCCTTAAGAGTTATTCACCTTGTGCTTTGAGGCAGAGTTTCTCACTAGGACCCAGGGTTTGCAAATTTGGCAAGAGTAATTAACCAGCAAGCTCTAATAAAGATCTACTTGGCTGGATGGTGGTGGCGCACACCTTTGATCCCAGCACTTAGAAGGCAGAGGCAGCCGGATTTCTGAGTTCGAGGCCAGCCTGGTCTTCAGAGTGAGTTCCAGGACAGCCAGGACTACACAGAGAAACCAAAACAAAAAACAAAAACAAAAACAAAAGAAAAGATCTACTTGTCTCAGCCTTCTGAGCCTAAACACTAGGATTACAAACATGTTCCCCCATGCCTGGCTTTTTATTGGTACAGGGAATTAAATGCAGATCATTATGCTAACACAGCAAGAACTTTACCAACCCAGCCATCTCCTCAGCCCTCAAAGTTTATTTTTCATGTCCCAGATGAAGACTCATGAAAAGCTGGCAGACAGTCTGGGCTGCGTGTCCTACGTCTTTTGGGTGGAATGTCGGCCCATTCTGGCTGCACAGTGAATTGTTACCATGTTTCAGTTCTTGGCGCTTAGACGATGCCCAGGGAAGAACAGATCTTCAGAGTCACTTGCTGTGTGCTAGATGTTGGCAATGTATAGTTTTGTTTCATAAACAACAAACCATGCATGGTGACATACACCTTAAATCCTAGCACTTGTGACGCAGAGGCAGGAAGAGCTCTGTAAGTTCAAGGCCAGGCTTTCTTCGCGTAGTGAGTTCCAGGACAGCCAAGAAAACATAGAGAGCCTCTGCCTCAAAAAATAAGAACCAAAATCAACCAAACAGAAGAAATGCGAGGACCTGAGTTCAGATGCCCTGATGCTACATAAAAAAATAAATACAGTGAGCACAGCGTGACAGACACGTCTGCAATTCCAGCAGTAACGAGCTGAGCGAGGACACAGAAGCAACCTTGAAAGTTTGAGGGTCAGCTAGCAATGGTCCAGGCCAATGAGAGAGATTGAAATAAACTACTTTTCTGAGGGGTCACTACATCCCTTTTTATTCCTAAATACCTATTGGGTGTTTCTACCCCACTTTTGCCTGTTTAGTTCTCAAGTAAACAACACAGGGATACTACAGTTTATTAGTAAGCTGTAGGCACCATGCTGGGCAGGTTCTGAGCTATTCTAATCCTTTGACCAGTTAAAATCCACACAAATGACAGTCACTTGCCACTCTGATGTCTCCTCGGCTGCTTCTGCTCCATCAGCCTGTCCTCAGACCTCAGGGTGAACTTCCCTTGGCTGTGTGCTCCTCCTGGTCTATCGTGTCTAATGGCGACCCCCCCCCCCCATCTCTTCCCTGTGGCCTCTCTTAAGGTCCCTTACTCAATTTTAAGTCTGCCTTCTTATCCATTCTACCCAGTCATTTTTGACCAAACATTATTTTGACCAAACATTATTGACCAAACAGGAATTAACGGAAAGCATTCTTTATAGCACATACAAGATAATCCCAACAGAGAAATTCTTTCTCAAACAAAAAGGGTAGAAGGTGCCTGAAACCAACTCTAAAGCTGTTCTCTGACCTCCACATGTAGATCATGCACACACGTATTCATACCCACATATATATATATATATATATATATATATATATACATACATGTGGGGAGAGAGAGAGAGAAAGAGAAACTCAGCTGGAGCTGCAGTCTCACTTGAGGTTTGAAAAAGGAAGGGATCTCTTCCAATCTCCTGTGACTTTGGGTGCAAACTAGCTGGGTATAGTGAATGCCTATGATCTCTGCAATTGTGAGGCCAAGGCTGGTGAATCTCTGACTTTGAGGCCAGCTTGGTCTACAAAGTGAGTTTCAGGACAGCCAGGGCTACACAGAGAAACCTTGTCCAAAAAACAAACAAACAAAACAAAACAAAACAACAACAACAAAAAACCCTACCAAGCTGAGGGTCTCTTTCTTTCTTTCTTTCTTTCTTTCTTTCTTTCTTTCTTTCTTTCTTTCTTTCTTTCTTTCTTTCTTTCTTTCTTTGGTTTTTTTTTGGGGGGGGGGTTGGGGGGGTTGAGACAGGGTTTCTCTGTGTAGCCCTGGCTGTCCTGGAACTCACTCTGTAGACCAGGCTGGCCTCGAACTCAGAAATCCACCTGCCTCTGCCTCCCAAGTGCTGGGATTAAAGGCGTGTGCCACCACTGCCCAGCTGAGGGTCTGTTTCTTGCTGGGTGTTGACCACGTGTGACTATCTACAGGTGGTAATTGGCAGCATGGAAGTTTGCTGCGTTGAAGAGTTTTCTAGCAAGATGGATGCTTACAGTTTTGTGTAACATGAGACATGCATGAAATCACATATATCCCGTCACCTTTGCCGTATTCTATCAGTTAGAAGCAGGGCACATGGAGAACACAGCACGAGAGATGGTTACAGGAACTTGGGATCATGTGTCTGTCCTCCACAGAGGGAATGTAATTTCTCTCAAATTTTGACTATGAACATCTTGCACAGAGGACAACTGAATGTAAAATCTTCCCCAGTGACTATAGCAGAATGAGGTGAGAACCTAGGTGTGACCTCGTTACCCTGTGTCTCTGTGTCTTCTTATATGAGGTGACACATCCTTGTTGAAGTCATTGTGAATCGAGTCTTCTTTACATTCATAGTAAAGCATTCTCTACTACATGTTTCTGGATGGGATAACAAAACCCCAGATAACTAAGGAACCCAAGGTAGATGCCCTCGGATGCAGATGTACCTGTATGCTGAGTCCAGAGAACTCCATCCAGAGAACCAGAAGTTTCGTGAAGGAGGCTGTCAGCATGAGCGTGGACCAGGAAGATGTGCACCAAGGGTAAAGGCAGCAGAGGTATGAAGGGACATTGGAGGGTTAGGTATGTGATGTCTTCTAAAGGAGGCCATGGTGGGTGTGTGTGTGTGTGTGTGTGTGGGTGTGCGATTGTGAGTATGTATGTGTATGACTGTGAGTGTGTGTGTATGTATGTGTGTGTGTGACTGTGAGTGTGTGTGTGACTCTGAGTGTGTGTGTGACTGTGAGTGTGTGTGTGAGTGTATGAGTTGTGAATGTGTGAGCATTTGTGAGTATATGAGTGTGTGTGAGTACATGTGTGTTTAAGTATGAGTGTGTGGGCATGAGTGCATATGTGTGAGTGTGTAGATGTGTATGTGAGTGTGTAAGAGTGTGTATGAGTGTGTAAATGTATGTGTATGTGAGAGAATGAGTGTATGTGTGTAAATGTGAGTGTGTGTGAGTGTATGTGAGTGTGTGTTTGTGAATGTCTCTGTGTATGTGTGTGTGAGTGTGTGTGTTAGATCAGAGTCAGATTCCCAGGGTAAAAAGCTATGGAGTTTAAACTATTCCTGCTAAGCAGCAGGAAGTCATGTAAGATTACTAATTGAGAAATGGGCTCAAAAATACAGAAATTCTAACCTTTTTGGGTTTTGATGGTTTGTAGAAATTCATTTTAAATTTATAATTTGGTGAAACCCCAGTCAATGGCATGTGCAATCTTCTACTCCAGATTTCCATGGAACTGCATTTGAACAGCAAGCTGCTTGTCCACTGCTCCATGGGAGCCCTGGGCTTTTAGGATAAGGGATCTACCTTAGTGTGAAACTTACACCGTGCACTGGACACAAGCAAGCCGTCAGGACAAAAGAGACAACGGGTAGCTAGAACTTTCAAAACACTCCTTTAGTGAGTGAGATCTTATGCATCTTTCAGTCATCCTCAGAGGTGTTTGTCACAGGGTCTGTCAGTGCTAAAAATGTGTCTGTATGTGCCTTCCATGCCAGACATTTGGTCAACAGCTGACAAAGAATTCTATCTCTGAGAGAAGGGATGCTTTCTCTCAACATAGCAGACAGAAGGTTTGTGGCTTCATCATTTATAAATGAGAGGAAAGTTTAATCAGGCACGGTACACACATCTGGGATCCTAGCCCTTGAGCAGCTGAGGCATGAAGGTCATAAGTTCAAGACCAACTTGGGCTGAATAACAGGCTCAAGCCCACCCTGGTGTACACTGGGAGACCTTGCTTCAAAGATTCAGGGGTTGAAAGTGGGGGGAGCGTGAGCAGAGCCACGAGATCGCAACCCTGCACAAAGAACATTTTTAGCAACTCCTATTTACATCACTTTTCTTGTGAAAATATCTAAAAAAGAAACAACTTTAAAAATAAGGACCTTCTTTTGTCTTATAGTTCAGAGGGACACACTCCACTATAGCAGGGGACAAATGACAGCAGGACCCTGAGGTAATCAGTCCTAGGAAGTAGGACCAACTGGAAAAAAAAAAAAAAACAAAACAGGCTTACCCCCTGAGTGACCTTCCTCTTCCATCAAGGCTCCACCTCATAAAGGTTTCACAACCTCCCAGACAGAACCAAGTGTCCAAACACATGAGCCTATGGGGCCATTTCACATTGAAATCATGACTCCCCCAAGTGAAATCTAATGCCTGCCCACAGTCACCGTCCAGATCATCAGCCATGCATCCCTGAACCTAGTGAGGAGACATGTTTGTTTCTGCCATATTGCTTGGCCGCATGCACGAGCACATACACACACACACACACACACACACACACACACACACACACACACACACAAAGATCCCTCAGTCGGTATGGCCATCAGGAGTCGTGTAAGTCAAGACGCTAAGTCATATTTGGCAATCATGATGCCATGAAGCAATGGGGCTAGCTATAAAGTGAGCCTTGTGGGCAATGAGAACAGAGAAACACGGAAGAATCCACTTGGCTCGTTACTGAGCAAGGTACAGTATCCCTATAAAGCTTTCAAACTGGGCTATCACACACAGACCTCTCTGTCACTAACGTAGAGATCTAGCCTCTGTTGGCACCCAATACAGGATCCTCT
This sequence comes from Mus musculus, assembly GCF_000001635.26. NCBI lineage: Eukaryota > Metazoa > Chordata > Mammalia > Rodentia > Muridae > Mus > Mus musculus. The sequence continues at coordinate 6,179,393 of NC_000068.7, read as the reverse complement.
GACCGGGGGCTGGAGCAGTCTCCTTGTTAATAACCTCCCCTCAAAAATAAATAAATGAAAACCACTGGGGAAGCCACCATTAGCGTTACAGGCTTTCTGGGGCGGGTTAAGTGGTGCTGAGAAGGCAGTGCAGGTGTGCTGTCCCCAGTTCCCTCCAGAGTCCCCTTGAGAAGAAATTCATGAGCTACTACATTTCCACTCCCTTCCTTGGCATTTATTGGCTTTTTGATGAATGTTAGAGCAATTTTTCTGTCAACAGCTCCTCATTAGGGGCCTGGCGGTGTTCACTCCGACCATTATTTTGCTCAATATCAGGCCTGGTCACTGCCAGGAGAAGAGGTCCCACTTAGAAGCCATCCATCTTCATGGCAGCAGAGGCTCCAATAATCCACTTCCCACCCCTGCTGAGGGATACCCCTGGGGCATACACAGGGAATTGAGACAAACAGCCAGAATCGCACAGCACATCTTCCTGCACCGAGCTTCCCTGCGAATCGCACTGCACATCCTCCTGCACTGAGCCTCCCTTCTTTTTTTCTTTTCTTTTCTTTTTTTTTTTTTTTTTGGTGGGGGGGGTCTCGAGACAGGGTTTCTCTGTGTAGCCCTGGCTGTCCTGACCAGGCTGGCCTCGAACTCAGAAATCTGCATGCCTCTGCCGGGCTGCTGTGCTGGGATTAAAGGCGTGCGCCACCACGCCCGGCAAGCCTCCCTTCTTTAAGGGCTGATTTCAGCCCTGATTCTGTTTCTTTTTAAAATAAATTATGGGGAACTTGGTGGTGAAATAAGTCCACGGGAGGGATGATGTGATGTTATTGGAGGTGGGAAATCCGCGGTGGGGAAGTCTAAGGAACTACCAGGCACTGGGAGGGAGAGAGTGCCCGGTGACCTTAATAAGCTGTTCACTTCAGCCTCAACTGCACACTGCCTTGCATCGCTGTGGCATGGAAAAGCATTCGGAGGCCTTCCTGGCACTTCTGCCATTCGAAAGTATCAATATCTGCTTGCCTCCTCCACCACCCCTGCCAGCAGGCACAGGAATCTAATCTGGACTAGCATACCTCAAAAATGTTTTCTGTGAACAATTCCAAACACATAGAAAAACAGAGAGACTGTAAAAACAAAACAAAGCAAAAAGACACAGATTCCTTACCACATTTTAGCAATAATCATATTTATGGCTGCTTTTCCCTTTTCCTCTTCCTTCCACCTATCCCTCCCATACCCAAGACTTTCGTAAAGCAAGCCCAGAGCACATTTTAATTCTTTATTAGAGGTTACTAATGTCTGACCATCCATCAAACACAGTTTATCACTAGATGCCCCTCTGAGAACACAGTATCCTCAAAGAAGCAATTTGGCCAAGGATCTTAGAATACCTTCTCTACAGGGAACCAGCCAGGGTACCAAGAGATGAACTTCCTTGCTAGGGTACTCGTTAGAGTAACAGAAAGTCTTGCTGGAAGAACTCCCTATGTCGGGGTAACTGCAGTTTCAATGCAGCATTTGTCATGGCCCCAAAGTCTAGGAGGTACTACAAGCATATAGCAGCCAAAGGCCAGGACAATAAGATGTCTCGTAAAGCATGAGGCCAAAGAGGTAGCTTACACACCACACAGGACTCATTCAGACAGGTGCAATGGTCTAAATCCAAAAGTAACTCCACTTAGAAAGTGTAATTTATAATATGTTCGCATGGCTTTACTACACACAGAGTGTGCTGGAAAGGTAACTGTGTAAGTTGGGAAGTCATTCATTTCATTGTTATTGTTTAGAACTTTACTAAGAGTCATTTACCATCTGGAAAACTGCATCCCACACGTGGTGTGTTTTACAGTATTCAGGTCTCTGCTCGTCTGAGCGGACAGCTTTCATCATCTCCAGTTTACAGAGATTCTACATGGAGCTGGGAGCACCTGAGGATCCCACTGGTCTTCACAGTAGATGCGAAGTCATTTCTACATAGAAACCTGTCATTCTGTTCTACATCTTAGGCATTACACAGCACCGCATGGTATAGAGTCCCAGGCTCTCTTGAATAAATTATTTCACAAACACCAAGGATTGTTTAGCTTGTTTATCTGCTTGCTATCTCACATTGCCTTACCATTTTAACCCAAGCTTATTTTTAAAATTAATTTATTTATTTTACATCCTGACTACAGTTTCCCTTCCCTCCTCTCTTCTCAGTCCTTCTCCATCTCCACCCCACGCCCTCCATTTCTCTTCAGAAAAGGAGAGGCCTCCCATGGATATCAACCAGCCTTGGCATATCAAGTTGCAGTAGAACTGGGCGCATCTTCTCCTATTGAGGCTAGGCAAGGTGACCCAGGAGTGGGAAAGGGTCCCAAAGGCAAGCAACAGAGTCAGAGACAGTCCCTGCTCCCACTGTGAGGAGTCCCACATGAGGACCAAGCTACACAACTGTTACATATGTCCAGAGTGCCTAGGTCAGACCTGTGCATGCTCTCTAGTTGGTGGTTCAGTCTCTGGGAGCCCCTATGGGTCCAGGTTAGTTAATTCTGTAGGTTTCCTTCTTGTGTCCTCTGGCTCCTTCAATCATTTCTCCCCCCACCCCCTTCCTCCAGACTCCCCAAGTTCCATCCAGTGTTTGGCTCTGGGTCTCTGCATCTGTTTCCATCAATTGCTGGATGAAGCCTCTCTGATGACATTAACCTATGCTTTGAAAGGCCACTCCTTTCAATTTCGGAGACATAGAAATGTGGGAATCGGGAGACTAACTTTAGGGTAAGAGAGAAGTTATAGGAAGTGTGTGTGTGGACAGCCAGAAAGAAGAAAACCCAAGCAGCAGATGGGAAACACACATCTAACACTGTGCACTCCCCAGACGCTAGTAAAATACGATAACACTCTATGGTGAACAGCTTGAGAAAACACACTTGAGGGACTCTTAATAGTGCATGGGAAAAGACACACGGAAGATGCTCACATCTGGATTCCCAACACATGGCCCAGACAAATCATTCCATGGTGACAAGGAGTCAATCACAGAGGCCCTTACAGCTGAGGACAGTCTTACATTAAAAGAAAGCAATTTGGAAAAACCCAAACTATTGTAGTAGGGAAAAAAAAAATAGTGGCCAGAGAGATGCTTCAGCTAGTAAAAGTGTCTGTGTGGTGACTTGCCCCAGAACCTGTGTGAAAAAGCCAGATGTAGTGAATTGCCTCTGTAATCCCAACACTCATGAAGGAGATGGGAGGCAGAGACAGGAGAATTATCCAACGCTCGCAGACCTGATTGCCTGGCATGCACAGCACAGCAGACACAAGAGAGACCTTCTCAACAGGGTAGAGGAAGAGAGCTGACTCCTAAGAGTTGTCCTCTGACTTCTAAGGCACACACCTGCCCTCATTCCTATATATACATCACACACAATGCTAATAAATAAGAGTAATTGTAAAACCAATAGCCAGCTGCTGGAGGAATGGCTCAGCAGTTAAGAGCATGGCTGATCTTCCAAAGGTCACAGATTTCCAACTCCCATATGGCAGCTGACAATCATCTGTACCTCAAGTTCCAGGGGACCAGATAGCTTCTTCCTGGCATCGTGGGCACTCCATGCATAGGGCACATAGACATACTTATAGGCAAACACATAGAATAAAAATACATAAATATTTCTAAAATGTAATAATTACCTCATGGTACTCTGAGAAAAAGGCTGTATTCACAAAACAAGAACAAGTGGTTATACATATATGTGTGCACAAACATGTATATGCATCTAACACATGATTGTTTGACTTAACAATTTTCGGACTTTATAATGGTGTGATACCAATACACATTCAGCAGAAATGGTTTAATCTCACCCAGGATTAGTGATGTACAGTAAGATTCTGCCATGGCATCCTGGATGGCAACAGTAAGACAGTTCCCAGTTGACCTTGTTAATTGACAATGACACATTGGCTGAGCTATGATGTTTGATAGGCAAAGTAGATTAGAAATACTTTTAACTAAGGATATTTTCAATTTAGGGTGGGTTCATTGATACATAACCCCTTAACATACTAAGGAACATCTAAATGTATATGTATTCATGTGTGTGCAGGTATATATGTACTTGTGTGAATGTGGGCATGTGGACATATATGCACGTTCACATGTAGATACCTGAAGATGATCTAAAGTGTTATTCAGGAACATTGCCCGCCTTATTTTGAGACCTGGGCTCTCACTGGTCTGGAACTCACCACCACATGAGCTGGAGTGGCTGGCCAGAGAGCCCCGAGGGATCTTCACTGGGTTACGCGCCTATGTGCCCCCACAGCTGTGGTGGCTACTCATGGTTATAAACTTGACTGCATCTGGAATTAATTAAAACCCAAGTGGCTGGGCACATCTGTGAGGGATTTTCTTTCCTTAATTAAATCATTTGGTGTGAAAAGACACACTATCAATCTAGACCATTTACGGTGGGGAGATACACTTTTAATCTGTATTTTTTTTTTTTTTGAGGTGGAAAGATCCACCTTTAATCTGGGCCACACCCTCTGCTGGCAGCCCATATATAAAGGACATGGCTAAAAGAAGCTTTCTCTCGTCACCTGCTTGCCCTCACTCTCATTGGCAAACCCATTCCTTTGCTGGCAGTAGAGCTTACTTTTTCAGAATCTGGCATCTACTGAAGACCTGCTAAGACATCCAGCCTTGTGGTCTGAACAACTACTGGATTCCTGGACCTTCTATTGGCAGACCGCCATTGTTGGACTAGCTGGACCACAGCCTTTAAGCCACTCTAATAAATCCACTTTAGATAGATAGATGATAGATAGGTAGGTAGGTCCATAGATGATAGATAGATAGATAGATAGATAGATAGATAGATAGATAGATTCTATTTTATAAGTTTTATTTCTTTAGATCCTCTAAATCAACATCCAACTTTTTAAATGTGGTTCTGGGGACCAACTCAGGTCTCTTTGTTTACAAGGTGTGTCCGGCCCCCATACATTCATGTTTGAATGTTGGCCTATTGGAAGTGGCACTATTAGGAGATGTGGCCTTGTTGGAGTAGGTGTAGCTTTATTGGTAAACATGTCACTGTGGAAGAAGACTTTGAGCTCAAGCTCTGCCCAGTGTAAGTCAGTCTCTGCCTTGCTGCCTGTAGATCAAGATGTAGAACTCTCAGCTCCTTCAGCACCATGTCTGCCTGGATGCTGCCATGTTTCCCGCCATGATGATAATGAACTGAACCTCTGAAACTGGAAGCCAACCCCAACTAAATAGTCTTCTTTTTAAGAGTTGCCTTTGTCATGGTGTCTCTTCACAGCAATGAAAATCCTAACTATCACACAAGGTAAACACTTTACTGACTGAATCATCTCCCAAACATAGGAAAGTCTATGTTTTATACATTAATCATATATGATTTTATATGTACATGAAAGAAACATATAAGAATCTAAAAAATTTTTAAAAGCATAAATTCAATAGTTGTCATATTAAACGGGGGTGGGGGGTGGGAGGGGCACCCTCTTGAAAACAGCTGAAACACAAACACTGGGGAAGGGGCTGAGATGTTTGCAAGGACCAACCAGCTCAGAAGCAACAGTTAATAGCAACCCCCAAAATTAAGAACAGAGCAAAGGGAGAAAGAAGCCCTTAGGAAACAATCCTAGCAACATCCCCAGAACTAAAAAACAGTTTCCTCATTAAAAGGGCAATGTCTGCCTAGACATGGATAAACACTGACCTACATCAAGGCTGAAACGTTGAGAAATCTCAGGACGGGAACAGAGAAAGATGCTTGAAGCAGAAGGGGGAGTATACAGATTACAATGTACATTATATTGGTAAATCCTCTTCTGTTGTTTGAGCTCACTGGGATGCTGGCTCTGGAGGGGAGGTTGTTCTCCTACCCCACACCCCAGGCAATTTCAGACTCAGTCTTGTTTGTCTCAAAAAGTCTTCCAAGGCCCTTTGCCTTGGGACGAGTGCCCCACCCCAACTCTGTGACCAGGAAGGAAGAGACCAGCAAAAGAGCTCAAGACTGCATTCTTGAAAAAAGCTAGAAACTATCTCCAACAGAGAAAAGCTCCTGTGTTTATCTCCTGCTATAAAAGTGCCTGCAGGGGAAACCAGAAGCCGGGAGTCTGGCCATGGTGATGACCCTGGGGAAACCCATTCATGGGGATAAACCCATGAACCCAAAACACTCCGGATGACTGCCTCTCCCCCAGGGCCTCTCCTGGGTGTTTGTAAGCCCTGCCCCACCCCACATCCCCACCCCAGTTTGATGGTGTCACTTTTCTGCTGTAGTCTTTTACATGTGAGCCTCATCCACGGGCTCTGCTTGCCTGGGGCTCTACTGGGAACCCCAGCTGATTGCCTCCATAGGGCTTCCTCAGTCAGTTTCTGCTGGATGGTTGTTTTGTTTGTTTGTTATTGTTGTTGTTGTTGTTGTTGTCTTTCTGTGTAACAGCCCTGGCTGTTCTGGAACTCACTCTGTAGACTAGGCTGGCCTTGAAATCACAGAGATCCTTTGCCTCGGCCTACTGAGTGTGGGGATTAAAGGCCTGTGCCATCACCCCCAGCCTTCTGCTACATGTTTTGAGGATCAGATTCATGATGTTTTGCTATCTATCTATATATCACTGCTATTTATTCTTTTACTTTGGTTTACTGTATACTTAATAAATCCAGTCACTTAAGACTGGAAGTGTGGCTGTCATATATCATTCTTCAGACTGTATGGAATGGAGATAAAAACCCTTCACTTCAAATGTTTAAGGATAAAGCTTTAGACTCTACAATGCCAGAATTAAGGAAACAACAGAGCAAATCCCTCCAAAAGTCAAAGAAACATGATTGTCAACTTTTTCCTAAAATGTGACAATAAAACAAGAATTTTTCCCAGGCATACGTGTCATAAAGACAGTGATCTCCTCCATCTATCTTTTTCCAGGAAGAATGGGGGAAATGTCCCTCTCAACAGAGGAAACACAAAAGAAGCAGGGGTACAAAACTAGGTTTTCAATCCACCAGGGAGGAAAAGGGAGACCGGCAGTGATGCTGGGGATGACATAGAAGGTAACTGTCACAGGCAAGCCTCCTGTCCACTAGCGTCAGGGAGCTCAAAGGACAGTTGTCACTGTGTTCTTTGCAAAATAAATGCATAAACCAAGGAAGGAGATACACAAAGCAGACATCAGACAACCCCATAGCCTCTCTCTGTCCAGCCACCTCTCTTCCCATGCCACCTTGGACTCACTCTTGTAGAAACCAACTCAGGGGTTTCCAAATCACATATGCACCACAGAAGAACAAGGGGCTGACAGCCATCTTTGTTTTAAGCCTTGACCTCTAGGGGATGGGGGTGGACTCCTTGGAAAGCTCCATCAGGATGGAGCCCTGGCTGCTTCCACAGTGGGATTCAATAGCTCACCCTTGGTTTATACCTTTCCTCCTCTTGGGAGACTTTATACCCCTGTCCCAGGGAGACAGGAGACTTACAGAATAAATCACCTACCTACATGGAAACCTGGGTCTTAAACTCTGATTTCAGGACAAACATGGGCTAAGATACCAACAGAAGAAGTAACAAGAAGTCCAACAGTTACATGAGAGGGAAGTGCAGATAGTGCTAGAGCGGGAGGCTGGAATATCATCAGCTCAGCAGCAGGAGGAAGCATCTCCCAGAAATCAACTGAACCGCAAAGACATTTGAACTGACCTTGAAGAGAGTTGTCTGGGAGGCTGGAAAAGAGGACCTAGAGGAGACCGTGCTTCTTTACATCGAATCAAATGTAACATCTCTCTATAGGAGAGAGACCAGAGACTCAAATCAGCACTCTCAAAAATGGCCATATCCACAGAACAAAGAAAAAAATAAATAAAAAGAGCCAGCCCATGGGCTGTAGCCTTGGGTGGAAGAGAAGAGGAAGAAGGAGAAAGTGAGCTGAACACTGAAAGAACCTAGTGGGGAAACCCCCACTCAATTCCCGATTCGGTGTGCACCCAAGAATCACGAACAGAATGCCTTGATGGAAAAACATGAGGTAGTTTTAATGGCGGAGCTCTGGGTCAAAACATATCTCACGCAGAAGACAGTGGATTTGACCACGAGGCTTGGAAGCTAGGAGTTTTTATAGAAAAGGGGCTGGGCCTGGGGGAGGAATTGGCGCGGTTTCACATGATTGGTCCATTTAAACATCAGCAGCCTGTTAACATTTAACTTAGGTTAGAAGGGCGGGAGATAGGGAGGCGCCAGGCCAGTTTGGCATGTCATTCTCTTTATCTCTTTATCTTTATGGCCAAGCAGCCTCAGGAATATCTTAATGATGGGCCTGTCCGGGCATGTCCTGGCCTGTTCTGGTATGTTCTCAGCCCCAGGTTTCAAAGCTCGCAAACAACTCTTTGGGCTATTTGACATACATTACATGAATCACAGGTCTCAAGTTTTATTTTCTTTCAACACCAGCATTTGTGGTCTGCTGAGAAGCAAGTGAGGTGCCCCAGGCTCCTGGCCACCATGGGGCAGCTGTAATAAAGTTACCTCTGTGCCTTCCACACTGTAAGCTGGAGAGGTAGGCCACCCAAGCCCAGTGGAACACAGATGTTACTGTCCCACAGCCCTGGTGCTGGACACAGGCAAGTACCTGCCTGTGTTTGATGTCAGTATCATCCTCCCATCCTTCCTAATGGAGGTGCTTACTTTATATCCTAGTATGTTGGAAAATGGAAGTTAAGAGATGTCCCCGAGCATCAGGGAGGACCTTGGCCTTGGTACTGTTAGACTACAGGGATGTTTGAAATTGGGCTAAACCCATTTTGCATTGTGAAGTGTCTAGAAACGTATGAAAGCCAGAAATAAAACGATATGGATTAAATTAAACAATATGGATGCATTTGGATGTGAAGTTGATAGGGGAAGAGTTGAAATAGTTAATCTTGTCAACTTGACTAGATTTACAATCAGTCACCAAGAAGAGTCAGTGTGGCTGGGAAGTCTTTTTTTTTTTTCTTTTTTTTTTTTGTATGTGTGTGTTTTGTTTTGTTTTGTTTTGTTTTGTTTTGTTTTTGAGACAGGGTTTCTCTGTGTGCTGGCCTTGGCTGTCCTGGAACTTGCCTCATAGACCAAGGCTGGCCTCAAACTCACCAGGCCTCCAGAGTGCAGGGATTAAAGGCATGGCTTTACTCCTGGCTCCACGTTGGCTTTTCAATTAGGTCAATCTCCTGAGCCATTTCTCTAGCCCATTTCCTATCATAGTCACATTATCAAAAATATGCATGACAGGTTATATTTGGGAATATGTATGTATCTGCAAATACTTATATGCATGCAATAATAACTGATAAAAAGCCAGTGGCCACGAATTTGAATAAGAAGAGGGAAGGGCATGTGAGAGGGGTCGAGGGAGGGAAGGGGGAGTGCTATAATTAAAATACAATCTCAAAAGTAAACAAAAGACTCATTAAATAACTGGGCGGTGGTGGCACATGCCTTTAATCCCAGCACTTGGAAGGCAGAGGCAGGTGGGTTTCTGAGTTCGAGGCCAGCCTGGTCTACAAAGTGAGTTCCAAGACAGCCAGGGCTACACAGAGAAACCCTGTCTCGAAAAAACAAAATCAAAAACCCAAAAAAGAATTTTTAATGAGGATTCTGGGACTTGAGCATGCTCACATGACAAGCACTTCATGCACGAAGCCCATCAAAATAAAAATTATTTTTAAGACATCCTACAATCTACTTCTGGGTCTGATCATTAAACTTTGGTATTGTTTTGTTCATCAATGCTGCCCTGTCAGAGAAGGGATAGAATATTTAATAGCCATCGAACAACATATAAACCTATAGTCCTACATTAAAAAAGAAACTGGTCATTCAAGTACAGAGGAGGGAGAGAATGAGAAATGAAATGTTAGCAGAAGGCCTAACCAAAATGAAGGGAACAAGGAAAAGCCATTTAAAACCCTGTGGTTTTCTAACCCAAGACGAAACTCAGTCAGATGGTATAGTACAACACTGATCCATAAAAGGAGACAGGAGATACTAAAGGGTAAGGGTGTAAGCAGATATAGATGGATGGGGAACAAAAAGGGTAGTTGTGGGTTAGACAAAACTAAGGATCCGTGAAGAAGCTTTGTGAAAATCAACTAGTTTATAAGCGAACAGAAGTACCCTTGCATGGGTGGACAACACTGCTCCCCAAACACCTGGGTTGTTAAATAAAAATCTCAGTGCCAACCATGGTTACCTCTCTATGAATATTGGTCAGAGAGGCCCCAGGGGCTCCCAAAATAATATAAGCTATTGCCATTGCTCTCAGTTGCCCTCCATAGCTAGATAGTAAGACTCTATTGTTAAAGATGTCACCCACTTTGAATGTAGGCATAAAAAAAATTAATCTCAAACTGGCCAGGACCCCTGCATCTGCTAATGAGCTTACAGAGGGCCTGAAGTGCTCTACAGGATTCTTGGAGGAAAAAAAAAAATCAATGTCTTCCCTGGTACTGGACCCTGCATGCTACAATATGGACCTGCTGGCAAAATATGCCCATTGGTGTAATTGTATAGGGGTATACAGCTGCTTTCTTACTAAATCTGAGTCTTGCTCAACAGTCTTGCCAAGTCCTGCAATCCTAGTCAAAAGCCCAGGGCTGAGGAGATCATAGGCCCGAAGGGGAAACCTGTTGTGGTTTGGCTAAGTAGTCATAGTGTCACACTGACTTCTAAATATCTGCGTTCATATGCACAGATTCCTGCTGCTCTGAACTGTGGCCAGGGGAGCTTCCTTTGCAGTAAGTACTGGTTAATGCAGACACCTATAACTGGTCAAAAGGTCAAGTGTCTAGCCCTGGACAGGTTATCAGTATCACCCTCTCACCAGCCAAGGCTCGGGAAACTTCCAAGGAGATGGGGAGATAAGTAGGTAAGAGCCTGTGGGTGGAGAGGAGAGAGCTGTGAGCCCTGACTCCTGTTACAACATGCCTGTTGCATGCATCAGCTCAAGGAACCGTGGTTACATAGAACTCTTGGCAGGTGACAGCTAATGAGAGGAAGTCACTGTCCTCTGGGTGCATCCTCTGGGTGCATGGTCACTGGCAGATTGCTTATGTCCCCAGGGGATGACCCCATACCCATATGCAGATGGGTAGCAGTAATTGGACTCCTAAAATAAACAACAAGAAGACATGAAGCCAAAGGGGGGGGTCAGATAGATTTATACACTATATAAATGTGTGAAAATCTCAAAGAATAAGATTATTATCTAAAATATTAATTGGCTGTATAAACCAATACTCTCCTCACCCTTGGAGGCAATTACATGTTCAAAGGCATGTTCAACCGGGCTCCTCTACTCTGAATGGAGCAGTTACAGAATCTTCCAGCAGAGGGCGATGGTTGTTTACCTCTGGGTTGAATCCTTAAGCAGAACTTGCTTCAGGTTACTTGATGGGAAAATTGGCATTTGTTGTTGTTTGGGCTTTGGTAGTACTGGGGACTGAACCTAATACCTTATATAAAGTGGGCAAGCACCCTACCCCTGAGCTCTATGCCCACTCGCTTTTTAGTCATGAGAATAAAAACAACCAGCTGAGCATGTTGTACAGTCAAGTCCTTGAGACAGCCGCCACCGTGGTGAAGGAGAACGCTCATAAACAATTGTCTGTTGAGTTTGGTTTTAGGGACAGAACCAATGCCTCTGTAGCCTGCTGTCAATAAATGGCCATGGTTTTCACCCTGGAGTGAGCGCTGCAGGAGGATTCCAGAGCAGGGCTTCTAACTCTCGGCAACGTGGACCTTTGGGGCAGACGGTCCTTGGTTGAAGGAACAGACATGTGCACCATGGTCTGCAGAGCAGTATTTCTGACCGTACTCACTCATGCCAGTCACAAAGGTGTCTTCCCAATTCCCACAGTGCTCTAACAAGTCATGTGGCTTCACTCTGAGTACTGCCACTGAGTATAAGTACATACACACTCACTCACACACGCACACCACACACACACAACGAGAAAGCAATTCTCCACAATAGAGAAAAAGAAGAAGAAAGCTTGCTGGTTCCAAGATTCCCCTTTACAAAACAACTCCAATAACATTTTCTATTTTTTGCACACAGCACAGTGTACCTCATGCTTCTCTTTTGCTATTTGTATGATGCCTACAAGTATACCATATATGTGTATCACACTAATCATGCTGAGAATATCCTGTACTTACACCTGTCTCATTGCATGTATGTCCCATATATGTAAGTGGAAAGGGACAACGACCCTGTTATTGGAGGGCTGATCAGAGAGTATTAGCTTTAAGGAAGATCAAAGTTTCCTTCCCAAGCCAAGAGCCAGAGTAGTGTCACGATGGTGAAGAAGCTGTAGATGCGATTCAGAGGTGACAAGGTCCTAGAAGGAAAGAGTTTAGACTGTAACTTGTTCTAACCTGCTCTTCGCTTGATCTTAGCCAAAAGGCAGAGAAGCAATTAACCTGTTCTTTATGTGTGTGTGGGGTATGTGTATGTGTGAGTGAGTGTGTCTGTGTGTGTGTGAGAGAGAGAGAGAGAGAGAGAGAGCAGCCATCTATTGTAATGACCCCTCAAACTACAGCCATCCTTTCTCAAGAGAAGGTATACCATTTGTCCAGGGACTCTACCCAGAGGTAGTAAGGTCTGAACACCCACACAGCCCCATCGATATGTACCAGGAAAAGTCATGGAGATCAGAGTCCTATAGCTAAAGGAACCAGGGGGACTATGAAACAAGAGATGTGGCCTGAAAGAACAGGACCTAGGAGGCAGGCACCATGGGCTTGCCTCCTTTCCTTATGGAGACCAGGGTCATTACCAGAGAGTAAGCAAGTTGCTGCAGACTCTTGGTTTGGCCTGAGCAATATGGACCAGCATTGGTTGAGAGTCTTAGTTGAATTGTTACAGCAGGTGAAAGTCAGGGTAGGATAGAGAGTTTAGGGAGTATGCTAGAGAATAAGAAGAGACATACTAGTAAGAGCCAAGGAGGATGAACAATTGAATCCAATTGTTTTCAACGCTTTTCAAATAGCTGTATCCTAGTATCAGAGGGATGTACGGATCTGCAAGTTGAAGTCACTTTGTTTTTTGAGCGTGAGTCTGTGTGTATATGGGGGGGCGGGTATATGTGTGCCTGGGGCCAGAGAGGGTCCTGCCCTGTCCTTAATCCTCAAAACAAGTTCTGTCAGTGAACCTGAACTTGGGCTGAGAGTAGCAAACCTCAGTGACCTCCTGTCTTTCTGCTTCCCCCACAGTGCTGTGGTTACAGGTCCATGGCCACACTCAGCACTCTGGGAATTTGAACTTAGGTCCCCATTCTCGAGAGCTCTACTGACTGTGATCTTTGCAGCCCTGGAAGCCATTTTTAATAGAAAGAACAGCCTACTAATCTTGGAAGACTGCCATGCTGACGTCATTGGATTGCAGTATATTGAGAACTAATACTTCACAACACTCAAAACACTCACTTCCTTTTGTCTAGATTCGAGAACTATTGCACCATCACCTGATAAAAGTTTCTAGAGAAAGGGTGCTTCGAAAGCTGAAAACAACCTCACAAACTCCTCCTCTCCCCGTTCAAGCCTTCGTTCAAACCCCTGAGCTCCTGCTCATCTTTGTTTTGGTAGCTCAGGTGCTAGCCTCAGGCTGCTATGACTTCTCTGTGACTCTGCCCATCTCAGAACACGGAATGTCTCATCACAGACCTGCCAAAGCAGGATGTGTAGATCTGGAGGAACAAAACTTTGCCTTGTTATTGTTTTTCTGTTGTTGTTTTTTTTTAATTTTCACATATATATGCATGGTATGCATGATTGCATGTATACAAGCACACATGTGGGTATGGGTACACGTGTATGCATGTATATGTAGAGGGTAGAGTTTGAAGTAGGGAATCACTCCCCATTGCTCTTCCACCTTATTTATTGACACAACAGAGTCTCCCAATTGAAACCAGAGCCCATTAATACAACTATGTTCACTAGTCCAGCGGTTCTCAACCTGTGGGTCGAGACCACTTTGGGGGTCATATATCAGATATCCTGCATATCAGACATTTACATTATACTTCATAACAGTAGCAAAATTACAGCTATGAAGTAGCAACACAATTATTTTATGGTTGGGGGGGGTCACTACAACACGGGAAACTGTCTTAAAGGGTTGCAGTGTTAGGTCGAGTGAGAACCTCTGCCCTAGCCAGAAGCTTCTGGGATCCCCTGTCTCCATCTTCAGAGGCTTAGACTGTAGGACGGAGAACATGCTTACACAGTGCCTTAACCACTGAGCCACCCCCTCAGTCCCAGGAGCTTGCATTCTTAACACGTTGCTAAGCCGACACTTCCTCTATGGACGCCAGGGCACATTACCTGTGCATGAGTTCTCAGTTTGCTTTCTGTCTCCTTTCACGAAGTGACCACGTTAGCAGTTTTCCTCTCCGAGATGAGTTTACATTTAATAACCCTCCTCCGCTTTTATGTTTGTTTTGTCTTGTCCTAGGTTGCTTTTAATAAGGGAGTAGTAATCTCAGCCTGCTCCGTTTGTTTGCTTATTTTTAAATAGTGCTTTGATTTCATGGCCCGGCTGTATTTATGTTCTCCTTGGCCTCCTCCCAGAGAATGTCGATGCTGACAGAAAAGGCTGGGCGTCTGCTGCCTTCCTTACTTTACGCTTAGGTTATTTGATCTCCTTTCTCAGGATGTCCTCTACTCTAGACACCAACAACAGAGAGCTGCGGGGACATCTCAAGAGTCTAGACTCTGCAGAACTGGACTTTAAGGCTAACAGAAAAACATCACATGGAAAACAAACGGTATGAGGGACTTTCCCCCAGGGACTCAGGAGACTACAAAGCCTGACGCCAATAGCTATGAAAAAAACTAGTTATGCCTAAAACCAATGTGGAAGGAAGGGACATGAGCTGTCTGCTTAAGTTTCCAGATAGGAAGAGATTTGAAATGAGAATCTTGAAAGGAAAAGAAGTTGTTTGAAGATGAGTTCTATTCTTTCATATCACACAAAGCACTCCAAATAAAATATACCGACACACCTCATTCATAATGAGAGTACTTTAAACTCTACCCAATTTAAAGAGGTGCACACACACATTTGCTTGTGAGTGTGTGTGTGTGTGGTTGTCAATAAATCTTATATGCACAATGTCTGCCTCTCCATCACGTCACCTCTGCCTCCTCTGCTGTGGGTCCCCAGCTTCAACAAAGAACTTCTCTTTTATGTTAGACTGTCATGTAGAATTTCAGCAGGAAACAGTACGTAGCTACTTTAGATTTCTTAAATGTTTTGGATGCTTGCCTAATGCTCCCTAAAGCAAAACACCTTTGAAGGGGAAAGAAATCATCGGCTGAAGAGTCAGGAAACTCATGGACAGATGTATATAGGCCGTATTAGCATCTGCTGGCTGCTATGACAAATGACTGCACACCCAGTGACCTGACAACTGAAATATGTGCTTCCCTTCAGATCTGGAGGTCAGAGTGTGAAATGGGTTTCACTACACTGTGAAGGTGTGGACAGAGCTACATTCCTTCTGGAAGACGCAAGGAAAATATTTGCTATTCCTTGGCTCATCCTTGACCAGCTTCTAGACACTACCAGCATTCTTTCACTTAAGAGTCAATTGGCACTTGCGTCATTCTGGCTTCTGTTTCCTGGTCCCATCTTGTTCTCTCCATCCTGACCCTCCTGCCCCCTCTTGATAATAGTCTCGGGATTGTATTAGACCTGCCCGCATAACCCAGGTAGCCTCCTTACCCCAGGAGCTGTCACCCAATCAGGTATACAAAGTTTCTTCTGCCAAGTAAATTAGCATAAACCCCAGACTTGGAGAGTTAAGGTATGGAGGGTGTGTTGTGATTCTGCCTCTCGTGGGCAGGAGAAAGCTGTAGCCCCACAGTTCTTAAGGCCTTACAGTCTCAACCCTGGGAGACCCAGGGTTCAAGAGGCTCAGGCACAGTAGCTGAGGGCTTCCTCTTGAAGTGGCCACTTACCACCACGCTCCCCACAGAGACAGAGGATAACCCTCTAGTGTTAGCCCTGCCTAACACGGTGGAAGGAAGGGGCTTGAGCAGCTTGGTAGAGCTCCGGGGAAGGCTTGGAAATAGCATCTTTATCCTTGCCTTTTGGCACACCTGAAGCAAAGGTAGGCAGGCAAAGTCAAGTAGTCTTACTTCCAAGAGGCTGTGTGCACCCCGAGGCATGATACCAATGCCCATGATTCACGCTGATCAGAAACACGCCAACAAGAGACTCGGGATGAGAAGAAGGAAGAAAGAAATCTGCTGAGCTGGCGGCGTGGTCTGTCTTTCCAAGCCAACAACAGGGAGGCAGGGTTCATGGCTGGCACTTGTCCCTACCCAGGAGGTGAGTTACCTGCATCTACCCTTCAGAACTCACTAAAGCAAAAAGGATTGACTAGAGAGGAAACACATGCCAGGAATTCCTGCCAGCCACTGGGTTTCAAGGGACCTTTCTGCTCTTCCTGCCACACCCAGAGGAGTTCAAGAAGTTAGCCAACCACAGAAGGAGGAGCCCAGGAGAGGCCGTGACAGAGACGTGTTTACTATGCTCACGGAAGCAGGCCTCACCCACACCTCCCCAGCTGGAGGGGAAACTGGAGCTGAACTTCAGAGCCACAGAGAGGCGGGGCAGGTCTCTGGAGAAGACTGGGGAAGGCTGTGGAGAGGGACTTTAATGATTGGGGCATTCATCTGGGCAAGACAGTCACCTGGGGAAGGGGTGCTATCTCACTAAGAGCTGTGCTGTGTCAGGAGACACACCTGAATGTTCTGAGCATGTGATCTGCCCACTCAGAAGGGCCTCCTGCAGTTTAAAGATCCGCAGTTGATACCTTGACCTTTTCTTTCTCTCCCCATCTTGCACTGGGTTGTAAAGTATGCAGCTGGTTCTTCAGGTAGTCCTTGCACGTGTGTTTGTAGGGCAAAGGATTAAGGAGGTTAGACAACTGCCAGGTTCCTTCATCATATAAAACAGAATTTCTTCTCATCCATTCATACTTCCTTACACACATACAGAGACAGAGACACAGTCAGAGATACAGACACACTGACAGAGACACAGAGAAAGAGAGACTCCCCTATACAATGGATCACACTAATCAGATGTCCAATGGTGCATACAGGATAGATCAGACCATGATTTATAGATCCTGAATGCTACTTGGTTGAATTTTAAAGGAATACTTTGGTCCTCAACTGACTGCCGGGGGGGGGGGGGGGAGTAGGATGGGGGGGGGAGTGGGATGGGGGAGGGGGGAATAAAAACCTCAAAATCAATCTGAACATTTGGAATTTAAGTTCTTGAACAACCCCAGAATATTATGTTGGAAGCTGGGCAAAGTGGCACATACCTTAGATCCCAGCACTCTGGTGGCAGAGGCAAATGGATCTCTGTGAGTTCTAGGTCGGGCTGTTCTATGTGGAGAATTCCAAGACAGACAGGGCTACATAATAGCTCTCTACCTGCTCCAATAGAAAAGAGAATATGGTTTTGAAAAACCAGAAGGAAGGGAAGACATCACTACAATGCTGTGATAGTATATGTGATAGTATATGTGATAGTATACGCTTGGGCTAGGGAGTGACAGTATTATAAGGTGTGGTCTTGTTAAAATAGGTGTGTCACTGTAGGTGTGTGTTTTAAGACCCTTACCCTAGCTGTCTGGAAGCCAGTGTTTTGCTAGCAGCCTTCAGATGAAGGTGTAGAACTCTCAGCTCCTCCTGCACCATGCCTGCCTGGATGCCACCATGTTCCTGCTTTGATGATAACAGACTGAACCTCTGAACCTGTAAGCCAGCCTCAATTAAATGTTGTCCTTTATAAGACTTCTCTTGGTCATGGTGTCTGTTTACAGCAGTAAAAACCCAAAGACAACAACCCTTGGGAACTGATGACAAGACTTGGAAGTTCTGGAGGGAATAGGAAGCATGAACACACCCACTGCGGTTCCAACTTGACCCGGACTGCTTCTCTGTGGGCAGGGAAAGACAGGAGGTGTCTTCTCAGGTGGGTAGCATAAAGCACTTTAAAGAGCTGGGAAGACTTCTTTTCTGCTAGTAATTGTCTGTTAAGAACGTTTGCTTCCCTGAAATTACTTCATTTGAGAAAAATAAATGGCTGTTCCTGAAAAACAAGACCTTGGAGTGCTGTTTGTCATCTTACTCTTGGTTAAAGGTGAATCGGGGTGGGTGGTAATAATCCAAATCAAGAGCCTCTGGACACAGGCACTAGGGCTCAGCCTGTAACTCCGGAGAGTGTGGCTTCAGCAAACCACCTCCTGCTTTGGGAAATCAGTTTCCTGTGTGTAAGATGAGAGAGTGGGGGTGGGATCAGGGATCAGTTTTCCTTTTCCTTTGTTTTGGGGTTTTGTTTTTCTCTTTTGAGACAGAGTATCAGTATGCAGCCTTGGCTGGTCCAGAACTCAGAGGGACCCACTCACCTCTGCTTCCTGAGTGCTGGGATTAAAGGCATGTGCCACCATACCCCACCAGATTGATTTATTCTTATGTGTATGGGTGTTTTGCCTGCATGTGTGTCTGTGCACCACATGTGTGGCTGGAGCTGTAAGAGGCCAGAAGAGGATTCCTGGGGCAGGATTGCAGATGACTGTGAGCCACCTTGTGGGTGTAGGGGATGTTTGAAATTTGATGCTCTGTGGTCCCCTGTTCACCATGTCCTGAAGAGATGACATTTGTGTCCCCACATGCTGGATGGGGGGGGGTCACCCAGAAGTGCCCCCCTTCAGAAGTGTTAAACAGGGTTTCAAAATTATTTAACTTATTTTGGTATAATGTTTTAAAAACCCAAAGGAGGCCGGAAAGATGGCTCAGCAGTTAAGAGCACTGACTGCTCTTCAGGGGACCTGGATTCAACTCCTAGAACCCCCGTGGTGGCTCACAACTGTCTGTGCCTCCACTTCCAGAGCTTCAGTGCTCCCTTCTAGACTCTGTTAGCACCAGGTCTACAAAGTGGTGCACACTGGGAAAACACCTATACACATACAAATTTTTTTTTTAAATAATAATTTTATAGAAAAAGAAAACCCAAAGAGAGTTATGATACTTTACCTAGGGGACGAAGGTACATATTTTATTCAAACAAAACTTCAACTATAATCTCAGCACATTGCCACACCCCTTCGAAGCCTGGGCTAAGGGCTCTTAAGAGCAAACAAACTTTGGACAAGCCATGAGACCACAAAGAGCTTCAATTTCTAGGGCTCATCTCTAATTGTAGGTTTCTCCTCTTTAGGGGATAGAGGGGGAAGGTCTGGATTAAAAACCAGACCTAGAAAATGCCATTACAGAAAATGAGCCCTGTTCATCTCTGAGGAAGGCTAAGCAAGTAAACTTATCTCCTAGCAGACGCTGGGGCCCAAAGGAAAGAATGGCCAATTATAGACATTAATATTTATCATAGTCAGAGAGGGGCAGACTGCAGGAAATGATTAGCAAGATTGCAGTGGCCATTATAACCCAGGACAGGAAGCTGAGCCAGAAGGTTTGTCTCCTTAGTTAACGTGGAGGACATCCCACATCATGCCTCTAAGGGACCTTAATTCCTCATCAGAAAGTCTCCTTGGAGACCATCCCAGGAGGTATCTGCCCCTCTCCCTCTTGGAAAACAGAGAAGGAATTCAGTTATAAGAGCTAAGTGCTGTTTTCCTGGCTCTCAGAGTATTTGTGCTTACTGTTCATTCAGAAATTCAATTAAGCCAGCTTGCAGAGAAACTACCAGGGTCTGGGGTCTGAATGCACTTGACAGGTCCCTGTGCTGAGAACAGAGGTCACATGGTTAGTGTGGCCCTTGGTGTCTCTCAGACTGTTCTGTGGCATTGGAAGATAGATGGGTAGGGTGGCCAAGCACTCGGGGCAGGACTGTCAATCATCTCCTCCTACTACAACTGGTATGCTTATGAGCTCACTAGTTACTTAGTGGGAAGTGACATTTGATGCAAAACGGAAGAGTCTACCTTGTGCAAGAAGGACCCATGCAGTGAACCCATGTGTCCCCGTGTAGGTTTCTAAAGGCAGCAACTGCCGGGCGGTGGTGGCGCACACCTTTAATCCCAGTACTTGGGAGGCAGCAGCAGGCGGATTTCTGAGTTCGAGGCCAGCCTGGTCTACAGAGTGAGTTCCGGGACAGCCAGGGCTACACAGAGAAACCCTGTCTCAAAAAACCAAAATAAATAAATAAATAAATAAAAATAAAGGGAGCAACCTGGAAGTTCAGCGCCAGCTCATCTCCGAGATTTTGTTGTATCTGCTTTCTGTTCCTCGATGGCATAGGTTCCTGATGGAGGGCAGGGGTTCAGCCAGTTGTGGGCACTGCCTTCTGAAGCTGGAGCCACTGCATGCTGGACGTCAGAAGAAAGCTCACTGTGAGTTCATGACCTTTCTTCATGCAGCTGCTGCTTTCTTTTCCACCAGTTACTGATAGGAAAATCAATACTAAAACAGCTTGGGGTACTCTACACACTGACCAGTTTCTGATGTCTCTACTCCCTGTCTGAAACTGCTGTCTTCAAGCGCTCTTAAAGAGAGAGCCCAGAAGCAGCCATGATTCTCCGTGCCTAGCTTTCTTTTCACTATCCCACCCGCATACCCTATCCTGGGTCACTTTTTCTGTCCTAACGTCCTCAAAGATTCCTTCTGTCCACTTTACTCTCTATGCGCAACAATTCTAACACTCCCTGTTTAAAATTCTCCAACATTCCCCATCACTCACTGCCTGTAATCCACAGTTCCTGCCATTCATAGGATAACGCCCTGTTCTTAGGCACCTCTCTGAACCCCTTTTCCTTACTTCCTGCTTCCGTGGGAGAGGGCTGTTCATATGTAGCTCAGACTGACATCAAAGTACTCCCTTAGCATCCCTGATCCTCCTGCCTCCACCTTCTGAGTTCTGGGATTATTGGTATGTGCCACCAAGCCTACTTTTTCCACAATGCTGGTGACTGAGCCCATAGCTTTGTGCAAGCAAGGCAAGCAATTCCAAGCAAGCACTTCCAGGTGAGCTATATTCCTAGCCCTTCATGCTGTTCATTGAGGACACCAACTTGCTCTCACCACATTGTCTTTGCATACACGGGTCCCCGTCTCTGGAGAGCTCTCACAGACCCCCTTGTATCTGCCAGCCCCCTTCCCTGGTATACTGCTCAAATTCTACCTCCTTAGAAAGGCCTTCCCAGTCATGCTGTCTAAAATAACAGATCCTCATGCATGTCTTTCAATCTTTGTACTTTTCCTCATAACATGAATCCAGTCTTGGTTGACTTTATTTGGAATGACAGTCTTCAAACTGGCCCTTAAGCTAAAATGAGATCATTAGAGTGGGCCCTAATCCTTCAGGACCAGTGGCCTTGTAAGTACAATGGAAAGAAAGGCACATGAAGAGGAGGAAGAAGTTGGATGTGCACAAGCCAAGGAGGAAGTCCTCAGCAGAAACCAACCGCGCTAATAGCTTGATCTTAGATATCCCGCTTCCAGAACTGTAGACAATAAACCTGCTGTTGAAGGCACCTTGTCTGTTTCTGCTTGGAACACTGCCCGAGACAATCGATCCACCTCCCTGCATCGGAATGTGAGAGTTGGAGCCAACACAAGTGGCTGACAATTTTACCAGGTAGGTAGGTGAGTGATGTCGCTCCATGTTTTAAGTTTTTTTTCTGGAGCCTTCCTGAGGTTGGCCTGTCTTTTCATTTGCTTGAGTCATTCACATTTAATCTTCTATGAAATGACATAAGCCTGTATATCCATGCTTTTTTAAATTAGCTCCTTGAGAATTTTGATCTTATTCACCCTCCCTTCCCCAACTCTTCCCAGATCCACCCCACTTTCCTTCCCACGCAACTCTGTATCCCTTTCCTTCCCATCAAGGTCAGTTTGTGTTGCCCACATATCCTTGGATCAGTGGTCCTCACTGTGGTGTGGATGATTTATCAAGGACTGCACTCTTAGAGAAAACCAGCCCTTCCTCCATCAACAGCTAAGAAACGCCCATAGCTCCTGGGCTAGGCTCTGTGCCCAACCTCCTCCATGCTGGCCTGACTTGGGTTAGCAGGCCTTGTGCACGCTGTCACAGTGGTGGTGATTCCTAGAGTTCAGCTTTCCTTCTGTGTCCAGAAGACACTGCTTCCTTAACAGTCATCGATCACCTGCAGCTCTTCATCCTTTCTGCCTCTTCTTCTGTAACCATCCTTGAGTCCTGGAGAGGGGGTGCATTTATATGTTCTGCTCAGAGATGAGGGTCCTGCACTCTCTGATTCTCCACTCTTTGGCCAGGTGTGGGTGTCTGTCTGTGTTGGTCACAAATGACAGAACTTCTTGGTGAATGTTGAGAGATGGTTTGATGCATGGGTCTAATGGCAAGCCAGCAAGAGTCCGTCTAACACTGTCATTAGCAGAATAGTACCAGGTTCTCTCCTAGGGCCATACCCTGTCTAAGCTAATAATGGTGCCAGATATGGGTTTCATAGGTTGTTTCAATTTTTTGCATTATTTTGAGGAATTTTATATATTACCTCACTGGTAGCTATATGGTTTCAAGTTCACGGTTTGTCTTCTTATAACCTTTTTTTTTTTTTTTTTGACAAACAAAAATATGTTTTGGAGGGCTATTTTTTAATATATATATTTTATTAGGTATTTCCCTCATATACATTTCCAATTGGAGGGCTATTTTTAAATTGTGTTTATTGGTATCTTAAAAATACATTTATCTGTTTAATTATTTGCTTATTTTATCTTTTGCATTAGAAGCATACTACCATCTACATATGGGAACGAGAGGACAATTTACAGGAGTCAATTCTTTCTTCCCACTATATGGGTCCTAAGCATTGAGCTCAGGTCATCATATTTGGCAGCAAGCATCCTTACCCACTGAACCACTGCATAATGGTTTCTGATGCCATATTTCACTATGTAGCTCAGCTTGGGCTTGAACTCACTGTATAGGCCAGACTGGCCTCGAACTTGCCATTACTCTGTGCCAGGATTACAGATTTACATCAGGACACCTGCCTTGGACAGGAGATTATAATTCCAAGACAAGCTGACCAGTCTTTTTCTTTTCAGCATATGCTTTTTTTGTCTTAAGAAATACATTTTTGGGGCTGGAGAGGTAGCTCAGTGGGTAAGAGCACTGACTGCTCTTCCAGAGGTACTGAGTTCAATTCCTAGCAACCACATGGTGGCTCACAACCATCTGTAATGGGATCTAATTCTAGTGTGTCTGAAGAAATTGACAGTGTACTCACATACATGAAATATATGTGTGTGTGTGTGTGTGTGTGTGTGTGTGTGTGTGTGTGTGTGTGTAAAATCTTCCCCAGTTCCTCCTGAGAGAGAGAGAGAGAGAGAAGAAGAAGAAGAAGAAGAAGAAGAAGAAGGAGGAGGAGGAGGAGGAGGAGGAGGAGGAGGAGGAGGAGGAGGAGGAGGAAGAGGAGGAGGAGGAGGAGGAGCAGGAGGGGGGAGAGGGAGAGGGAGAGGAAGAAGAAAGAAGGAGAAGAAGGACAAAAGAAAAGAAATATATTTCTTGCTGGGTGTAGTGGCACACACCTTTGGTCCCAGCATACTTTGGAGGCAGAAGCAGGCAGATCTATGTGATTTCAAGACCAGCCTGGTCTAGGGTGTAAGTTCCAGGACAGTCAGGGCTACACAGAGAAACCCTTGTCTCAAAAAAAAAAAAAAAGAAGAAGAAGGGGGAGGAGGAGGAGGAGGAGGAGGAGGAGGAGCAGGAGCAGGAGGAGGAGCAGGAGGAGGAGGAGGAGGAGGAGGAGGAGGAGAAGAATAATTCTTTTTTCCTGTTGTTTATTTGGAGGGAGAGGGATGGGACTAGGGGGATGCTAGGAAATTGAACCCTGGATCTCAAACATGAAAAAAATACTTTATTATCCTTAAGTTATTTACATATATAATATATTATGTTAATATAATATGTCATTTACATATATTATGTTAATATAACATAATGTAAATATATTTATATAAGTGTTTTCCAAGTTTTTTAAAGACTTAGAATGTCTTTGCCTTTTGGGGAAAAGTTATTGATCCTCCTAGATTTGATTTGTGTGCATTGGGTGTGGCTGGTCCATTTACTTAAGACACTATCCCATCTTTCCTTCTCTGCATGCCAGACTTCTTTATTCAGGTTTCTTCTTCTGCACTGGTGGGTATTTTTTTCTTTCCCCTTGTAGCAATTCTATCATCTTGACTTCAGCTCTGTTGTAAACCTTGTACTCTGGAGGAAACCTGCCAAACTCCTCTCCTTTGGGGAAGATATCTAGATTATTCTTGGCACTTGTCCATTTCATTTTACATTTGAATTCATCTTGCCTAACATTTTTTAAAGTCACACTAAAACTTCAAAAGAAATTGCATTGACTCTATAGACAAGTCTGATATGAATATTGATTGCCTTATGATATTGAGTCTTTTTATATTTATGGCATTTTTATTTATTTAATATTTCTTTAAGATCTTTATAGGAACTTATAGCTTTCTCTGAAAAGAAATATAATTGGTGCTGTACATTCTCTGTCAGAAAAAAACTACCTTGTGCAAACTTCCTTGTGCATTCTAATTATCTGTATTTATTCATTTTCTCAGATAATCATTTCACTTATGAGATATTCATATTTTCTATTAGAATATTGGTAAGTATATTTAGATTTTTTTTATCTCCCATAGCTTTTTTTGTTTTTTGTTGTTGTTTGTTTTGATTGTTTGTTTTTTGCATTTTTGTTTTGTTTTGTTTGCTTGAAGATTCTCTTTTCCACAACCGCTGCTTCTAAGTGTCCTAAGATATCCACAGCATAATCTATTGGACAGATTTTAATTCCACGACTGCTCCCATTTCTCGAAATAAAACAACAGGTAAAGCTGAGGTTGCAGCGGGTTGGTGCGGTGTTCACGTAGCCTGCACAAAGGCCTGGTTTGAAGCTTTTACTGCTTGGGTTTGATCTCTAACGCTTGCTACAAGAACTGTGGCGGCTCACACCTATAATTCCAGCACTCAGAAGAGGAAAGCAAGAGAGTCGGAAGCCATGGCGTGGGGGATGCAGAAGTCAACCTTAGGAAGGAAAAACTGGGATGGAGAGCGAGGTGCACCACATTACATCTGCACCGGCTCCTGACACTCTGGTGAGACAGCAAAAAAGAACCGAGGTCAGGGTGGAACCTGACTCAGCCCCACTTCTTCTGAGCTACCTCATTAGGCACAGAGGTGAGATATAATTGGCCAAAGATTTCAGAGTTTGGGATTGGCTCAAACACTGTACACTAGCTTATAGGCTGGACAATAAACTCAGATCTGCACCTTGATGTTGATCTGTAGTGTCTGATTTCCAGGGAAACATCACAAGACTCCATCGCCTCTCACCTTCCCCACCCCCATCCACGGACCTGTTCCCATACCATGGCAAGTTCAGGCCAGACTGATATATAGGAGACCCTGTCCCCAAACAAACCACAAAAAGTAGGCATCTTAGGGTTTTATTGCTGTGAAGAGACACCATGACCAAGGCAACTCTTATTAGGACAACATTTAATTGGGGCTGGCTTACAGGTTCAGAGGTTGAATCCATTACCACCATGTAGGGAGGCATGGCAGTGTCTAAGCAGACATGGTGCAGGGGGACCTGAGAGTTCTGTATCTTGGTCCACATACAGCAGAAGGATCTGTGCTCTAAAGGCACATTCTAAAAAAGCACACTGTCTGACCTCCACATTTACTGCAAGGAGGGGCATACATACCAAGAGCAGATAGCATGACAAAAATTAAATTAAAAAAAAAAAAAGCAATGACCCAAAATAGGACTACTTAGCCACAAGACAAAAGACCAATATAGGATCTCATTAATCACACCACTGAATCACACCAGTACAAAATTAACGTTACTACCTTGAACGGTTATTAACATTTCCTTGTATGGAAAGGACAATTTCCGAAAGAAAAACGATGGTTAGTGGACTTTTCAAGAATTCTATCAGCACACATAGTATTACACTAATGACAGTTGTGAACTCTATCACCAAAAAGATAAGGTCCAGGTCCCTCAGATGATGGCAACCACATCAGCTGCTGCCATCTGTAATTACCCAAATTATAGTGAAACAAGAAGCCATTCTCTCCAAAGATTCAGGAATTTCTACCTATTACAGACCTGTTATTAAAAGAAAATTATAACAATTTAATGAGCAAAATGAGTAGGTTTTTTCCCCCTTAAAATCAGTAAGTAGTCCTCTCCAACCTCAGAGGTTACAAAGGGACACTTTGGTTAGAACGGGCTTGCTATCCCACAGCCATGGGAACCTGAATGGTGTTTTAGCTTGATTCTTCACTTTGATGGAAGTGGCGGGTAACATAACTTCCGTGTTTGCCTGTGGCAAAGTCAAGGCACAAACTAATGGAATGGCATACTTATTTTTAAGATTAAAAAATATGTGTATGTATATTTTGCCTCTGGGTATGTCTTTATACCTCATGTGTGTGGTGGCCACAGAAGCCAGAGAGGGTAGAAGATCCCCTGGATCTGGTAGTGGGCCACTGTGTAGTAGTAGGTCCTGGGAATTGAACCTAGATCATTTGGAAGAGCAGCCAGTGCTCTTAACATCTAAGTCTTGTCTCTAGTCCTGGATAACTTATGTAGAATGAAGTGCACTCAGTAAAACAACTTCCACTATTAACCCATCTTAAAATTTTGTTAGGCAATTGTTGATTGTTTTAGGATTGCCAAAACAGAGATAACTCTATAGCTCAGTTACTGAGTGTTCACCTAGACGCACAGAGCTCTGGGTTCAACCCCCAGAACTGAAAACCAGATGTGGTGATACAGAACTGTAATCCCAGCACTCAGGAGGTAGAGGCAGTAGGATCCGAAGTTCAAAGTCATCTTTGGATACATGAGACCAGTCTTGGCTACATGAAATCCTGTCTCAACAAAACAAAGTCAAATCAAAAGCCAGGAGGTGGTGACACACACCTTTAATCCCAGTACTTGGGAGGCTGAGGCAGGAAGATCTCTGAGTTCGAGGCCAGCCTGGTCTACAGAACAAGTTCCAGGCTGGTCAGGGCTACCCAAAGAATCCCTGTCTCAAAACCCACCCACACCCAAGAAAAAAAGGGAAACAGGATATGAGACAAGTCAAGCCCTAGACTCCATCTAGATCTCCTATCTGTCTTACATAATATTTTTAGTTTTATAACCATTTTACCTCACTCAGACACCTTAAGAGTAGAAGAAGCAGTATGATATAATAGTATGGAGGCCCCTTTCCTAAATTCTTTTACTACAGCCATAGTGAGACTTCACCAGTAAAGATTACAGGGGGAGGAATTGCATATTTCTCCATTGTCGGCTGGGGCTGTGACTCAGGATAGTCTGCCCTGCACAGGGCCCTGAGTTTGATCCCCAACACTGTATGAAAACAAAAGATGGAACCCCTGTGTTCAGGAACACTCTAGTAAGTTGTCTGTATTGCTGAGAGACATGATGGTTGGTGGCAACTGCATCCTTAATTAGTAAGCAGTGATCCGCCAGAGATAGGTGGTACCCACACAGGGGCCGAGGAATAAAATGGGAGAATGGAGAGCCAACCCAGCTGCTTTCACCTTAGCCCAGCCTTCCTCAAAAACTAGCTTTAAACCAGCTTTCAACTCAGCTTTCCCGTTCTTTTTCCTAATCCAGAACAATCCAGTTACCCTGGGACTATCACAGCATCACTCAGGTCTTGTCGTCGGCTCACTGACCAGCTCCACATTTGTGGTTGAAACAACCCAAGTTAATTGCCTCCCAGGCTTGGAGCTGGGTCTTCAGGATCAATGGCACGGGTTGGCTTCTGAGCCTGTCTTTGCCTTACCCACCTTCTCTCCGTCTTCACATGACTTTGCCTAGTTGTATTCTAACATCCATTTCTTACAAGGACACCAGTCCCATTGGCTCAGTGTCCACACTAATGACTCTATTTAACTTAATTACCTTTTGAGGGACCATCTACACTGAGTCACACTGAGGTGCTGGGCTTAGAATGCCAAAATATGAAATGAGGAGACACAATGGCAATACTGGCCTACTATAACATCTAACTTCAGAGGAGCCCTCTCTAAGGCCCTCAGCTCTCCTCCTGAAACCCTGCCTCTCAATCTGTTTCTTTTTTATCTTACTCAGAGACCAGACTCTTTGAGGCAGGACTTCCTGGTAAAGTCCTCTTGCAGGCATGGTGCAACAGAACCTCTAGACCACTCTCATGCCTGATTTGTCAGTGTTAGATCTAGGTTCCCCGGGGCTTACATCCCCACAACACAATAGGCAATACTGTCTTTGCTACTGTTAGGCCTGGAGCAGCATCTCATCTGTGGGCTGGTGCCGCTGGCTTCCAGGTTGGCATTAATCGCCAGAGTCTTACCACTGGGTGGTGGAGATCTGACTAAGGTCTAGCAAGCTATATGCATGCTGAGCAATGTCATAGTCATAGCAGATACCTGGACCCACCTAGACCCCAAGTTCGATACATGCTCAGTCTGCTTTTGTTCACTGGTATACAGGGGAGGGGTAGAGGGAATTTTTTCTAAAGCCTGTGAAGACATGACCACCTTAGAGAAGGATTGTGAGCAGGCTAGTGGGTTCTGTTGAAAGAGAGGAGAGGAAGAAGAAAGGATATTAATAACCCGTTCTTTTCAGCATGCCGGACTCCCAGGAGCTGTCAGGCATCAGGATTTCCTGATTGGATTGTCTTCAGCCTGCCCCACTCATGTCTAGCTTTTCCATATTTTCTGTAGAGATATTAAAGTATTTCCACAATGTCTCCAAAGCTTGGAGGGGGAGGGGCTCCTCATGGAATGTTCTCATCATCCACCTTTGGTGAGAAGGGTTTTGAGACCTAGGCAGAGAACCAACAGTTGCTAATCCGTACAATGAACTGTAAATTAATATAATATAATCAGTGCAATGGACTATAAATTAAAATACTTCTGAATTAAAGGGGTCAGGGGAAAATATCACCACTGAAAGCAAGACAAAAGTCCCCCCAGCATTCAAGAAATGGAAGCAGAAAGATCAGGAATTCAAGACCCTCCTAAATTATGTAACAAGTTCGAAGCCATGAACTTGACCTACATGAGCTCCTGCCCTCCCCCCTGCCAACACACCACTAAACAAAAGTCCGTTTCTTCTCTTGGTTGAACCCTAGGGAGTGCAGCAACCCAAACCTGGCAACAACCAGCTAGCTCTGCTTAAGGCCATCCCTCAGTCACCCTCCAGGTTTCATCACCTGGGTTTCATACCTGCCCGGAAGAATGGCCTCTAGTCAGGGTTTGCGCTGAGTTATTCATGGCTCTTTCTCCACATACTGCAGTTATTCATGGGGTTGCATCACACTGAGGTCCCACTCCAAGGAGCAAAACCAACCCCTCCTTTTCCACTTACATGACGTACACTCCAACTCTAGTAAAGAGTTCAGCCGTCAGTGCTGAGCGGAGGCTTTGGTCCTCACCCACCACCCAACACTGGGCTTTTCAGAGTACAGAAAATACAAGGTCAATTCTACTCATAAATAATATGTTCTCTTTCTGGCTATACTACAGACTAGCACTGGACAATGGTCTTATATATACCCTCCATGATATGGGCCCCTCCCCACAGTTTCCTGTCAGAGACAGTACGTTAAGACACAGGTCATCTCAATAGCAGTATTGAAACCTACAAATTTACTATGAGTTGTTGTTATCATTGCCCTAGATGTCTTGGGTTTACAAAACATATTTTATTCATTTTCGAGAATACACAAGGATGTTCTGGAGTCGTGCTGAGGTTCAAGGGCAGTTTTCAGGAGTCAGTACTTTCCTTTCACTGTGGGCTCAGGGCAGGAAACCCAGATCATTGGCTTGTATGGCAAGCCTTTATCCACTGAGCCAAATTGCTCAGCTGTCTTGACTTTTTTTTTCTTTTGTCTTCTCAGGACCCACTTACTCAGTTATATAGACTGATCTGAATGTGTCCTCCGGATGTCCAAGGGTAGGAACCTTAATCCTAAGATTGATAGTTGGTAGCTCTTAAGGATAGGCTACTAGGAAAGGTAAGAAAACATGAGGTTGTGAGGGCGGGACCTAGGATGGCAGTCGTGGCTTTATCCCAGAGGGACGATCCCGAGCTGGCACGTGCGCCTTTTCTCACTGTGCCACACCTCTGCCACATTGTCCTAGAACAGTAGGCCCTCTCCAGATACAAAACGAATGTCAGTGCCATGACTTCCCAGCGTCCAGAACGAGGAGTTTTGCCAACTTCATTGTTTAATATCACTGCCAGCGTAAGGTATCCCCCTGCAGCAAAAGATAAGAGAGTAAGATGCAGACTTGCGCTTCGTTCACTGGGACCCATTTGCTTGTCCTCTCTAAGATGCCATTTGGAATGTCCCCTGAGTCCCCTGGGCCATCGTAAGGAGCAGTGCTAGTGTGCAGCATTTGCCCAGTTTAGTATTTCTCTTCCAGATTCTCCAACGCCATCCGTTCTTTCGAAGCCGTGATCCCTGTCAGGAAACGGTCTTCATTTACCAATCCCCTAACCTCTTTCCCCACCCCTCCCCCACTTACTACCAACATTATTTCTAGCCTCATTGGCCTGTGCAGAGGAGAAGATTCACCAATCCTTATCCATCCCGAGGTCTTAGATGGAACCCCTCTAACAAGATCTAACAGAAAGAGAAAAACATAACAAATTTAACTAATTATGTCCCACTGGAACCTTCAGAAGTTAAGACCCAAAGAAACAAGGAAATTGTCGTAAGTTTTATTGCTGTTGTTATTGTTGTGTTGTTTTGTATCTTGAGACATGGTCTTGATGTGTAGCCCTAGTTCGTCTGGAACTCACTCCATAGACCAGGCGAGGCTTTAACTTACGTTGATTCTCCTACCTCTGCCTCCCAGTGCTGAGTGTTAGGGTTATGGTGTGCACCCCACACCTGGCTGGCTGTCAAGACAATCTGTTCTAATGGCAATCAGTACCAGGACAGTGACTTAGCAGAGCCTTTTGGGTCAGGTTCTTCTTAGCATCCCTGGGTAACTTTCTTCCTTTAGAGCAGGGTGTCTGTCACTTTGGGAGGGAAAAAGAGAAGAAAGCATGATGACCTGCTTTGACCGTCTTCTCCAGTGCCAAGGGACCATGCTTAGCACATCTTCAACCCCTTGGTCTCTTCTGTTAGACCCGTTAATAAGTTTCACTTGTTAACCAATAAGCCCATCCCATAAGCTAGGTCCTGATGTGAATGAGTGTATGGTACCTGGCTTTATAGCCATGGAAGACTTTCTGATCCCCTGGGGATATAGAATAAGGTAGATGTAGAAGCAACCCAGCCACTGGTCAGATCGCTGCACATGGGATAGTATTTATGCTGAGAGCTTCAAAGCAACACTTTTATAAGAATGAGAAGAGCACAAGCCAGGGCTTGTGTGTCTGTATATGTGCAAGTTCAGATGTGTGTATGTGCATATGTACATGTACATGTTTGTACCTGTGTGTGTGTGTGTGTGTGTGTGTGTGTGTGTGTGTCTAGATGGTCAAGTTCAGGTGTCATTCACTGGGTGCTGTCCATATTATTAGTGTTTGTTTTTGGTATGTATATGTATGTATGTCTACATGTATGTGCATGTCCATATGTGTGGGTGTATGTATGGCACATGTGTGCATGCATATGCACATATGTGTGTAGGTGTGTAAGACAGAGGTTGATATCATGTGTCTTACTGGATTTCTCACCATATTTACTGGGTCAGGGTCAGGCACTTAAAGCCGGAGCTTTCAGGTTCTGCTGGTCTAGCTGGCTGGCTCTCTCCAGGGATCTTCTGCCTCTGCCTTCTGAGTGCTGAGACTGCAGGCAGCCTACCACACTTGCCTGGCATTGACATGAGTGACCAGAAATCCCCAAGGATCCTATTGTCCCTGCCTCCCCAGTGCTGGGATTATATGCATCGTATTCAGCTTCTGTGTTGGGAGGGGCAGCTCTGGGAGTCAAATGCAGGTTCTCAGTGCTTGTGTGACAAACACTTGATTCTCTCCAGCCCGCTTTCTTATTTAAAAAGAAATAAACTTTAGGGTGAGGACAGATCACACACACACACACACACACACACACACACACACACACACACACACACGCCCCGCTCCATCTGACCCCACTGAAATCCCCAGCAGCAACTCTCTTCCAAGCTGATTTTTGAGAGAAGTGGGTCATCACTCAGCCATCTGGAAAGGGCTGCCAAGAAGTCTCCTTCCCCGGAGCAGGGTACTAGCTGATCCTGGAAGGCAGGCCCAGCTGAAATGGAAGGCTTCTGAGATAGCAAACAATGCCGTCAGGGACAGAGATCTCTGGCAAGTACGGTCAGCCGCAGGCTGGTGCTGAAATGTCACACTGCCTTGGCACATTACGGCCCTCCTGTTTCAATTACCAGATACCTTTTCACTAACTTAAAGATATCCATCCAATGCTACCCTATACACATCTCTTCACTGGGCAATAGAGCGAAGCCCTATAGAGTTAAAAATATATATTTACATACCTTTGCGTCCTACTAAAGTGAATGGCTTCCTTTCCCCCAATTTAAGTTATTTTGTTGAAAAGATGATGTAGAGTATTCTATTGCTGCCTTGTGTTTTAATAAAAGCATTTCACAACAAGCCTACCCGTCCGGTAGTGTCCCTAAAAATGAAGAATCTTACTGAAAAAAGCCAGACCGGGGTCTGGAACCCTGACTTTCTTTCTGGTTCTCTTGGGTCTTCAGTTTCTCTTCTGAAGACAGGATAAATAATTCATCTGGTGAATTCTGAAAGGTGCTTTTGAGACTCATGCATAGAGACCTTTCTAGGTCCAGGGTAAGATGTAGCTCATCTTAACAGGAAGAAGTGAAGCGTGAAGCTTGCCTCCCAAGCCCTGTGTGACCTGAATTCTCTCCCCCGCCACCTTCTCTTGGAATTAGAGTCACAGGAGGATTGAGATGGGCTTTCTGCCTTTCACAAATGCAAATAATCTCCAAAGTGCCCTTCACGGAACTCTCATGTAAAGCTCACAGCCACTCTACATGAAAGTGTGTGTGTGTGTGTGTGTGTGTGTGTGTGTAGGGAGTGCTCACTCATACCTGCACTATCACATATGCATCCCTAGCCCCTGAATTTTCTGAACTCATACAAGCAGCTCTCCGTTTAGCAAATGTATCTATGAAATAAAAATATTTTCCCTTGAGCATGCTTCAAGATCATTTGCTTGGTTGCTTGTTTGTTTACATGTGGGTCTCAGTCGTCCAGAACTTCAGATGCTACGTTGCCTTGACTACCAAGAATGACCTTGAATTTGTGATTCTCCTGTATTAATCCCTTACGCTGGGATTCTAGCCAACTGCTACACCTCGGTCCTGAAATACTGGAAGTCAAACCTAGGGCTTTGTGCATGCATTTTACCAACTGAGCCACCATCTGAGCTCCAACATGAATTTTAAAGTCCGTTTTCTCTCCCGACTTGCCTTGGGCTGGGACCTTTGGCCACTGTGCTGAGGTCAGCGACAGGGAGATCGTCACAACACCTCGGGGCTATGCTGATGGCAGTGGAGGTTAAAGGTTAAGCCAGGAGACATCCAGAGACACACAGAGCCCCACCTACTCACCAGCCGCAGCACTTGGCAGAGCCCACCCTGTGCCTCGACCTGGCAGCACAGTGGAGCTGGTCCTGGTGACAGGGGCATGGCGGTATTTGCCTCTCCACTCCCCTGCCTTGATGTGGCCCCAGGGTCATGAGAATGAGTGAGCTGGCCTTGCCCCTTGCCACTGCAGCTTTCGGGAGAGCAGGCCCTGCCCCTTGCCCAGGCAGCACAGGTGGCCCTGGTGGAGCTAGTACAGGAGAAATGGGCCCCCATCGTCCATCTGCCGTGAGATGCAGTGGGCTAATGGTAGATGCTCTCCCACAGTCCCTCAGGACCTGCGGTAGTCTGGAAGACTGGCCGTGAAGTCCTGCCCCCCACTGGCAGGAGAGTGGGCCTTGAACCTGGCCTGGACAACACAATGGAGCTGTCCCCGCTGATGGTGAAAACACAAGTGAGCCAGGCCTGGGGGTGTGAGAGCAGGAACGGTGTTCCAGACCCTTGCCTGATGCATCACTTGGGGGAGCTGGCCCTGACCTCCAACTGGGCAGTACAGTAGAACTGGCTCTGGAGGTATGGGTGCAAGTGAGCCGGCCCCAAGGGCACGAGAGCAGGAGAGCTGCCCCTGCCTCCTGCTGATGACAGCATTGGGTGGCCTAACTAGAGCAATGTTGGAGAGCTTGCCCTGGTGGTGTAAGGAAGAGGGAGCCCATGCACTGACCCGCTTGGCTACCATCCAGGCCCAGATCCAGGGCTTGGAGTTGGCCCACCCCAAATCCACATCATGTGTGAACTATTGGTGTGTGGAAAGAGGAGGTCCTGTTGATCCAAAACTGCAGGATTTCCATGACTTCCGGGTGAGGGGGACAACAATAGGATAAATGGGAGGAGTCCTAGTGAAGATCCAATAGTGATGGAGTCACAGAAGCCAGACCTTGAACCAGACCAATGACTCATTGCAATGAACATTATAGCAAGTGAAGATGTGTAGACAGAGGGGTACACGGTGGGACACGCTGTGACACCACAGCTTCCACAATGAGATGTTTTCTATGTTTGTGTGTGTGTGTGTGTGTGTGTGTGTGTGTGTAATTTTGGGGGGAGATTGCAAGGATGGAGGGCAGATACGAGGGGATGGGGAGATGAATGAGATTGAAGTGCATGAAAAGAATCAATAAATAGTTTTTTAAAAATTATCTTCTCTGTGTGTGTGACTGCAAGTACACATACCTCATGATACATAGGGGTATCAGACCCCACTTTTCAACTTCTCTGAGTCAGGGTCCCTCCCTAACACCACGTCTAGGTGGACTCAGAACTTATAGGACTTCCTCTGTCTCAGCCTCCAATCTCTCCACAGGAGCACCACGTGCTCACCCTGGACTTCACGTGGATTGTGGGGTTTTCAGGCTTGCAAAGCAAGCCCTTTCCTTCCCGAGTCCTCCACCAGCCCCTAAGACAATTGGTTAATGTAATGTAATCTAGCAATGGGCTGTTATCCCACTCCATAAATGAGATGACTCGTTGCTTATGCACCCTGTGAAGCTCTGGAAACAACTCGTAACTGCTTGATGCCTTCAGATTATGACCCCAGCCAGGCCTGTTCCTCTTTGGAGCTCACCGGGCTTCTTCCCAGGAGGGCGAGGAGAAAAGGACAATCAAGGCAGATAGAACAAGTTCATTTTGTTTTTAGGAAACTCGGGAAGCAGACCGCTGAAATACAAAGCTCAAATCCACTACGGAACTGTTTGTAGATCCTTGCTATCTGGGGGGTATCCTACAGACGCTTCTTGAAAATGGGGTGTGTAAATACCCCATTGAGAACGAGTGCCCCACCATAATAAGCAATTTACAAGGACGGCCCATCTGCTCTTGCTGGGAGAATTCAGGAGTGAAGCAGCCTGTGTCTGGGGCCAGCTCATTCCTTAGCTTGCATCTCTTAGCTTGTAAAATGAAGACTTCTGCGGAGCTTGGATCCCAGACGTGGCCTCTCTGTTGCTTCTGTGGTTTGCCTGAATGAAGGGTGTTTGTCTCAGGACAAGATGAGACTTTGTGTATGTTAATTGTGCTCAAGCGACTTGTTCTGTTTCAGATCTAATTGGTATGGGGAACACAGCATCTTTTTATAAGTCAACACTGTGACTTCAGACTTGGTATTTAGATATGCTTTATTGAACACTGGAGAGAACGTTTTGAGGCTTTCCATCAAAATCCTGTTGGGTTTTCACACCACTCTCAGCCTCTAGCTAAAAGATCAGGCTTCTACTCTTTGTTATCCCTGTACCCCGCCCCCAGCATCTCCTCAGCATCCTCACCCAGATGAATAGTTAGTAAAGGAAGATTTCCGTATCGGTAATGAGAATTTCACATCCCTAATGTTTATTACTACTCCTTCATCTCTCGTAAAGGTTGTGTTTTTTCCCATGGCTAATTTGATAGGTTTGAAAATAGTCAATAATTGGAGTACAAACACCTTAATTGGCTTCAAAAAGAAAAAGCTCAACCAAAGTTCTGTTATGCTGTGTGACCACAAAACTGTGAAGGGCGGCTCTATTGGCTCCTTTGCTCGTTGCCGTGGCAACACACCTGCCAGAAGAAACTTCAGAAAGGACTGGTTTGCTTTGGCTGCAAGTCCGTCCTGGCAGGGAAGCCGGCTGGCAGGAACGCACGTGATACATCCACAGTCAGGAAGCAGAGATGAGTGCTGCCTCTCGGCTTGCTCTGCTTGCCGCTTGCTTGCTCCTTATACTCAGCCTGCAGCCCCAATCCATGAATGGGATGTCGCTGTCCACATTCAGAGCGAGCCTTCCCTGCTCAAACATTGCTGTGCACACTCTCATAGACACACCTAGAGGTGTGTTTCTATGGTGATTCCAGATCCAGTCAACGTGGATCACAACTGCTCTAGCAACAAAGGTCAAACAAAACAGTAGCCTCAGTGATAATCTGCTCCTTGCTATACAAACTGCTCTGAACCAGTCATCCAAACCCTTTGGAGCCTTGGTTTCCTCATCTGTAAAACAGGAACATCTTCCAAGGCTGCTGTTAGAAACAGATGTGTGTGAATAAGTTTTGTATATTATTATAGAATGATAGAGATAAAAAAATGTTATGGTATTTATTATATTCTGAAATGGTGGAACAAGATGTCTGGGTTTTTGTGTGTCTGCGTTGTATATAGAAGCCAGGATCAGCCTCACCTGTCGTTTCTCAGGAGTTATCCATGTTAAGCTTGTGTTTCTTTGTTTGAGGAAGGGACTCTCGTGGCCCTGGAGCTCTCAGGAATAGTCTAGGCTTGCTGACCAGAAAGCCCCAGAGAGCCAGCGGTCTCCACCAACCCAGGACCAGGATAATAAGCATCACCAATACTTTTTCTTTTTTTTAATGGGAGTTCTGGAGGACCAAATTCAGGTCCTTGTCTTTGCAAAGCAAATACCTCTCCTACTAAGCTATCTACCTCTCTAGCTAAGGGTCTCCACGTTTTTAAAAGAACTTTAAAGAAGATCAAAAGTCTGAGATAGCCAGGCAGTGGTGACATACGCCTTTAATCCCAGCACTTGGGAGGCAGAGGCAGGCGGATTTCTGAGTTCGAGGCCAGCCTGGTCTACAGAGTGAGTTCCAGGACAGCCAAGGCTACACAGAGAAACCCTGTCTCGTAAAACGAAAAAAAAAAAAAGTCTTAGATAACAGGTTTAATAATGGTAACATAATCTGGTCTCAGGAACACACTGACATGTATGAAGAGGGGACATCTAATGTCACTGGCCCATGCCGCCTATGTGACTATTGGTACAACCCCAATATCTATTTGGCTTCTAGCTTTTTGACACTGTTTTATTTAATGCCAAAATGGAAGGCAAACTAGGTATGTAACTTAATGGTGGCGCATTTGCCTAACACGTTCAAGGCCCAAGACCCAATCCCTCGGCACTGGAGGGGGGGGAGGGGGGCTTAATTAGTCGTAGTCTAGAAAACACTCCCCCATTTCCCTATCATATTCAAAGGCAAAGGAGTTTGCATTCCCTCCATGCTGTCTGTCAGAGACTCCCAGCTCTGTATCAGCCCCCTGGCTGCTTCTCTGAAAATGGTGGCATCTGACCCTCCCGCTTACTCCTGGTGACTGAAGGAAGCATTAAGAGCACAGGAAATGACTGTATGACCTGAATTTCAGACGTCACTGCCCACTTAGAGCCTGGGTGTCCCCAGCAGCGAGAATTCTTTAGATCTGTGTCTCTACACGAAGATGTGGACTTCTTGCATCTCTAGCTAGCTCTCCTTCCTCCCCTAGATCCTTCTTCAGGGTTCCAGGTTTCATCTCGTGAGTCTCCAGAGGGCTTCCGAGTCTCACGTATCCCAAATTTGCCTCAAACTTGCTATGTAGTCAAGGATAACCTTGAACCTCCCCTGGAAGCTCCTGCTATGGGCATGGCCACATAGCTTGTGATTGTTCCCAGGCTTTGTACAAACCAGGCAAGCAATCTACTGATTAAGAAAATCCCTGGCCTCTAAATACTTCCCTCCCTCTCTTCATCTCCATCCTAAAGTCTCAAATACATCAGACAAGTGCTCTACTACAGGGCTACAAACAGCCTGCCAGTGGATTTTTCTGTCTCGCATGGAAGGCCTTAACTTGGTTTTGTTTATTTTGAGTTTGTTCCTCTTTGTGTCTATAATTCTTCCATCTCTAGCATTCCAAAGGGACAGCATTGCCTTTCATGACCAAATAAGGGCAGTGGATGGATGAATGACTTTAGTGAACGTGACACCCAGCCAACAAGTTTCCAACAAGCTTTTCAATCAGGGCCAGAGGAGGTGCTCAACTATTAAATGAAGCAGACCTTGACAGTGGCAGAAGTTTTTCAGGTCATCACAGAGGCAATTCTAGAGGCCAAGGTGATGGGTCATTTCGCCTGTGAAGGTGTCTCAGTTCCAATCTGCATATTCAGCTGTGGGGGAAATGGTCATAATGAATACGTGATTCAAACCGTCTAGTGGTTGAAAGTGAGAATGAAGGCTAAGAACAAAAAGCTATAGCTGTTGAATGGTTCTGAAAACAGAAGCCAGGCATCAGAGGAAGATAAAGTGGTAAAGGTAACACCCCTCGCCCGCCCGAAGCCCTCGTGGACACTTTTCAAGTGAGTTAGGAATTTTAAGAAAAAGTCAAGTGGAGAGAATTCCCTCTGCTTAGCACTTTATTTTTATAACTGGTTTATTCAAGGGTATAAAAATTAAATTGTTTTATTGTTTCCATATCTTGTCTCCAGAAAATTCCCAACAAATTCCCATTTCCACACATTAGTGATCAGACTGCACAAATGAACAGTTGCTAAGTTCTTATGGTCGCACCAGTCCCCATCCTGTTGTTAAGATTCAGCCTCAACTTTTTATTCTTTATTTGTAAGGAGAGCAATCAATACTGGCAAGGCCTGCAGGAAGTTGGACCCTTCACATCCTGGTGGCAATGTAAAAAGGCGTGTCTGTGCCAGGTGATGGTGTGTGTGTTTGGGGGATGGGGTCCTCAAAAAATGAAACATCGGGTGTACCTGTACCTAGGCAGTTTCGCTTCTGGGCAGATACCCAAAGCCGTAAAGAGGGGAAACAAAAGTTACTTGTACAGCAATGTGCAATGTTTATATATTCTCCTTCACAATGGTCAAAAGGTGGGAAAAAACAAAAGTCCTTCCGCAGATTGATAGATAAGCTTCAGTTTGCATATGCAGTGGGAGTGTGACTCAGCCTCAGAAAGCTACAGAAGGGAGAGTAGTGGTGGGTGCAGCCTCTCTGTCTCTGTCTCTGTCTCTGTCTCTGTCTCTCGTTCGTGTGTGTGTGTGTGTGTGTGTGTGTGTGTGTGTGTGTGTGTGTGAACTTACTAAATGTAAAATGTTAAGGGACGGCAAATGCTTGTTCTTGACACTGGAGGTTCGGTATTCTGTTGCAATTTCAGGATAACAGGAAAATGCCACTTACTGGGGGAATTTTGTGTGGTTTTGTTTGGGTTTTCCTGTTGTGATTCTTTGTAGGAAGAGTATGTTTATTTGAATCCTTTTTACCAATTTAGAAAGTGAAATATATTTTAAGCATCTCTGAGAGCCGTCAACAAGGGTCTCTTCTCCTCCTCTCCGCTGAAACTGTAACTTGGAAATAGAAATGAGACCTAGCACATGGGAGCCCAACTGCATGGTTTGGGGCCATGAAGGGAGATGGGAAGACCAGGACACACCGGGTCTCATTGTTACACTACTTAGGTGACCATCCTGATTCTCAAACCCAGGGAGAACTGCTTATTACTCAGAACCCATGAAATTAACATCACTAGCATTCCGTTCCAGGTCAGAGCCAACAGCAATAGGCGTCGTGGGTCATATCCAAGTTGTATGGTGAAATGCCAGCCCTCATACTCAGAAATCTGCAACCACAAAGCACTTTAAACAAAACGATATGACAAGAATTTAAGCTTACAGAGGCCAGAAGGTAGCTCAGTTGGTAGAGTGCTGGCCTCATGTGTGTGAGGCCGACTTTGATCCTTAACACATCTCACTGTGGTGCAAGCCTTCAGTTCCAGGTAGAATCAGTCAGGAGGATCAGAAATCCAGAGCCATCTTTGAAGTTTGAGGCTAGCCTGGGCTGAAGAAGGAGACTGTTTCAACAAAACAAAATAGAATTCAACTGTGCAGAAAGGTGACACAAACCAGAAATGTCAGCCACTCTACTTCCTGAACTGTACATGGAGTCACATTTATCTAGAGCCAAACATGCCTGGGTTGAAACTTGTCCCTG
Source organism: Mus musculus (assembly GCF_000001635.26). Lineage (NCBI taxonomy): Eukaryota > Metazoa > Chordata > Mammalia > Rodentia > Muridae > Mus > Mus musculus. The sequence continues at coordinate 6,138,968 of NC_000068.7, read as the reverse complement.
GCTTGGATCACCTAAGACCAGTCTCAATCCACATTCACATCTGCTGGAGAGAGTCCACTCCCAGAGCATCCACGAGGAATGAGGGTTGTATTGAAGGTTGGTGGGAAAATGGAGAAGGTTCAGAGACATATTGCCCAGGAAACTTCATACCTCACATCTCTTTGGGAAGCCAGGGTTATATGCACCCACAGTTCCAGCACTGGCATGCCTGAAGCAATGCAACTGGACGGGAGCAATCTTTAGAACCTGCCTCAGTGGCTGCCCCGTTCCCAGCTTCCCTGGACTCTGCAGGGTTGTTTAAGCCAATTCCCAAACCCTGTGAGAGCCTCCAGCTCTTTGAATAGCAAACTAGGCAAGATTAGAAGCCAAACAAGGAACCAGGTTCATCTCGGGGAACACACAGTCCATGTGTTTCCCTCTTGCAATCATTTGTGTGCTCTCAACACACTGACAGCAGCTGACAGTCTTTCCATCAGTGTCTTGCCTATATACCCCCAACTCTTACTAGAAAACACGTTCCATGCCGATAGGGAACTTTCTTTACTGACTATGGTTGCCTCTCTACCACCTGGCCCAACTACAAATGGTTTCTGCATGAAGAATTGGTAATTTTAAATGACACTCTTAATACATAACTGACACTCACCTTGCTTTTTGGGGGTTTTGGCCTTCACTAAGCATTTGGGGGGTGGGTCTTGTATCTCTTTAGGAACTCTGACTTAGACTATAGGGTTGGGTGTGGTACATGTGCCTATAGTCCCAGCACTTGGTAGGGGTATGGGGCACACACTTTTAATCCCAGTACCTGAGAGGTTAGGAGCAGGAAGTTCAAGGCTAGCCTGGGCCACACAGAGGGAACCCTGTCTCTAAAACACCAAAACTAAAGCCAAGCAATCAACAGCAACAAAACTTTGAGAAACTGAGGGTTTGGCTCAGTGGTAGGCACTTGCCTAGTGAGCACTAGTTAACTAGCTAATGAATTACTTTAGATGTAATTTATTTTCTTCCATCTATGCCCTTCAAAATACTGACCTGTAATACAGACAGGGTAACACCATGCATTTGTGAAACCATCTGGCTTTCTCTAGCTTTTTAAAAACACCCATCACCCCAGAATCCCCAGGTCATAATTTCCTTATCTGTAGAATAATTTTTTTAAAAAAATTTTTTTCTGGGCAGTGGTAACACACACCTTTAACCCAAGCACTTGGGAAGCGGAGACAGGTGGATCTCTGAATTTGAAACCAGCCTGGTCTCAGGACAGCGAAATGCTATTGAAAAAAAAACAAACAAAGCAAAACAAACAACAAACAAGAAGACTTGAGCCTATTTGTGTTCATCTATACATAGATCCATGATCCACGTATACATGTGCCTTTGGATGCCAGAAGATGATGTCAGAAGATGATGTCAGATCCCCCTGAGCTGAAGTTACAGGTGGTTAAGAGCTACCAACATGGGTGCTGGGAACCGAACTCTGTTCCTCTCTGCAAGAGCAGCAAGCACTCTTAACCACTGAGCCGTCCATCTGTCCAGCCTCTGAATATTTCTTTTTAGTACAAACTTCACTGAAGTTAACTTTGAAATTAACCAATCTCCTTTTCTTCCTCCCTTCCAATAAACATCTGAACATCTGGGCCTTGGTTTTTGCTTCCCATTCTCTGTCTCTTGATGGATTTGTGTCTCTCCCTGATACGTGAAGGGAAGCTACACAGAGACTATCGGTGTTGACAGACGCCAGATTCTCTCCTTTCAACGTTAGGATTTACTCGCCTAAAAACTAAAATTCATTAGTTTTTGTGGAGAGTATAAAATACCATAAAAATCACACAATAAGTAACTTTGAATTAAAGCCTTTCAAAGATTTTAATGTTGAAATAAGCCATGACTAGGTTTGTCCACAGGTGATTTTTGTCCCTGTGTAGACAGCACAGTGCATCTCTATAAATTAGGGAGGCTATGATGTCACTGGTTGGCATAAACTAAATAGATCACATAATTTCCATACTGACTGAAATAGTATTATATACCATATGACTTTTTTTTTCTTATAAAATAAAATCATGTTTATGTTGGGTGGGTGGGTGGGGGGTGGTATAAGTTTGAAAACTTCCCTTCAAATATCACTGCTGACCTTCTGAAAGCTTTGTCTTTGAATTATATTCCTTAAATTATATATCAAGGATAATAACCTTCTACTCCCAGCATTCCAATACTTGAATCTGTTTGAATCTGTTTTCAATTTCTTTCCTTTTCTTTCTTTCTTTCTTTCCTTTCTTTCTTTCTTTTCTTTCTTTCCTTTCTTTCTTTCCTTTCTTTCTTTCCTTTCTTTCTTCCCTTTCTTTCTTCCCTTTCTTTCTTCCCTTTCTTTCTTCCCTTTCTTTCTTCCCTTTCTTTCTTCCCTTTCTTTCTTCCCTTTCTTTCTTCCCTTTCTTTCTTCCCTTTCTTTCTTCCCTTTCTTTCTTCCCTTTCTTTCTTCCCTTTCTTTCTTCCCTTTCTTTCTTCCCTTTCTTTCTTCCCTTTCTTTCTTCCCTTTCTTTCTTCCCTTTCTTCCTTTCCTTTCTTCCTTTCCTTTCTTCCTTTCCTTTCTTCCTTTCCTTTCTTCCTTTCCTTTCTTCCTTTCCTTTCTTCCTTTCCTTTCTTCCTTTCCTTTCTTCCTTTCCTTTCTTCCTTTCCTTTCTTCCTTTCCTTTCTTCCTTTCCTTTCTTCCTTTCCTTTCTTCCTTTCCTTTCTTCCTTTCCTTTCTTCCTTTCCTTTCTTCCTTCTTCCTTTCCTTTCTTCCTTTCCTTTCTTCCTTTCCTTTCTTTCCTTCTTTCTTTCTTTCTTTCTTTCTTTCTTTCTTTCTTCCTTCCTTCCTTCCTTCCTTCCTTCCTTCCTTTCTTTCTTTCTTTCTTTTTTTTGGAGACAGGATCTCAGCCAGCCACACCTGACTTTAACTCTTCAACCTCCATGAAAGGACTCTGGACAGCTTGAGCATGGTGAGCATAGATCTGGCAGGCAATACCCTTCTCCCCCATTCCCTCTGCCTTGCTTAAAAACAAACAACAAAAATCCCATTAGATTCCTTAAGCTAGCCACCAAGGTCTATTCTCTTATTTGGCCACTTCCTCCTCCTGAGACTACCAAGCTCCAGCAATCAAAGGCTCCATTTGATTCACCTAATCAACACCTCCTCTGCTGGTCGACCTCCTTTTTTTTTTTTTTAAGATTTATTTATTTATTTAATGTATGTGAGTACACTGTGAGGACGTCAGATCTCATTACAGATGATTGCGAGCCACCTTGTGGTTGCTGGGATTTGAACTCAGGACCTTCGGAGGAGCAGTCAGTGCTCTTACCCACTAAGCCACCTTGCCAGCCCGACCTCCTGGAAGGAGGAAGGTTCCTAAAGGAAGGAACCATAAAATGTTGGGGTGAACAAAGAGTTAAAAGATCATAGTGTTAGGAAGGTTGAGCACCACTGTTCTAGAGGTTTCCTTTCTAGAGATTAAGTATTTTTATTGATAACTATCCTGAGTTCCCGCCGAGCTGTTTATTTTTTTTTCTTCACCTCACCTCAAGTCTTTTCTCACCACACATGCCCAGCATGTGCATGTCCAAATGGTACAAAGACGGACATCTTTGTTCATTTTGTTCACTCCAACCATAAAATAAAGTATTATCATGGAGACTTCAAAACTGTATTTTTGCTATTGTTAGGAGGCTGTTTTCCAATGATCTTAGGTGGCCCCCTGTAAAAGAACAGTTCGAGTCCCTGAGGGGTTGTGACCCACAGGTTGAGAACTGCTACTGTAGACAGTCTTTTTCTGTAGTAATCTTATTTTGTTTACAAGAGGTGAGCCACGAGCAGATAGATGTCAGTGAGTTCTCGTAGTTAAACCAGCCCCAGTGACTCTCCACAGGTCTTCTAGACTAATTCTCACAAACACTGGCGTTTGCTAGCAGGAGGGACTCGGTCTCATCCCCCTTGTTCGTTTCCTCTCCACCCTTACCTGTTCCTTTCTGCTTTTACGTTTTTTCTTTCTTTCCTTGATAATTCCACCATCCTTTCATTTTCTCCTTTTTTAACTTCATCTCCAAGACACAACAGAAAAACTTTTAAAAGACTCCCCTGCCGGGTGGTGGTGGTAGTGCAGGCCTTTAATCCCAGCACTTAGGAGGCAGAGACAGGCAGATCTCTGTGAGTTAAGAGGCTAGCCTGGTCTACAAGGGAGTTCCAGGATAGGCAGAGATAAACAGAGAAACCCTGTCTTGGAAAAGAAAAAACCAACCAAACAATTGCTCCCCCGAAAAAAATCCACACCCCAAAGAAAAGCTTAGCAAAACCAATATGATATTCTATGAAACATTATAAAAAGCCTGGGGTTGCTTGCTCGTTTGTTTGTTTGCTTGCTTACCTAATCCGTTTTCTCTTTGTTTGAGACACAGCTCATCAATGGCCTCGGCTGGCCTGGACTCACTGTGTAGACCAGGCTGTTCTCAGACTCCTAGAGATCCATCAGCCTTTGCCACCTGAGTGCTGAGATTAAAGGTGTGTGCCACCACACTGCATCTAATCTGCTTTCTTAAAGACAAGGGTGAACTATATTACTCTTAACACACAACATTTAATATTATATACCTCTAAAAAACCACTTAGGATAAATGCATGCACATTTAACACAATATGACACAAAAGTTTAAGAGAGGAGAGCGAAAAAGAAAAAAGGGGGAAAAAAACCAATAGAAAGGAAAAGCATGGCTCTTTTCTCACCAAGGATCGGGGAACTATCCGATTAGATCCTCGTCTGGATTTGGTTCAGAAAGAGGAGGATAATAATGGTTGCCTAGAAGTTTGTCCAATCAGAGGGAAGCACTCAGGCGTGGGTTTGTTATTCCTTCTGGTTCACTCCCGGAAGCCGTGCGGTGGAGCAAAATTTGAAGGAACCAGAGCGGCGGCGGCGGGTTCGGCCACCAAACTGTGTCTGTCGTCGGCAGCTGGCTTTCTGGGCTGCTTGAGTCGAGCCATCAAGCCTATCCGCGCTCTGTGCACTATCTGCTCCGACTTCTTCAATCACTCCCGTGACATGGCTGCCATATACTGTGGCCACACTTTTCATCAGCAATGCCTAATCCAGTGGTCTGAGACAGCACCAAGTCGGACCTGCCCACAGGGTAGAATCCAGGTTGGCAAAAAGACTATTATAAACAAGCTTTTCTTCAACCTCGCCCAGGAAGAGGAGAGTGTCTTGGATTTAGAATTCTTAAAGAATGAACTGGAGAGTGTCAAAGCTCAGCTTTCCCAGAAAGACAGGGAGAAATGGGACAGCCAGGCCATTATCGACACTCTACGGGACACCCTGGAAGAACGCAATGCCACTGTGGAGTCCCTGCAGAACGCTTTAAACAAGGCAGAGATGCTATGTTCCACCCTGAAAAAACAGATGAAGTTCCTGGAGCAGCGGCAAGAGGCCCACCGACTCAAGTGCAAGATGAAAAACCATGGAGCAAATTGAGCTGAGGTGGAGGAGATGATCCGAGACATAGGTGTGGGACAGTCAGCGGTAGAGCAGCTGGCTGTGTACTGCGCGTCCCTCAAGAAAGAGTATGAGAATCTGAAGGAAGCTTGGAAGGCCTCAGGGGAGCTGGCTGACAGGTTGAAAAAGGATTTGGTGTTCTCTAGGAGCAAGTTGAAGACTCTCAACACTGAGCTGGATCAGGCCAAGTTAGAACTGAGGTCAGCCCAGAAGGACTTACAAAGTGCTGACAAGGAGATCGCCAGCCTAAGAAAGAAGCCGATGATCCTCCAGGAAACCTTGAGCCTGCCTCCGGAGACCAATGAGCCGGTCAGCCGCCTGGTTTTTGAGAGCCCAGCCCCTGTGGAGATGATGAACCCGAGGCTTCACCAGCCACCCTTCAGTGAATGTTACCTTTGATGTAAATACCCCTCAGCCCAGATCTCCGGCGCCCAGCATCGCCTCCCCAAGAAGCTGTGCCTGGAGAGGGCATGCTCTCCCGTGCAGGACGTCCCCAAGAAGGAGCGCAAAGTCTCCAAGCTGGAGTCCCAGCTCTCACTGGGTGGCCAGCGATGTGTAGGAGAGCCAGATGAAGACTGGCTGGTGCCTTCCCTCTTTTACTGGCTAGTTTTGTGTCAACTTGACACAGCTGGAGTTATCACAGAGAAAGGAGCTTCAGTTGAGGAAATGCCTCCATGAGATCCAACTGTAAGGCATTTTCTCAATTAGTGATCAAGGGGGAAAGGCCCCTTGTGGGTGGGACCATCTCTGGGCTGGTAGTCTTGGGTTCTATAAGAGAGCAGGCTGAGCAAGGCAGGGGAAGCAAGCCAGTAAAGAACATCCCTCCATGGCCTCTGCATCAGCTCCTGCTTCCTGACCTGCTTGAGTTCCAGTCCTGACTTCCTTGGTGATGAACAGCAGTATGGAAGTGTAAGCTGAATAAACCCTTTCCTCCCCAACTTGCTTCTTGGTCATGATGTTTGTGCAGGAATAGAAACCCTGACTAAGACACCTCTCTTCATCTAGAATGCTGTCCTGGGTCAGAAACAGCCCAACAGGACCACAGCAGAATCCCGTTGCAGCACAGATGTGGTAAGAATATGCTTCGATGGGCTTGGAGGACGAACAAAATTCATCCAGCCTAGGGACACAGCCATTATCCGACCAGTGCCTGTTAAGTCCAAGGCCAAGAGTAAACAGAAAGTGAGAATAAAGACTGTGAATTCTGCCTCCCAGCCCAAGCTGGACACCTTCTTATGTCAGTGAACGGTGACCAGAGTCATGTCTGAAATTAGTGGACCAAGACCTGGCCAACCGGAAGTGTTTTTGGAAAATGGCTCCTCTTGGACCAGTTCCTGTGTTCACTGCGCCCTGCACCACACTGGGGAGCCACGTGACCAGTTTACTGTTCTGATCAGCAGGGCCTACTTCCAGTTGCAGGGTTTTGCTTATAGCTACAAGCAGGTGTGGCTGGACTGCTTCTGTTTTTATAGAACAGGCTCACATTGACTCTCAGTGGATGGGAGAGCTGGAGGACCCTATGCAGGCTGGAGACCCTGCGCTTGAACCCTTGCCTGCCTCCAGCTTAGTGCTTGGAATTATGGGGGTGGGGAGGTGATAGGGAAAGGATGGGGAAGCCTTCTGTGTAAAAATAAAAAAAATAATAATGCTTGCCTAATTAACTAGCATGTAGATTAAAGTGCTTTGTAAACATTAATTAAAGATGCAGGGAGTTAGGCGAGGCCAGTGTGTTATTAGAGAAAAAGTTTTCTTCCCTTTAATCAGGTACTTCTTCTTCCTGGGGAAGACCAAGGTATGATCTCAGGACTGAGGAATTGGGCTCAGCCCTGTCAGCTGCCTGTAACCCAGTCATTTGTGTGGCCAGCCACTTCCTTCGCTTTCCATTAAATGGGGAAAATGCAAACATTTAGGGGGTACAGGTTGTCATTCGAGCCACACCAAGCATTACAGTGAATAAAATCCATGGCCCTGGCTTTCTCGCTGAGAACATTAGCTTCTGCCCGGTTGGGAAAGGCTGCCACAACAATGAGCTATTACTATTAGCTACTCAGAAATGTTCCCCCCGGTGGTAAAGATATCCCAACAATCAACAGGATCAAAACCGGGGCCTTTCTTCAGCCTCGTCGACCTCAAAAATCCCTCTCTGTAAAATAACCATAAGAAGTCAAAGGACCTGGCTGGCCAAGAAAATGGCTCATTGGATTGAGGCACTTGCCCTGAGCCCTGAACTCTGACCCTCGTGAGGGCAAGAGAGGACCAGCTCCTGAAGGCTGTCGGCTGACCTTCACTTTTTGAAGCATCTCTCTCTCTCTCTCTCTCTCTCTCTCTCTCTCACACACACACACACACGAATGAAGGAATGGATGAGTGGATGAATGAATGAATGAATGAACCAAAAGAAACAAAATCCTCAAAAAAAAGCAAGAAGGATTTTGACATTTTTCATGACAAGCAAATGATAAATATTTAAGGAGCTGGCCATGTTTACTCTGCTAAAAACCCTGTTCAGTGTGCACACATATGGGAACATCACATAAGTAACTCACATATGGACAATGCTTACAAGTTCATTAAACATGAATAGAGCTTGGCGTGGTGGCACACGCCTTTAATCTCAGCCTGCATTGGCTCTCTCTGAATTGGAGGCCAGCCTAGTCTACATAGTGAGCTCCAGGCCAGCCAAGGCTACATAATGAGATCCCTTTTCAAAAAAACAAAAACAAAGAAAGACTTAACCCCACGACCCCACAAACATTGTCTAAATGAATTAAACAAAATAATGTATGTTATGTGTCTTGTTTGAAAGTATACGTATTTCATAAATAACAGTCATTATTATTAAATGAAAATAATCTCTTCAGGATATTGTTGTTGGATGCCTGTAATCTCAGAAGTCAGGAGGCTGAGGCAGGAGGATCATGAACTTGAAGCCATCCTACATAATGAAATTCTACTTTAAAACAACAACAACAACAACAACGAAACTCTCAAAGTTAGTGGTGGAGTTGCTGGAGAAGTCCCTTCTTATTCAGGACTTCAAAAGCACATTGGTATTACGATTGCTCATGCTCAATTCAGTCTCACAAGTAGACCGAGAAGGCCTGACAGGCACAGCCAAGGGCTTTGGGCGCTGGCCCTTTAAGTATCGCGGGGACGCGCAGACTACCTCTGGCCGACTGGAGTCCGGCCGCCAGGAACGCGCGGCAGAGGTGCAGAGCGCTGGGCGGCGGAGCGCGCACGGCCGCCGAGAGCGCGCGGCGGGGAGGTGCTGGACGCCCTGGGGAGCGCGCTCCAGGCAGCCCGGGACGATCGGCGTGCGTGCGTGCACGACTTGCTGGCCGGAGGACGGCGTGAGCCCCGAGGGTCTCAGTCGGCGTGGACACCTGCGACCCGCGGAGGGGACTTGGCTCGGTGAGTTCCGCCCTACTGAGCGAGGCCAGGCCAAGCGCGGGACACCGGGAGCGGCAGCAGCTGTCGGGATCATCCAGGGCTCCCGGTCCGGGTCTTGGTAACTGGGGAAGCCCTTTGCGCGCAGCTGGGGCTCTGTCGTCGCCGAGGTCAGTGCCACCGGTTGGCCTCCATCCTGGGGCTTCGGGGATCGCGACGTGTGGCTTTTCACCTAGGGGTTTTCCCGAGAGCGAGAGTGGCTCGTGGCGTGTTGTCTGAGTTGAGTCTTTGGTCCCTTACCTTTCCTGGAGCGGACTGCGCGTGAGGACCGTGTCCTTTGCGAGGCTGAAACCCGGAGATGGCCAGAGCCACCTGTTAAACCAGTATCCTGAGCGAATCCTTCGGCAGGTTTTCCATGCCCCCGCCGGTTCCCCGCAGGTAACTGAATCGCGCGGGGATGTTTGTGTGGGTCTGCCGGGAGACCTGGGACGGTAGGGTTAGAAAGACCGAATATGTGGCTAATGAGACAGGGCTTAACAAAAGGCAGTCAAATAAACTGCAGCGTTTCCCTGAGACGGAAAGTTTCTCAACTTTTGTTTTACGGATTCTAAATTTAAGTAACTAACCCCCTCTAGGCACCTAACCACAGGACAACTCTGCCTGAACCTATTTGGTGCAAAGGAGACAATGAAGAGGGGTTTGTGTGTGTGTGTCCCCCTAAAGAGTAAAACTTTCGAGTCCCGCTGTGGGAAGATTCCCTCTGGCTCCAGTTTTAATAGATAACAACAAGAAGCTTTGTCCTAGAACGATCTAGAAATACCAAACCAGGTATTAAGTGTAAACTCTGGGAAGTGCTTGAAGGACAGACTCTTAGGAAAAATAATTTTCTGTGAGGTGCTCCAGTGTGTACTAAAACTTTGCCCTCATATTCCATGCCTGAATGTTCCAGATTGTTTTCCTAGGTGGAGGAGGTACTTTCGTTGGTGCGGCCAATGGTGCGGCCAATGTGGAAATACAAACAAATGCCCTATTTACTTGGGGCTGGGTGGGAAGGGTGGAAGTCGGGCTACGATCTTTCTTGCCAGGCTTGACAGCGTATGTATGGAATCTTCTGTATTTTCTTGCCCAGACCAGTAATAGCCTTTTTCTCGGTGACTGGTTCCTTTTAACAGTGACTCCAGTGAGCTTCTCACTGGAAAATTTTGGATCCTGATAATTTAAAAGCATTTTTCTCCTCTCACAGAAAACAGAAATTTGAAATTAGAATAAGTGGCAGTTATAAAGATGGGCTGTGTTTTTTGAAACTGAAGAGCCCCGTGGCACTTCGTTGAAGAGGGATTGGCCTGTTTTAATGCAGGCGTGGTGTGGCCCTCAGTTCCTTCATCCTTACATTTGTGGTCTCTTTCACCAGCTTCAGTGTTCTGAGCCCTGACTTGCGAATGCACATGCAGAATTTCTAGATAAGAGCCATATGGTCCAAACTGATTAAACCAGATCTGGTAATCCTGCCTTCGCCAGTGGCTGATGAGACACCTGGCCTCGGCTCCAAGGTTCTGAGACACCTCAGGAGCCTACAGTTGGCACCTTATGTTGATCTGAAGATCAGCTCAGGTAACTGATAGAGGCAGAGGACAGCCTTGAAACCTGAAGGGAGGACGTGGACGCTCTGGGTGGAGCAGAGCCCAGCACAGGAAATCCTCTGGAACAAAAAGTTGGAGTGTATCTTCTCTGAGCTGTTATGGGATGGATGCCAGCGGCCTCGGGGCCATTTGTAGGTGCCAGGGGAATCCTAGCAATCCTAGCAGCATCACAGAACTTGAGTGCTTTGACGGTCAAGGGCAGCATTTGTTTCTTCTTGGGGGTTCAGTGGTGGCTTCCTCATGGGTGTCCAACAGAGATGGCTCCCTGTCCAGTCTCTGAAGGCCTCTTGAGCATGCTGAGATGGCCTTCTCTTTGTATAGTGGCATCCCTGATAATGGCTTGTCTGTATGAACCACAGTGAAGTTTCTCCTCTCAGTAAAGCCCTTGCTTCCTCCCAGGGTTACAGCATCAATCTTGAAATTTGAGAGAATTTAACGAAAGATAGTGTTGTACTCACGGTCTGTGCAGCCTAACAGCCTATGTTTCTGGAGCAGAATCTGGTAGGTCTTTTTGAATGCCTATCACCATACTAGATACCTTGGTGCCGGAAAACCCGATTCTCATTCATCACTCTCTCCTGCCTGTCAGATTTTAGCTGATGCTGCTCTTGAACTTGATGCCTGGCAGAGGATCACCTTGAACTTCCAGTCCACCTATCTCTACCTCCCAAGTGCTGAAATGATTCTCATTAAGAAAAAAGAGTCTATTACATTTATTTGTGTGTGTGCATGTGTGCACATATATGTGCATGTGCCACAGTGCCCATGTAGAGGTCAAAGGACAATTTACATGGATGGGTTCTCTTTTTCCACCACGTGAGCCTCTGGTGTAGAACTCAGGTTGTCACATTTGGTGGCAAGCACCTCCACCCACTGAACCATTTCACCTGTTCAGTTATCATTTTTAATATAGTAAAATATAAAGTATATACATCTTAAAGTCTACTAAAGTGCGACACTGAGTATATTAATAGTGGTGTGTAGCCATCACACCTGTCTGATTCTAGAACTTTTCCATCACCCCTCCCCATTAAACAGTCTCCCTTCCCCCCAGGGGAATGAATACCCATTCATTAGTGGCCCCTGGTGGCCACTAACCTGCTTTCTGTTTCTTGGTTTGCCTATTCTCATACAGATGGAATTGTAAAGTATTTGGCCTCTGCAGTTTCAAGATTTGTCAGCAGCATATTGGTCCTTTATCCCCGCCCCCTTTTTTTGAATACACTGTGTTCCATCACATGTGTAGACCCCGTGTTGCTTGTTGAGGTCATCCTAGTGGTAAGAAGTCGTATCTCCTTGTGAGTTTGATTTGCAGTTGCTAATGACTAACAGTGTTGAGAAGTGTGCTAACTGGCAGGACGCGACGTGTGAGCATGCGCATGTGTGTGTGTGTGTGTGTGAGAGAGAGAGAGATGGGGAGTATATACACATAAGAGGTGGGGGGGGGCGGTGTCTAGTGTCTTCCTCAATCATTTTCTTTTCTTTCTCTTGTTATTGCTTCAGACTGTGTCCCTCTCTTTCCCTTTGGACCTGGAGCTAGGCTGGCTTGCCCACTGAGCTCCAGATAGCCTCCTGTGTCTTCCTCCCCCAGCCCTTCATGCTGTGGTTAGAGATGTGTACCAATGTGGCCAGCTTTTCCGAGGATGCCTGGCGGGCACTTTTCTAACTGTGATTTCTTCCCAGTCCTCATCCCCAGTTTGTTTGCTCCTGGTCAACCACAGCTTGACAATATTACCTGAGTACCGAGAGGGGGCACAGTCATGTGGCTGTTATTTCAGCATATTGTTTTAATCACTCTGTCGTTAATGATCTCTTACTGCGCCGAATTTATTTATAAGTTGAATTCTATCATTGAATATATGCGTACACAGGAAAAACGTTTCCTATGGGGTTCAGTGTGCTGCTCTGTAACGTGCATTTGTTGAGGTTCTTGGAGCGTGTCCTCTGCAGCTGAGGAGAAGGCTGCTGAATACATCATTATTTATTGTTTTTATTTTGCTTTATTTATTTGTGTGGGAGAAAGGTGTATTCATTGTCATGATGAACATGCAGAGGTCAAAGGGCAATTTGGGGAGTCAGTTCTTTTCTCTCACTGTGAGCTCTGAGGATTGCACTTGGGTCAGCAGGCTTGCTCTGCGAGTATTTTGACAGCTGTTCAGCCATCTTTCTCTACGTCATTAGAGAAGTTCTCTCCTTCGTTCCTTTTGCATTCCTGTGAGCCAGACACCTAAGAGAACAACTCAGAGGTGCCAAGTTTAATTTGGTGCCAGTGCACATGAGCAGAATATCATGGCAGCAGAGTCTGCTGGAGGTGGACAGGAAGCAGAGAAGGAAAGAAAAAATGGAGAGTAGGAAGGGCCCTGGGACAAGATACCCACAAGAACCTGCCCCTGCGACCTACTTCCTGCAGCCGGGCCACACTACCTGATGGTCACAGAAACTCCCCAAATAGCCTCACCTGCTGGGAACAAAGCTCCCAACACTGGAGCCCTGTGGAGACACTCAACGCCTGTGCAAATTGTGGTTCTGTTTTGTTTCAGTTTTTTTAAGTCACCAAAACCATGCATGGGACTGCAGTTTGTGGATCGGGTTCTCTCTCAACCCTTTGTTCTGTTGTGGGCTGTTTTGTTTTTCCACTTTCTCTTTGAAAGTACTTCTCTTTCTCAGGGGCCAATTGTCTGACTAGTGCTATGAAATACTTAATCTTCTACCTGTCTACCTGTCATCTGAAACCCTGGGGTGTTCATCTGTTTCTTCAGTAGTTTTTGTAGATGTGGCTGAGCCCTAAAGTAGTCACTAGGCAGACAAACAGATATGTACAGATTACAAATCTTTATTTTATTCGTTTGTTTGCTTGAGACAGAGTTTCTCAGTGTAGCAGTCTTGGCTGTCCTGGACTTGCTCTGTAGGCCGGGCTGGCCTCGAACTCACAGAGATCCATCTGCCTCTGCCTCCCAGTTGCTAGGATTAAAGGCGTGGGCCACCATCGCAGGCTACAAATGTATTTCTAAACTGGACAGGCAAGGAGAGAGAGCCACATTCCATTGGGACTCAGGAGCCCCACAATTTGGGCTTCATCACCAATAGCTGTGTGACCCTGAGGTTCCCCACTCGGAGCTTTGGTAACTGGGTTCCCGATCTGTAGTTTGGGATAGGAGTGTGACCTCTCTCTCAGGGCCTCTGTAGGCCTTGAAATGCAAGACTAGATTATTAGTTCTCTCCTGCTTCCCTTTACAAACTCGGTTCCCACTGATGGTTTAATAGTTACTTTGTACACATTGATTATAAGCTTTTTTGTACATATTGATTATAAGCTGGGAGGGGGTTGCATTTAGACTCAAACAGTGGCCCTTTGCTGCCTTCTGAAATGGGACATTGTTTTTTTCCGGAAAGCTTCAGAGGAGTGAAAGTTTGAATGAACCCCTAGGTTCCTCTTACATGGGGCTGGGTGTGGAGTGGTTCGCAGAGTGCTTGCACAAAGTGCTGCTTGTAGTGGGGGGTGGGGGGCCTGTGATCTCAGTGCTACAGAATTAGAGGCAGTCCAGTCGGAAGTTCAAGGTCATCTTCAACTACATATCAAGGCCAAGGCCAGCCTGGGCTACATGAGACTCTGTCAAAAAAAAAAAAAGCCCTCTCTCTCATGCACAGCACATTAGGAATTGTTCTAGAAATTTCGATTAAAGAAAATAAGAAGCTGTGCAGTAGTGGTGCACACCTTTAATCCCAGTGCTCGGGAGGCTTTCAGATTTCTGTGAATTCAAGGCCAGCCTGGTCTACAAATCCAGAACAGCCACAGAGAAACCCTGTCTGAGATGAGAGAGAGGGAGAGAGCAAGAGAGAGAGTGAGAGAGAGAGAGAGAGAGAGAGAGAGAGAGAGAGAGAGAGAGAGAGAGAGAGAGCTTGAGCCAGGCCCTGCAGGAGGTCTCATGTGAGCTTCGCTTGTGGTTCGGATTCAGATCTGTTCGTTTGAGATAAGATGTAAGGCAGATCGCCACCACGTCCAGTCTAACCAGGTGTTATGAATACTCTAATAAACAAACTCCACGGTTGAAAGCTTCAGGTGAGAATTTTAAGCTTCCCGGGAACAAAAGGCTTTGTAAAACAAGAAGGTGCAATTATTGCTTCTGAGTTACAGGAACTGTATCTTATCTCACCAGGCAGCACGTAGTGGGTGCTCGGAAGGATTTTCGGAATAAAGCTCATAAAATTCTTTCTCAAATGAATAGCTTAGTCTGGGTTTTCTTCTGTTTTTCTAACCTTGCCCCTGATATCTGGAAAGAAAATAGGCTTTTTGTATTGTTTTTTTTTGGGGGGGGGTTGTTTATTTTAAGACAGGGTCTCTCTATGTAGCTCTGGCTGTCCTTGAACTCAAGACATAGCCCAGGTTGGCCTTGAACTCACACATATCTGCCTGTCTCTGCCTCTGAGTGCTGGGATTAAACCACACCCAGCTAAAATAGACACCTAAAATGTCAGTTTTTAAAATAAGAGCTGAGAGAAAACTGGAGACTTCTGTCTGGGCAAAGACTCAACGAGGCTGTTATAGGTGAAGTTTTCATTATTAGGGACATCAGATCTTCATCTCTTACTCAGAGATAGCACACTAGTGAGAAGAAACCTCCACCCCTGCATTGTTACTCCCTGAAGGCTCCCTGGTCAGCTTGTTTGCCTCAGTGTAGGCCATTGGTCACTTTTACTAGATGTGACTTTCGCTCCGGTGTTACCTCCTATTAGTAATTGAAAGTATTGACAACAGAGAGAGTTTGAAATTATTATTGTTTTTCTACACTGCTCTGAAAGAGCTTTCCTAAAAAACAGAAATCTAAATGAAAGCACACCTGTGCTTTCAAAGATCAAATTAACAGTCATCTTGCCTCTCACTGAGTATCTATTAGGGTTTAAGGTCTTTGCTTTTTACATAAAACATGTCAGAAGTTAAGATCACACAGCCAGGTCTGATGGCACTGGTCTCTAATCCCAGCTACATGGGAGGCTGAGGGAGGGGGAACACAAGTTCAAGGCCACCTGGGCTATACAGAGTGAGTTCAAGGCCAGCCAGTGAATGTAGACCTGTGTCAAAATAAGCGCGTTTTTTAAAAGGCTGAGGATGTGGCTCAGGGCATGGAGTGTGCTTATCCAGCATGCCTGAGAGAGGTTGCGTTCAGTGCTGTGCGGGAGGGAGGCTACAGGGAACCCTGTGTAAGGGTCAAGGGTAGAGGTTGTGTGTGTGCTCCTCTGTGTGCGTCTGCAGTAACCTTGGGTCCAGTTGTCAGCACTGAAAACAAGCAGCAGCGTGTCTTTATATAGTAAACCCTGGCCTTAAACATCTCCTGCTTCAGCTTCCTCTTACGTCTGAAGCTCAGTGGTGGTGGAGCCCTTGCATTGCATGAACAAGGCTCTGGGGTCCTGGCTTTGAACTCTCATACTGCTAAAAACAAAACAAAAACCTAAGGCCATCGCAGGAAGGTGGAGAGTTTCAGACCAGCCTGAGAGCTGTATTCAAGACCCTGTCTCAGAAACAAATCTAATTTTAGGATTTCCATCCCGCTCCTCGAGAAAGTAAGATGGCTTTAGAGTTTTAAAATGTGTGGTTTTAGCTGGGCACAGTGGTGTATGCCTTTAACCCCAGCATTTAGGAGTTGATAACAAACAGATCTCCTTGAGATTATACTAACCAAGGCCACTTAGTGAGACCCTATGGTGGTTTGAATATGCTTGGCTCAGGGAGAGGCACTTTTAGAAGGTGTGGCCTTGTTGGAAGAAGTGTGTCACTGTGGGAGTGGGCTTTGAGACCCTCCTCCTAGCTGCCTGAGGACTGTTTGCTCCTGGCTTCCTTTGGATGAAGACATAGAACTCTCAGGTCCTTCTCCAGTGTCAAGCCTGCCTCGCCATGTTCTCACCTTGATGATGATGGACTGAACCTCTGAACCTTTGGTCATGGTGTCTGTTCACAGCAGTAAAACCCTAAGACAAACCCTGTGTCAAAAAGTGTATATGCTGGGGATGTAGTTAAGTAATGGATATTCATGATATTTGGTGACAAATATCATCTAAAATGTGACTACACACACACACACACACACACACACGTAGTTGCAGTGGTAGAATATGAACAGCAAGACTAAAAGGATGAAGCAGAGAGGGCAGTAAGACGTAGAAGTTCAGGGCAGAATGTAGTTCTGTTGGTAGAATGATTACCTTGCATGCAGAGAGCCCAGGTTCAAGCCCAGCACCAAAGAAACTGGGCATGGTGGTGCCCTCGGAAGGTGGAGGGAAGAGTTGCAGTTTAAGGCCTTCACATGATACATATCGAGTTTGGAGCTAGCCTGGGCTACATGAGACTAAGTCTCAAATACTTGCATGTGTGAACTGGGGGTTGGGGGAGAGGAGAGAATATGGATATTCCATGGAGGAAGGAAGGAAGGAGTGATAAGTTTGATGCAGTATTGAGCTGGATTTAGAAGGCTGGAAAAAGCAACAGGAAGCCGTGGAGACTGGTGTTTTCTGAGAAATAAATAAAAGGGTCTGTGTTGTGGATATTTGGATGGAAGAGGTAAGGACGGGCTAGATCTAGATGGCTCTGAGTCTGTGTGCCTACAGATGGGTCCTTGTGGTGTTCATTA
This sequence comes from Mus musculus, assembly GCF_000001635.26. NCBI lineage: Eukaryota > Metazoa > Chordata > Mammalia > Rodentia > Muridae > Mus > Mus musculus. Next base: position 6,121,802 of record NC_000068.7, on the reverse strand, counting down.
GGAGAGGACAGTCTGCTGGCTTGATAGGTCTGCACCTCAAGAGCAGTCCGGAGTCGGAAGGGCTGCTGGAGAACTTGGCAGGTCGCTGGCGGCTGTGGGAGAGGAGAACGAGAAAGCTTTCACCTTTCTGCTAGGTCAGCTTGGGGGTTTCTGAATGGACAACTTGGGTGTGGGAGGAAGAGGAGGCGCAGACTCTGGCTTGCTGTGGAAAGTCACACTGCAGTTTTTCTAAGTAAGCTGAGAACTGTGCTCAGAGCTAACCAGTGTCCTGTGATGACTTAAGTAAAGGTGCTTTGAGGGTGTGGTTTATAATTTATTTTTAATGGAAAAGAAAATAATCTAAGGATGACTAAAATTTTTTTTAATTCTTTCATTTTTTGAATAATGGAAAAGGGTGTTGGGAGTCAGTTTTCTATAAAGAATAGGTTAGCCTCTGGGAGATGGTGACTGAATGCCTTGCATCCCAGCACTGGGGAGGCAAAGGCAAGTGGGTCACTATGAGTGCCAGGCCAGCCTGGTCAACAGATGGAGTGCCAGACCAGGGCAGCCAAAGCTATACAGAGAAACCCTGTCTTGAAAAACGACCAAACCAACCCAAAGAGTTGATTTACTAAAATGATAAGCAGGGTGTCATTGCTTCTTCTTTTTGTGAACTCCGTGTTATAAAACTCATTCTTGTTAACACACATTAGCTTCACACACAGAGGAATCAGCCCAGCCAGATAGACTATGAACGTAGGGTTTCCATCTTGCTGTAAAACCAACAAAATGCCTGTCACACAAAGCCACTTGGGTGCCTGTTCAAAGGAACAGATGTTGTCAGGAGCCACTGGCCCAAAGGCCCACAATGGCCGCTCTGTGCTTGCCTGTCTCTACTTCATCTCATGACTTTCATCATATGTAAAGCCCACTCATGGCAATTGGCCGGGACCATTCTAAACAGTTCTACTGTGAAACACTTGCATTTTAATGTCCTTGAAGGTCAAGAAAAAATCCTCATATCTTTTAAGAAGTCATTTGGTCATTATGTCATTGAATCGAGATTTTTCAGGACCGAGTTAAAGATTATTTCTTTGCTAGGTTGTTTTGTGTCCGAGTTTCTCAAAATCCTCGTGAGTGAGGGAAGGAAGGGCAGAGGTCACCCTAGGGTCCTGCTCTGGTCAGAATGTGTTTTTCCTATTTATTTAAATCTGGGTTCTCTGTATTCATGTCTTTTCTGTGATCCACTCTGTTTATTTTTTTGGTCCTGCCCAGCTAAAGTTGGGATGAATTCGGCTCATTATGTTTCTTCCTCCTTTTCTGACATCACAAGCGTTGGCTGCATCCTGGGACCGTTTCTAACGTCCCTCCTACCACATAGCTCAAAATACTTTCTAATATAAATAGTTTGCAAGAGTTATTTAGTACCGCGTTTTTAAGGTATTTTTTAGACTTTATGTATATTTATATGTATGTGCCGTGTGTGTGTGTGTGTGTGTGTGTGTGTGTGTGTGTGTGTGTCCATCCTCTGAGGTCAGAAAAGGACATTAGTCCTCAACATGAGGCCTGAGAACTGAACTCAGGTCTTCTGGAAGAACAGCAAGAACTCTTAACAGCTGAGCCATCTCTCTAACCCCAGGACTCAGTTCTTATGGCTATATGGGTGGATTCTTCTAATTATCTTTGTTGGCATTGTAAGTATTGAAATGTGCTAAGACTTGCTTTGTGACCCAGTATGTCAGCCGTTTCCATCTCTCTTTATAAAATGAAAAGAATGTTTGTCGTGTATAGATGGAATCTGGGTAGGTAGCTCAGGATGGCCTTGCATCCTCCTGTCTTCTAGCTCAGCCTCCTGAGTACCAAGGTTATGGGAGAGCTCCACCATGCCTGATCAGTGGAACGTATGTTATGAGGTTGCTTTATCCTGGTATACTGTAGTGTAAACACTGCTGAGATCACATCTTTAACCATGTTGCTGAAGTCCTCTGCAGTCCATCTGATTGTGAAGTCTGGAAGGAGGGGTTTAGAGTTGATCGCTTTACCGAAGTCGTGACATCCGAGTGGTATGATCCGGTGTAATAGCTCCAGGAAAGTAGAGGAAGCCAGGTGACCATCAAGATGGGCATGGTGGGTTGGCAGTAGGTCAGCGTGGGCAGCAATGGGTCTGTACTAGGGAAGGGCCAGAAAGAAATGGTGGTTTTGCTGTTGGAAGTAAGGAGACTCTGCAAGACTGGCTAGATATGAGTGTCAGGAGGCGGGAGGAGCCAGCAGTGCCTGAGAGCAGAGTTTTGTGCCTGTGAATGGGCCTTTGAGAGAGAGTTCACTGTGGGGATTCCACAGGCTCAGTAGCTTTCAGGTGCACAGTGGCGCGACGTGGTCGCTTGGGTTGTGTGTGTCTACTGGCTATTGACAAGCAGTCGGGTGCTGTAAGGAAGGTAGTAGGCTTACCCTCTACAGCATGCAACATCCTTCTGGAATGTTGCAGTAAGAAGAAAATGAGATGCATTTGGGGGGGAGGGTGGTCAAGCAAACTCACTGCAGAGCTTGGTGGGGTGGGAGGGGATGGGGACATCACTTGACTCTACAGTCACAGCTCAAGAGCTGTTAGACTTTTCCCCTCAGCTGGCTGCTGTCCTCCAGACTAAAGCAGTCTGGGCAGATGAAGATTCACTAAGATGATGAATGAATGACCTTGGCCTTGTTCTCCTTGCTCAAAGGTAAACACAGGAAACACCAAAAACATTGAGACCTGGTTGTATTTCTGGTCTTTTGAGTTTTTTTTCCAATGCTTGCTCTTCACCCCTGCAACCCTGAGAAGAGTCGGTTTCTTAGTACCTTCTGCTCCCCCTAGCCTCCCTTACTGCAGAGACCCTAGACTGGACAAGGACAGTAGATATTTCCAAGTGGTAATGACCCTCAGACCTATGGCTGTGCTCAGCGCTGTCAGTCTGCTCGAGCTCAAGGGTCCCTATCTCAGGGACCATTTCCGGCCAGGTGGAGATTGTCTCTGCTCCCGCCTTTAGATCAACAGTTAACGTCCAGGAGGCGTGTGGAACCAAGGTTTCACCTGCTCTCTCCTGCTACTTTGGCCTCGTAGAAGATCCTGCTTAGCTTCCTCACACACAGAATGTGAGAGACAACAGCCTTCAGAAAGCTAAACGTACAGTTTCTTAGCCTTTAGAGTTATAGCAACACATACAAAAGGTGTCTCCTGGAAGTGCACGGTGGTAAGTCACCACCTCCCCGCCACACCGTGAGGGCCCACGTGCTGCCCGCTGCCATCCCTGCCCAGACGGGCACAGTTCCAGAGCCTTCTCACAGGCTGGGGAGTTCTGAACTGTGTGGGTGAATCAGCACTTCCTATCCTGCACGCCCTCACCTTGCTGACTCCTGAAGGCTGGTGTGCGCCAGCCCCTCCCCTTTCCTTGGAGCTGTGATTCACTCGGGTCAGGACCCAGTTTGAGCTGAGTCAAGTGGGTGGGATCCACAGGAAGGATGCAAGAATTAGCCTGCCTTCACTGCCTGGGCCAGCTCGCTTAGCCTGACTCCAGCCTGAGTCCAGGAGCATAGCTGAAACACAGGCATCTCTTTACCTTTGCTGGGCTCTGCTGCTTGCGCGCTGGCCCCTGTTGTCAGCACTCTCTGTGGGTCTGCACTGTGCACTGCGGGGTCACTAGATGCATGCTAACTGTTTGACTTTTTGAGACTTACTACATTGGAGTTCGACCTGTGTATCTATCTGAAAGCCTGACTTTTATGCTATTAGTTATTTAGATATTTATATAATTGTGTTACTGTTAAAGGCCACATGTTATTAAATGGTTTTCAAAGCCTTTGGCCCTTGTGGTGGTTTGGTTACGGTTTTTGAGATAGGTTCACATATAGCCCAGGCTGGCCTTCAATTCACTATGGAGCTGGGGCCTTGGTTCTGATCCTCCTGCCTCAGCCTTCCAAGTACTGGGACTACAGGTGTGGGTCACTACATCTAGCCTTCCTAGTTTTTGTTTTGCGACAGGGTCTTGTTATATAGTTTAGGCTGGTTTCTGACTTGTGCTTCTCTCTCTCTCTCTCTCTCTGCTTATGACTTTGGACGCTTTGAGTCTTTCCCCATGCTATTTGATGTAATGGTATCTTCTAAAAGCTGAGTGTGTTTGTGAGACGGCCGACTTGCCAGCAAGAAAGACGCCACAACAGGATCCTTCTGCAACACGTTTATTGGGAGATCATGGACTGCTTAGGTGAAAGACCCCAAGCCCAGAACTGGTGCTGCTTATATAGGCCTAGGAGAGGCGTGTCTCACACCTGGATTGGTTATGCATTTACTACCTCATTTGCATGTCTCACATCCTATTGGTTATAATCTCAGTACCTCACATAACCTCATTAACATGCCTGGGCCAGGCAGTGACCTGGCAAAAAACTTTACTGCATATGTACACATTGGTTGTTTACCCAACCTTATGCGTGGTGGTCAGCAGTAGCCAGCACCACCTTGTAATGGCATATGTGGCTTCCCACATGTGTTCACTCTTCTGGTTTCCTAACCTTGCTCTTGAGTTGACCTGGACTTAATCACTGAAGACATGAAGAGAAATGGGGTGGGCGATCTCTCTTGAAATCTGTTCTTAGATTCTTGCCACACTCAGCCACCTGAGCGAATCCCCTTGCAGGGGTTGCATTGATTGACTGTCTGCACAAATGGCTGCGCCTGTTAACTCAGTACATTGGAAGCATGCTCCTCATTGTTGTCTCTCTGGTCTTTTAGAATATTTTACTGAACTCATTTGATGTTTAGGATTCTGAGATAGGTAATCTGCAAAGAAAGTCAGAAAATTAACTACCTTACAGGGTCACATTTTCTTTTTTCCTTTTTCTTTTTCCAAGACAGATTTCTCTGGGTAGCCCTGGCTGCCCAGGAACTCATACTGTAGATGTGGCTGGGCTTGAACTCAGAGACTTGCCTGCAAGTAAAGGCATGTGTCACCATGCCTGGTTTGGCACTTTATTATTATATCCAAGTACACTGTAGCTGTCTTCAGACACACCAGAAGAGGGCGTCAGATCTTGTTACAGATGGTTGTGAGCCACCATGTGGTTGCTGAGATTTGAAGGGGGTAGGGCTGTGTGTATACATCTATGATATATGCAGTAGTGACACTTTTTGAAAATATATTTATTTTTATTTATCTGTGTATTTGTATGTGCCTGTGTATATGTGCACAGTGTGTGTGTGTGTGTGTGTGTGTGTGTGTGTGTGTGTGTGTGTGTGTGTGAATGCCCACAAAGGCCAGAGGTCATTGTATCCTCTGGAACTAGAGTTTAGCCAGTTGTGAGCCACCTGATGTAGGTGCCAGGAACCAAACCTGGTTTCTGTGGAAGAGCAATAAGTGCTCTTAACCGCGGATGCCTTTGTTCCTACAAGTTATATGGACATGACCTCCTTGCTAGGGTCACCTTCAGTATTTTCTATCTTCCGTAGGACTTGCAGTACCTTTGGGCCTCAGACACCCATCAGGCTTAGAGATATCCCTCATGCCTCTGACCATCGTAGCTCTGGTCCCCAGGTGCAGTGACCTGGAGAAGGAGCCTGTTTTGTGGTAGCTCAGGCAGCCGGGCCAGGGAAGCCTAAGGGAAGATGTACCAGAGCCTAAGAGTGGAGGCCCTCGGGGCAAAGGAAGATGCCAGACTGACTTTACCAAGTCCCAGCACCAGTGTCTTTTGTAATGCTTCTATTCCTTCATAAAAGTCATTCAGAAGCCGGGCCTGGTGGCGCACGCCTTTAATCCCAGCACTTGGGAGGCAGAGGCAGGCAGATTTCTGAGTTCGAGGCCAGCCTGGTCTACAGAGTGAGTTCCAGGACAGCCAGGGCTACACAGAGAAAACCCTGTCTCAAAAAACCAAAAAGAAAAAAAAAAAAAAGTCATTCAGATGCGGTGGGTGCCCGACTCTAATTCAGGCACTCAGGAGGCAGAGGTAGATGGATCTCCATGAGTTCAAGGCCAGCCTGGTCTACATAGCAAACTGTAGGCTAACCAGGGATGCACAGTAAAATCTTCTCTCAAAAATATCTATATGTTCTTATGTCATGTGTGTGTGTGTGTGTGTGTGTGTGTGTGTGTGTGTGTGCCGGTGCATACGAATGTGCCACTTTTTCCTTATCGACTCATGTAGATGGACATACAGGCCTATTCCATTTCCTAGCCATTGTGACTAGATCAGTGACTGTCAGCAGTATTAACCACCACTACAGCAGGTTCTAAGTCCTTTGGGTATTTGCCTAGAAGTGGCCCAGCTGAGCCGTATGGTAGGAAGGACTGTTTTCAGTTTTTTGAGAACCCCATACTGATTCCCAGGGTCAGTTTAGCCTCTGACCTACAGTGGACAAAAGTCCCTTTTTTCCTCATCTTTGCCGGGAGGTGCTGTCATTTGTTTTCTGGGTGACTGCTATTCCAGTTGGGGTGAGATAGAATCTCAGTATGGTTTTAATTTTCATTCCCTTGACAGTTAAGGGTGTTGAACGTATCTGAAAATATCTATTGGCCATTTGTATCTCTTCTTCTTGGGAGGCCTCTGTACAGTAGTATGCTCAGATTTTTTATTTGTTTTTTGTTTTTTTGATTGTGTGTGTTGTTCTGTTTAGGTTTCTAAGTAGTTTTTCATTTGTTTGTTGTTTGAGACCAGGCCTGACTCTGTAGCCTTGACTGGCTTAGAACTCACTGTGCAGAGCAGCCTGACTGTCTCTAGAGTGCTGGGGTTAAAAGCATGCATCACTCTGCCTGGCTTGTTGAGTATTTTGAGTTGGTTTTCTAGATATTGCTCCTCTGTCAGATGGATAGCTAGAAACGGTTGTCTCCAGTCCCGTGGGCTCTCAGCACCTGATGATCCGTTTCCTTGGCGGAGCAGAGGACGTTTCATTTCATGCTACTCCACTTGTCACTGTTGACTAGAGTCCCATTCAGAAAGCTCTTAGCTATACCTGTCTTATACTGTCTTCCTCTCAGCTTCAGGGTTTTGGGGTCTTACCTTAAGGTGTCTGGTCCACTCAGGGTTACTTTCTGTGCCGGGTCAGAGAGAAGGATCTAGTTTCAGTTTTCTGTATGTGGATAGCACCATCTGTTAGAGAAGAAGGATGTCTTTTCTCTAATATATATAATTTTGGTGTTTTTCTCAAAGCTCACTGGGCTTATGTTTGAATCTTACATACTGTCTGGATTGATCTCCATGTCTGGTTTTTTTGTGTCAATATCATATTGGCTTTGTAACATAATTTGGAATCAGGTATGATGTTACATTCAGCATTATTAATTGTGGGGATGGGCTGTCGATGCAGGTGTGGAGGCCAGAGGACACTGGGTGTCCTGTTCTATTACCTTCTATCATGAGACAGAGTCTTACAAACTCCAGTCCTCCTGTTTGCCCATTAGGCCCTCTTACGTACTGAGCCTAGGCCCAGCATACCCTCAATATCCTCATTTGCTTATCTGAGCTATTTTGTGTGTTTTTTTTTTCTATTTCTATTTAAAAACAAAACAAAACCAAAAAAAAAAACACTGGTATTGGAATTTTGATGAGATTGCATTGGATCTGTAAATTGCTTTTGGTAAGACAGCCATTTTCAGTGTTAATTCTTCTGGTCCGTGAGTGTGGGCCTAACCTTCCATATGGCACGATTCAGGTCACTAACTGCTGTTCTGTGTTTTATTTCTCTAGAAGACCTCCTTCCCTGCCTCAGAATGGAACCCTGGCTCCTACCCTGTTTTCTGTGAGCTAGCTAGTGACAGCTTTGTGTGGGGATGCCTGGGAACCAGCAGAAACCAGAGTCTCTGGAGACGGACTCTGACACGTCGCCCAGCTGCGGGCTCAGCGACTTGAGCAGAGGTGGCAGTCTGGAGAGCCGGTGCAGCAGTTCGCGGTCCAGAAGTTTCACTATGGTGAGCGGATGCTTTCTCTAAAGCTTTTAGATGCTTTGGTTTGAGGAACAGCTTACGAAGCCCAGTTGGATGTCTTGGAATATTTCTCTGTGACCTGGTGTTTTCTTTTTAATCATCATAAATTCTGCACGTATCGGTGAAGCGAATCTCTGGCCACAGATAATAACTTAGAGCAGCTTAGCCCCAGAAAGGACCATGCCTGAAGGCACTGATAACCCAGGCCGGGGGCAGGGGAGCCATCTCACAGGATAAAGACAGCTCACTTTCAGACAGACTCAAGGGCTTTACAAATCCTGGGCTTTCTGATCCAAGCCCTTACACGGCACTAACAAACCCAAGAATGTTAGGTCTTTTGAAAGATTTTTTTCAGATATGCCCACCCCTCTAGTGCTTCCAGAAGACATCTTGGGGTGGTAGGCCACCTGCTCTCAACTTGGTGACAGGAGTACTAAGCCACGTCATGAAACATCCCATGCCTGTCCCTTCTGGAAGCATAACCACGTTTATAGTCTTGAGTTCTTACTCTTTTTTTTTGAGACAGGGTTTCTCTGTGTAACAGCTCTGACTGCCCTAGAACTTGCTTTGTAGACCAGGCTGGCCTTAAACTCTCAAAGATCCTCTTGGCTCTGCCTCCCAAGTGCTGGAATTGAAAGCCTATGCCACCATGCTGGGCTTGAGTTCGTATTCTTAATGTGTTTTTAAAGCCTAATCTGCCTTAGGACACAGTGGCACATCCCTTAGAAATAATGGGAGTCTGAAGGGTAGGTTGGAAAGAGTAGAGAGGTCTTCACAGAGTTGATTCCTAGGGAATTTAACACTAATCTATGTCCTGTTCTTTGAGGGTTCGGGGCACCCCATAGTGCTTCCTAGTCATTGTCACCTGTGACTTGGGCATAAACAAGTCATCCAGAGTCCCTGGCAAGGTTTTAAAGGGTAATGCTCAGTGACTCTCGTGACTCTCCCATCTCTAGAGCTAATGGACTTTATGTCCCACAGTCACAGAGCTACCCACGTGCATGCCCCTTAGTCAGAGAGCAAGGATAAGGGGCTGTTGAGCTGTGGGGACTGTGCTTCTCAGGGTGACATTAGGCACTAGTGTACACAATGTCCCAGGATTTTGATAAGCCATTTGCTTTGTGATATGCAGACTGGTTAGTAAGTGACCCTGGACTGCCTTCTTCCCTGAACCAGACCAGAAACTATTCTGGTCTAATGAACTATTTGAAGACATGGCCAGAGAGATTCTATTTAACTCATTGGACGTTAGCAAACGCCTATTATGTATGGGATCTGAGTGAAACATGGTTTTGTTCAAGATCACATAAGAAAAGGAGAGCTGGGGCAGTATGGCATGTGGGGGTGGGGTCTAGCCAGAATGTTTGTGGGGCAGTGGGCTGCGCAGGCACCTGGTCTCCAGTCGAGCAGTGTCACAGCCTATGGGGCTCTCTGAACATCAGACACATTCGAGATCAAGGGCTCTGTGGCCAGTTTAAAGAAGTTGAAAGCCACGGAACCCAGCTCGTGAGCCTTTGAAGCTATCCTCCATCGGTTCTGTAATCAAAACTGTACACAGACCTCATTCTTTGCTGATTTGTTTGTGTCCCTTTCTTGACTGAAGTACTGGTTGAAGTTAGCTATAGCAAAAAAAGAAAAAGAAATTACAACAGTGTCCAGTTAGAAATCAGCATAATTAAGCCCTTGTTCTGCCATCGGGAAATACCACGTGTACTTATGGTGACTCGCCGAGGCTGCCAGAGAAAGCACAGCATTTAAGCCTCGAGTCTTCTCTCTGCCTTTATTCTGCTCTGGCATCCATTTATGTAATTAAATCAGGAAAGCATTGCTCAAATGCCAAACTGGTCTTTGGTTTCTTTGAGAGCATGTGATCTGGCAGGAGAAATGGCCCAATGGTTAAAAGCACTGGCTGCGTTTCCAGAGGCCCTGGGTTCAGTTCCCAGCACCCACCTGGCAGCTCACAGCTCTCTGTAACTCCAGTTTTAGGCGATCCAGCACCCTTTTCTGACATCCTAGGCACTAGGCATAAGGGGTGAATGCAGATAAAGCACCCATACACATCAAATAAGAAGAAATCTTGGAGGAAAAAAAAAAGAACATCCAATCACCAAATCAGAATCTACCAGACAAAATGTCCTCCTGGGGGACAAGCCGTGAAGAGTCTTGGTTCAGGTCTTTTTTCAGAACATTTGTTTGGTCACCTCAGCTGGCTTGCCTGCTGCTTGTGAATGAGTCTTGCCATGCAGCCCAGACTGGCATAGAATTAACTACACATAGACCACACTGGCCTCAAACTTACCATGATCCTCCTGCTTCAGCCCAAGTACCGGGATCGCAGGCAAGTGCCACCCCACCAGGCTCTGGTTGTCCTCATTTTTACAATATATATTTCCCTTTCTTTGGTATTTCTAGTCCCTTTGTGCATTCTTCAGATTGTCATTCAACTAAATGTTTTTTCTTGGTGGGGGGGGGGGAGAGGAAATAGAGAAGCCCGACAATCACAGGAGTGAAAGCCAGGCGTTTTTAAGTAGAGGTAATTTTAGAGTGTGTATGTTAAACCTGCTCAGGTCTTAGTTCTACTAAAGGGTTGGATTTTTTCCTCTCTAGTGTCCTTCTCCTGGCCACTCACCCCAAATACTCCTGCTCCTAGTCGGTTCTAACCTAGATCTTTCTGTACTATTGGCTTTGTACATATTCATGTAGTGTGTGTGTGTGTGTGTGTGTGTGTGTGTGTGTGTCTGTGTGTGTGTGTCTGTGTCTGTGTGTGTGTGTGTGTGTGTGTGTGTGTGTGTGTGTGTCTGTGTCTGTGTCTGTGTCTCAGTGCGTGAAGTGCTTGCTGTGGAAGTGTCAGGACCTAGGTTGAATCCTTGGAATCTCTGTAATGCCAAGTGCAGTAGTGTGCACCTGCAACCTCAGTGCTCCCACTGTGGGATGCAAGGCACAGACGGGTAGAACCTTGGATGATCAAGGGCCAGGTAGCATGCTGCATGTAGCACCAAACAGGATAGAGAGGATATGCCTGCTATGGCATGTGCATGCTTACATTCACACATGTGTGACTGCACATGCACGCAAGCACACATACACACACATACACACACACACACACACACACACACACACACACACACACACACAGAGGAAGAGTTTGTCATCTACCTTTTAAAAAATTACTTTACTCACGATGGAGAGATGGCTCAGCAGTTAAGAGCACTGGCTGGTCTTCCAGAGGTCCAGAGTTCAATTCCCAGCAACCACATGGTGGCTCAAAACCATCTGTAATAGGATCCGATGCCCTCTTCTGGTATCTGTCTGAAGACAGATGCAGTGTACTCATATAAATAAAAAAATAAATAAATCTTTTTAAAAAAATTACTTTACTCTAGGGGTAGGACTTGATGGCATATGCCTTTAGTCCCAACACTTTGGAGGCAGTCAGGTGGATCTCTGTGAGTTCGAGGCCAGCCTGGTCTACGGAGTGAGTTCCAGGACATCCAGGGCAACACAGAGAAACCCTGTCTCAAAAAAAAAAAAAAAAAAAAAAAAAAAAACCAATAAACAAACAAACATTTATGGAAAGGGACTTTGTAAAAATCAACCAAACAACAACTCTCTCCTGTCAGCATATAATCTTCCTGATTAATGCAGACAAACTTACTTTTTAAAATAATTCACTGTCCCAGTAAATAGGACATTTATATTTGTCTTCATTTCCTAAGTGTTAAATTATCAAAAACCACTTCTAAGCCAGCCAGTCCACAGGGAGGTCACTCTAGAGTCTTTCTCCTCTCCTCCATGTGGGTGTCTATTCCACAGCTCTGCTTTTGAAAAATTGAAATGTAATTCACATTCTTTAAAGTTCACTCACTTAAAGTGTGCCATGTCACAATTTTTAATATATATACAGAGTTGTGCAATTAACAGCTGCCATTTTTAGAACATTTTTTATCCTATCCAGTGTCCAGTAACAATCCAAAGTGCGTATGAAACAGCACTACCACCAAATAGTGAAAGTTTTCTTGAGAACAAAGTCGAAGCTGCTGAAGTGCCGGTCTCCAGAGTATATGGCAGCACAGAGTGACCGGAGAGTCAACTCAGTGGTTAGGAGCACTGGCTGCTCCTGCAGAGGACCCAGGTTTGGTTCCAGCACCCACATAACAGCTCACAACTGTCAATAACTCCCGTCCAGATCCAACACCCTCTTCTGCCATCCCTGGGCTCTGTATGTGAGTGGTGTACAGGTATACATGCAGGCAAAAATACTCACATATGTTATTTTTAAAGTATACTACAGCGTTGCAGTCAAACAGCCTACTAGAAACTTGCCAGGTAGCTCAGTGGCGCACACTTCCTTCATATATGTAAAAGGCCTTGAGTTTGCTTGTCAGATACACACACATACACACCACACCCACACACCCACACACACACACACACACACACACACACACACACACATACTCATACACTCTCAGCATAACATTAGCATTAATACAGACACACAGACCAATGGAACACAATGGAGAGCTGGCTTGCAACAAAGGTGCTACAAACACACACACACAGTGAAGAAAGTGCAAGCATTCTAATTAGTGGTAGGGGGAAGATTAGCCCTAGATTGATGTTTCTTGAGACATACATTGGGTATATAGGGGGAAAGTTCAATATCATTAATCACCAGGGAAATACAAACCAGAAACGCAATGAGATATCACCTTGCCCCAGGGAGAATGGTTATCAGAAAGACTAAAAGCATCAAGTGCTGGTGCAGATGTAGAGAAAAGAGGTGTGTGTGCGTGTGCATGCGCGTGCGCGTGCGTGTGCGTGTGTGTGTGTGTGTGTGTTAGTGCTGCTATAAAAAACAAGGGTGGACTTTCTTTTAAAAATGAAAAAATAGATCTGCTGTATGACCAAATACCATCCCACAAGGGCCAAGCATGGTGGTGCATGCCTCTAATCCCAGGACTTGAGGCCGAGGCAGAGGTGATCATGAGTTTGAGGCCAGACTGGATGAATCTAAACCGGCTATACATAATGAGAGCTTGTCTTCAACACAGAGAAAAAAATAGACATGGAAACAAGCTAAGTACCCGTCATCCAGTTAGCGGATAAAGGGAATGTGCCGCACACACACAATGGGATAGATGCTCTTCAGCCGTAAAATCCTATCACTTGCAACAATGTGGATGGAGCCAGATGCAGACCATTGCACGTACCCACAGAATCTTACAGACTTGGTATTGGGGAGGTGGGTTAGCAGCTAAGTACCCTGGTTGCTCTTGCAGAGGGCCCAAGTTCAGTTCCCAGCACCCACATGGCAGCTCACAACCATCTGTAACTCCAGTCCCAGTGGATCCTACAACCCTTGAGGCCTCCATGGACACCAGACATGTGCATGGTGCAGAGACACACACAGGCAAAACAGCCATATATATAAAGTAAAAGGAAGGGAAACAGTTTCTGAAAGAAGAAGTTGACCTCATAGACGTTGTAGGCAGCATTGTGGTGACCAGGGCTGGGTAGGGTAGGGATGGGGAGAGATGTGTCGGTGATATGAAGTCACAGCCAGCTAGAAACAAGTTCTGGTGTGTTATTGTACAGCTGACTACTGACGGCAACAGTGTGCACTGCACTTGTGAAACCTGAAAGAAAAGATTTTGAACGTTCTCACCATAGTGAAAAATGTTTAAAGATAACGTCTATCTGGCTGAGTTTGGTACCACAAATATGCACAATTTTTATGTTTCATGTGTCAGTTAAAATGAATGGTTTCTGTGAGTGTCTGGAGATCACCAGCCAATTCTAGAACTTTTTCATCTCCTCCAGAGAAATCCTGTGCCCATTCTCAGCCACCCTCCATGCCCTGCGCCACTCCCCTGGCCGTAACTTCCTTTCTGACTCTGGCTATATCTCAATGCTACACCTCGCCTGCCCAGCTTTTCCCTCAAGACCAAGAATTCTTCCTTTTACACCTCTGTTGAAGGCAGTGTCCAGCATCTCCCTACAAGTGCCCCTTGCTCCACTGCCTAGCCTTGCCTTCTTTCCTCTCCCAGCATGCACAGAGTCCAGGTTCACTGGGTGGAAGCTTCAAGTCTTAGAAGTGAGGCAACACATACTAAATCCACAGCACGTTTGACCTTGCAGGGTCCAGGTCTCCAAACCATTCACTCAGCTCCTACCCGAGGGGTAAAGCCTTCAGGTTGAGAGTCAGAGTGGCCTGAGGGTCTTGTCTCTGAGCAGATCAGCTGGAGCCAACTTGTAACTCACATTATGTGATTAGCAGAAGAAAAGGGGAGAGAGCTGAAGAACTCCCGGGTATATTGCACAGGGTGCTCCCAGCCTCTCTGCAAGGCACTTGCTAGAATAGGATTAGGCAGGGCGGACGAAAGAGAAGGCAAGCAAAGGACTTAGTTTCACCAGGCTTAACTAACCCCTTGGTGAAGTGGTTGTAAGACCCTTGGAAAGTCATGTGAGGTCTTTCCATACAGATGTAAGCAGGCGTGTGGAAAGCATCCTCCTAATTCAGGTTGGATTAGACACGGGTCTTATCGTCCATCCTTTTGTTCTTTGATATATATGAGTGTTTTGCCTCTGTGTGTGTGTGTGTGTTTGTTTGTTTGTTTGTTTTTAAAAGACTTATTTATTATTATATCTTAAATACACTGTAGCTGTCTTCAGACACACCAGAAGAGGGCATCGGATCTCATTCTGGGTGGTTGTGAGCCACCATGTGGTTGCTGGGATTTGAACTCAGGACCTTCAGAAGAGCAGTCAGTGCTCTTTAACCGCTGAACCGCTGAGCCATCTCTCCAGCCCCTGGATGTGTGTTTGTACACCACATATGTGTCTGCTGCTTGTGGAGGTCAGAAGGAAGAATTGGAACCCCTGGAACTGGAGTTACAAATGACTGGGAGCCACCATGTGGGTGCTGGGAATCAAACCCAGGACCTCTCTAAGAACAAGTGCTCTTAACCGCTTAGAATCCTTTCTGACTTTGTCCTCTTCTTGTGGGAATGTGTCTTAAGCTGAAGGTCCACATTAGGGCCTTGCCTTTGGTACTTTTATGTTATATTATTTTATAGAGCTGAGGATAGAACTCAGGCCTTGAACATCCTAGGCAAGTTCTCTATGCTTGAGCTGGACTCGGAGCCAGGCTGGCGCAGTTTCAGTTCTGCTATATAACCAAGGAGAATGATGCCTAACCAAAGTAGGCTCAAAAAGTCACGCATAGGGCCGGACGGAGAGTCAAGACTCAAGTACATACTGGTCCTGCAGAGAGGCCTGAGTGTTGGTGTGGTTTTTTGTTTAGTTGGTTTATAATTATTATTTTATTGAGTTTGTGTACCTTTCCCTCCCTTCCAACCCACATTCCATCCTGATCCCTTCCAATTCCCCAGTGTTAGGTAGGAGAGAAAGAAGGTTGGAGGGAAAGGGGCCATAGACCTCCTTTGGCCAACAAAATGGACTTCTTCCTGCAGATTAGGGGTGTCAGGTTCCTTGGGGCAAACCCATCATCATCATCAGGATATCTCCAACTTCTTCTGTCCCTTTGCTCTCGAGCACTTGACAAACGGCAGCACCAGCCACCTTCTGAGCACCTCTCACCCCTCCTGGGGCTCTGGCATTTCCTCCCTTTCCAGGGTCCCCAGAATTAAACTGTGTGCAGCTGGCAAAAATCAGGTCCCTCCTAGAGTGCGAGACAATTAATAGTTAATAGTTAATAGTTAATAGACTAACAGTCCATATCCCACACCTAGAATTAAAACGAAAAGATATCCACATAACATAGTTAGGTTAAAAAAACAAAACAAAACAACAACAAATTCTCACGACAACTAGGTGGACGTCAGTTCTCAGCATCCACAGCAGGTAGCTCACAGCCACCTATGACTATAGCTCCAGGAAATCCTCTTCTGGCCTCAAAGGGCTCTGCACTCATGTTCACACACGCCCCCAAACACACACATATATTCTCTCTCTCTCTCTCTCTCCCTCTCTCTCTATCTCTCTCTTTCTCTCTCTCCCTCTCTCTCTATCTCTCTCTCTCATATATACACACACACACACATTAAAATTAAAAATAAAAATATTTTCAGAGTCATACATCACCCCACTGGATGTCCTGTGCCGAGGTCACAGTAGGGAAGAGAGCATGTATTTATTTCTCTAGACTTTGTGTTTCAGCAGTGGAGGTCCAACACTTGTGTCATGGCACCCTGACAGAATCTATAATGGGTGAAACTTAACTAGAGGTATCTTTATTGTGCCAAGAGCCCTGATGATTTCAGACTTGCAAAGCTTGTGTTGAAACAATGCATGAGCTGGGCTTGGTGGCACATGCCTTTAATCCCAGCACTTGGGAGAGAAGTGGAGGCAGGCAGATGTGTGTGAGTTCAAGGCCAGCCTGGTCTACATAGCAAATTCCAGGACCGCTACCCAGAGAGACCTTGTCTCAAGGGGGAGAAAAAAAAAAAGACAAGAAGGATGAGAACTGTCTGTCATACAGTGACTGAGGGCGGTGTGTATGAGATGTGGGAACCAGGCAGTCCAGCAGAAGTAAGGAGTGTGGTGAAGAAAGGAGGTAGGCCATGAGCCATGCATTATGACACTCAGATGTCCCCACCAGTGTGTGTGTGGCTTTATTTTATCTTATTTTACGTATATAGGTGTTTTTACCTGCATGCGTGTCCGGGTACCACATGTGTGCCTGGTGCTCAGAGGTCAGGAGAGGGCATCAGCTCCCCTAGAACTAAAGCTATAGATGGTTGTAAGCCACCATATTGGTGCGAGGAACCAAAGCTAGGTCCTCTACAAGACCAAAGAGTGTCCTTAAATTCTGAACCTTCTCTCCTGCCACATGCACACATACATACATACATACACACATACATACATACACACATACATACATACATACACACATACATACATACTCCTGGGTTTCTTGCGTGTTCTAGGCATCAGAAAGTCAAAATGGCACCTGACATTTTGGTTACAATAACTTCCTGTGGGATGGAAGAAAACATGCAAGCCGGGTGTGGTGGCGCACGCCTTTAATCCCAGCACTCGGGAGGCAAAGGCAGGCGGATTTCTGAGTTCAAGGCCAGCCTGGTGTACAAAGTGAGTTCCAGGACAGCCAAGGCTATACAGAGAAACCCTGTCTCGAAAAAACAAAACAAAACAAAAAAAAAAAAAAAACAAACAAAAAAAAAAGAAAAAGAAAACATGCAAGCCTTCATATGTAAGTACACTGTAGCTGTCTTCAGACACACCAGAAGAGAGCGTCAGATCTCATTATGGATGGTTGTAAGCCACCATGTGGTTGCTGGGATTTTGAACTCATGACCTTTGGAAGAGCAGTCAGTGCTCTTATCTGCTGAGCCATCTCACCAGCCCCTTGTGTTATTTAATTCTGAATTATGTGTATATGTGGTGGTGGCGAGGTGTATGTGAACATACACCTCGTGCCCGGTGAGGTCAGAAGAGGGCACCAGATCTCCTTAAGAGTCGTGGGCAATTGTGAGCTGCCCAACATGGGTGCTGGGAACTGGACTCAGGTCCTCTGGGAGATCAGTGTGTGGCATTAACCAGTGAGTCAGACCTTGGCTGAAGTTTCTAATGTAGGACGTGTTGACTAGCTTCACCTGTAGATTGATAATGCCGAGCCGATACCTTGAAAGAATCCTTTCTCAGCTCCCCAGTCCTTCAGGTTTCCCCCTGCCAAAGGCTCTTAGAGTGCTCTGTCTAGACAGGGACTCCGTTGGGGCTTCATTGCCCTGCTCCCATTTCCTGTTCCAGTTCTCCCCATCAGCTCAGCTTCACAGTCTCTACTTCAAGCTCCTTCTTTACGAACAAACCCTTCCTTTCCTGCTAGGATGACCTAGTTGCTTCTGAAGGAGACCTCTAGCCAGCTCTACTTTTTAAGCATCAGCGTCACTGTATTCCTGGCTGGGCTCAGTGCAGCCACACAATACCCAGCATGTTGGGTCTAGGCTTTCCCAACCATGGGTGTAAAAGCAGCCCACCTGCTTTGTACTTCCCTTTGTTGCCTGTGGGATTTGTTTGTTGTTTTGTGTTGGTTTGGGTTTTTGTTTTGTTTTGGTTTTTGGTTTTTTGACACAGAGTTTCCTGTGCAGCTGTCCTGGAACTTACTCTGTAGACCAAGCTAGCCTCAAACTCAACAGAGATGCCTCTGCCTCTGCCTCTGCCTCTGCCTCTGCCTCTGCCTCTGCCTCTGCCTCTGCCTCTGCCTCTGCCTCTGCCTCTGCCTCTGCCTCTGCCTCTGCCTCTGCCTCTGCCTCTGCCTCTGCCTCTGCCTCTGCCTCTGCCTCTGCCTCTGCCTCTGCCTCTGTGCAGAGTGCACACAGTGCACAGACATATCTGCAGACAAAGCACTCACACCATAAGCATAAAATTAAAAATAAAGGAATATTTTACAAAGAAATGAATAAGTCCTCTTACTGTTTTAGCAGCATGAGTTCAATCCAGTGTGTAACTAGAAGTCTCCCTTGATAGTGTGGAGACAGTGGTATGGGGCTCCTGGTTGAGATATGCCCTATTGGTCTTAGTACTTGCAACCACATGCTAGAGCTCACGAGGGGGGAGGGCCTTGGGTTTTTTGCATCTTTTAACAATACCTTTTATTCATGAGGTATAACTGAAAGGCTCACATTTCACTTGTCAGTGGGGTGGGATAACCCAAACATCAGGGACCTTCCAGGATACAGGGAAGTCTAACCTCAGCTAGGTATCGACTTCTACTTATTGTGACTCTCTTTGCTGACATTGCTGTTGTTTATTACTTCCGTGCAGGATGACGAGAGCCTGAAGCACCTCACACATGAG
Organism: Mus musculus; assembly: GCF_000001635.26. NCBI lineage: Eukaryota > Metazoa > Chordata > Mammalia > Rodentia > Muridae > Mus > Mus musculus. The sequence goes on along the minus strand of NC_000068.7, from coordinate 6,103,032 downwards.
GAAAAGGACGTTATCCTGTTCTTTGAAGAGACTCTTGATTCCCTGGAATATGACTTTGACGAGCCAGCCCTGTGTGACAGTGGCATTCACTGCCACTCTCCACAGTCTCTGGAAGAGAGCCCTTCCAGCCACTCTGAGCCCGAAGATGTCATCGATTTAGTGCAGCCCGCACCTGCGTCTGGGGAAGCTGAGAGCCTTCCAGATATGCCTCAAGTAACAGGTGAGCCGTAGCCCACAGCTCCCAACACCTTTGACTTGGTTTGGTGCAGCACTCCAGACACGTTCGCACTTCCTGCTCGGTTTGCCTGGGCTGGTCAGTACAGACACTCTTAAAGCTTCTAGAAGGGAGTCTCTGCAAGGCAACTGTAAGAGAGACAGAGGGAGGGAGGGAAACCAAATGAACATGTAGGGGTGTGTGTGTGTGTGTGTGTGTTGGGGAGCACCTGATTTGTTGTGCAAGATTATATCCCATTTTTAACGAAAGGTTATCTGAAGCAGTCAAGAAAGGGCAGAGAAGGTTCGAGCTGGTACTGAGCAGATAAGTACCAAGAGATAAGCTTATGCCCATTGAGTTATGAGGTAGAACAGGAAGGAAATAGTCAGGGAAATTTCCTCCCAGCCTTTATTTGCTGATGGGAACTTATATTAAAAGCAAGGAGACACATAGGGAATGTAGGACAGGAAAGAAGAGAGAAAACACGTGTGCACGCACAGACTGTCCACACTGGGAAAGAGGGGTGTACGGTGAGATGAGGTCTCCCTGTACAGCCCAGGCTGGCCTGGAGCTTACTGGGTAGCCCAGCCTGAGGCTCAGTCCTCTTGTCTCCGTCTCTCAGTCATCACAGTGTATACATTACCACCGCTCTTAGCTTCCATACATCTTTTGAAGCGTTACTCAAAATCTGCCATCACACGGGCTCCATATAAAGAAGAGCAAGGCTTGCAGCCAGCCCTTGGGGGCGAAACATTGGATTTTGCATTTCTATTGCGCTTCTGCTTTGATGCTTAGTCCTAAGGTAATCTGAACCTGCTGATCCTTTAAAAAGATTAGATCGCACAATCACACCGAAGAAAACAGGTTCGGAAAATTTAGCACTTGTGCCCTGCAGTTCTCTAACCTATTTTCATAGCTTTTCTGATTGTTTTGTTTTGTTTTGTTTTGTTTTTTGAGTCAGGGTCTCTTTATATAAAATCCTGGTTGTTCTGGAACCCACTGTGTAGACCAGGCTGGCCCTGAACTCACAAGAGATCTGCCTGCCTCTGCCTCTTGAGTGCTGGGATTTAAGTTGGGCACCGCTATACTCCTTCAGTGTCTCCTCTGTAGTGTCCTTAGTGTCACCCCTGCTGAGGTGGTCACAGCTTGGCTCCTGGGGATCACATGCCCCCAGGGTGACGGACCCTCAGAAACGTACCTTTTCCAGACTGCTTCTTAACTGGGTGTTTCTGGCTCTAGCTGGTCACCACCCTGTCGGGAATCTGTTGGTTCTGAATGTGTGGATCTGGGACTAAATGGACTGCCTCCTCTGTAACCCGTGCATCAGGACGAGCGTGTTGATTAGACACTGTGGAGGTTCATAGAGTGTCCCACTGGCTCTCAGGAATAGCGTGGACAGGAGCATGCATGTAACTTTTATTGGGGCAAAAACTTATGAGACCTCTCTTCTCCTTTCAGGGGCCCCATCTGATACAAAACATGGCACTCCATTTCTTGAAGGTGGGAAACAAGCCGCTGAGAATTCCCTGCCACCACCAGACTCCAGGGGCCCTGAGGTGTTTCCTTTGCCGCCCTCCCTGCCTGTCCCCGCTCCCTCTGCCCCGCGAAAGGAGCTGATGTCCCCCTCTCCTCCAGCAGAGCATCCCAAACTGCTGCGTTCTGTGCCCACTCCTCTGGTGATTGCTCAGAAAATATCTGAGAAGTTGGCGGGCAATGAAGCCCTGTCTCCCACATCCCCTTCAAAGGAAGGCAGGCCTGGGGAATGGAGGACACCGACTTCTCCAGCTTCTAGAAACGGAGACCATGTCGGCGTGTGGCATCGACACACGACCCAGTCAGCACCCAAGGTCCATCGCTTCCCCAGCAACATAAGCGTGACCAACAGCGCAGGCAAGGACTTCAACAAGACCATCTCCAAGGCGGCTGTCAATGTGCAGGAGCGCAAGGCCCAGGTCCTGGCCAACATCAACGGCATGTCCTTCATCGCTGCGGGCGACACATCATCAGAAGAGCGGTGGCAGAAGGCGGAAGAGCAGAGGAGTGGCTCTGCGGATGGAGCACGCACCCTGGGCAGAGCGGGCATGGCCGGCGAGCCCGGGGCACCTTGTGCAGGAGTCCCGGCCAGGGCGCAGCAGTCCCGGGCTGTGCAGACAGAGCAGCCACCGGCGCTGGCGAACGGCTTCCAGAGCGTACACGAGGCCCTGCGCAGCGAGCCCAGCTCCTTCGTCCCCACCAGCAAGACCATCACCTTCCGGCCTGACCCCGCTGTGACCGGCAAGCTGGCGCGCCAGAATGCCAGCCGCAGCCTATACGAACCGCGCCCGGACGGCAGCCAAGATGCCCGCAAGCGCACGGGCTCGCTCCCCCGGGCGGTGGGTTTCCGGCCGCAGGGCATCACAGTGCAGTTCTCTGGCCGCGGCTCCACTGAGGAAGCTCGGCGCGAGGCTCTGCGCAAACTCGGGCTACTGAAGGAGAACTTGTGAGGGCCATGGGTGAGACTGCTGGAATGGCCTGGGTGGAACTTGTATGTCCACACTGGGGGGTCCAGTTCTGGAGCTGGGTGGCACGAAGTGCTGCTTGTCGGGAGAGAAGCTTCTGCCCCAATCCCAGTGCAGCGCGGAGTCAAGAGACCTGCAGGGCAAGGACAGCGCCCCCCCACCCCGTGCCCCCCAGCTGTCCTTTTCCTTTTCCGGGGTCTTGGAATTAGGACCTCTGGGCCTCCATGACTGCGACTTGGTCCAGACTCTGATACTCAGGATTCCCTCTCCTCTTCGAAAATAAAAAAAAAAAAAAAAAAAGAAATGCTTGTTAAATTTTTATAGTGTCATTATACACTTTGAGGTCTAGCTGTTGTGTGTTTGTTTTTGAAGGATGGAAGTTGGCACCTTACGGATCGGGGTTTTCTTAACATAATTTTCTTTGCCCCATTTTCTTAACTAAAACTCTAAATGAACCCATTGGGGAAGATTTACTGTAATTTTTAATCGTGAAAGTTAAAAATGAGGTCGAGTTTGGAAAAGATAATTTTTAGAAAGCAAGTCTCATTTGACTCTCTAAAATCTGCTCCCGGGATGTGTCCCTATGAGTCTGACTTGACAGGTAGCTATGCTAATGAACATGTGAGTATCGTGAGTCTTCGTATACTCATTCATTATTAATTACTTAAGTACCTGCTTCTGAAGACACCATTATCTAGAAACTGCACGATATGAGCGCTTCCTTTTCTCTAACAGATACCTTGGCATTGTGATGAGACACTACGAATTCTTCCTTTTATGGAAGTCGGCTAAGGATACATGAACTTCCAGTACAGTATGCTCTGTTCCCAATTAAAGCAACATTTCCTGATTTCAAATAAGCAAGATAGTTCCTGTTTTTACTTAACATTTTCCAGAATTTAAAGGAAAGTTTGAATCTTTGTCACCTCACTAGCTCTGTGTTACAAGGTAGCTAGAAAACAAAAGGAAATGATCTGCTAGGCTATGCTCTCAGAGCAGTGTGATTTGAAGTGATTTGAAGGAGCTCACGGAACTCAGTTGTGCAGCATGAAGTTTTCTTCCAGATTCTGTCTGACAGAGTTGTGGCCACAGTGTTATTATCCAAGCCATTTAAGGCTGGAGTCTCCAACTTCTAAAAATAGCTAGGGAAGGGCTGGCCCAAGAGCCACACCCTTCTGCCTGCTGGGCCTTCCAGCACGCACTGTAGCAGAGCCCATTGGTTTTCCCGTGAGTCTTACTGAGACTCCGACTTCTAATGAGCTGTTGAAGGACACATTCCTGGTGCCCCGCTTAGCCTGTAGGTTACATACAGGGAATGAGTGGGTTTTATTTCTTTGGAGCAAAGTCTATCAACTGGCTCAGCTCTCTCTCGTTCTCCTGAAGCCATCTCAAACATTTTAAAATTTAAGGAGGGGCTTTAAACTTTTTCAAGTGCTTTCAACTTTGCTGTTAATTGGCATGGGTTTGCTGAGGGGCCAGGAGGTCCCTTTGACAAAGTAAGATGCCATACACAGTGTTTGCTTAATAACTGAAGGTCTCAATACAGCTGTTACTGAACCTTTATAGACAATTCCTTTTCTTATTATAAGTAGAATGAGTGACTGTATATTAATATATTCTCATAATTATATCTTGAAAAACAAAATTTTGTCTTACCTATAAGCTACTGTATTATGTTATGCACGACATTTCCTCTTAAAGGGTTATCTTTTTTCTATTATTTATTCATATTTTTCTCTATTTAATCTATGATGACACTGACTGTTACTTTAGCTGTTACTTATTTCCAAAGCCCTAATTAAAGTCTCCTTCTTGTGATTCATGAGGACCCTGCTGTGTGTCTTGTCTGCTGAAAAGCATTAGTTTCTGTGTTGCAGTTATGTGACATGGCATTCTTAAATGACATCTAATTCCCAGTACTTAAGGACCGTATTTCAAAGCAAGATTGAAATGAAAAGGAAAGGTGGACCTGAGGTTCCCGGTCTCTTCAGGTGACATTTATAAACTTCTCTTCATTTTTAGGAAACTCTATCATACTACGTAGAAGTCAGAAAACCACACCACCAACAACAACAACAACAATTTCTCTTTTGCTTTTAGGAACCTTTCTTTATACAGATGTCCAAATTAGAGTCCTGCAAGCCAAAGCCCTACCTTGCAATCCCCAGAGGGAAATATCTGCTTCCGTTCTCAGTTCTTGCCTCTTCTCTCCCACCTCCGCCCCCTACCTGGTGTGTGTGCTTATCTTCGTAAAGTAACAGAACCTTTGGTCTTTTCTTTGCTTCCTCACTGAGGTTACACGCTCTTGTAAGGTTGCTTGAGGAGAGGGGGAAGGATGCTGCCCACTGGCCATGCTGGGGCCTCTGCTATGCACTGAGACTGATCGTGGATTCCTCAGCCACGGGAGGGGACACGCAGGCAGGACTACGGGAGCAGATTTACGACTGTAGAACTCTTTGCATGCAGCTATCAGGGAGCAGGACCACATTCAGAGCTAGCTTTCATAAGGAGCTTGATGGAAACCTTAGTATCAATTCAAAACAAAACCAACAAGTGTGTTTTTCCCAAATTCCCAGGGCTTTGATTATGGGGGATCTGACCTTTCCCAAGATTCAGTAGTGACTTTAAAAAAAAAAAATGCAGGTGATACCAGCTCTTTAACATGTATTAAAGAGGAAGAAAGAGAAGATAAATTTGACAACGTACTGTTATCCAAAAAAAAAAAAAAAATGTGTGTGTGCTACAGCTGTTGTCCTAGCCCTGACTCACATACAATGGGGCCATTGTTCAGCTCTGGCTGCTTTATCAATGTGACCTGGCAAGATTAATAAACTTATTTTTGCCCCAAACTGTTCCCTGTGTTCTCAGACTTCTGTCATCCAATAGTGGTGCTGTGGATGAGCAGTGGCCTTTTTCTCTGGGCCCCCTGTCCTCCCGCTGGTCCCCAGCCAAGGCTACTGGGTGGAAGGAGGAAGGGGAGGGGTGTGAATGTACACCTGGAGAGGTTTCTGTTCCCTCTGAAGTGACAAGTCACCAAACAGGTTCTGTGTCTTCTCTTCAGAACAAGGCTTTCTCCCCTGCCTTTAGAGTGCGGGGACACATCCCCTATCTTTTTCTAATCTGCTAGTCCGACAAGCCCTGCTTTCAAACACCTGAGAAAAGAAGCCTGAGCTGTGTGTGCGTTGCCATGTCCTGGGTACGTCGCAACTCTGTGACCGAGTTTGAAGCAGAGGCCCACTCTGCACTTCAGCTGCTGGCCTGCCCTTCACCATCACCGCACCAGAATCACCAGCTTTCTCTGGGCATCAAAGCCCGGGGAGGTGTAAGCTCCTCTGGGAATCCTGCCTCTGCAGAGATGCCTAGACACATCACATACTTTTAGGCTTAGAAGGAATTAGCTTTTGTGGGTGACAGTTGAATTGCTTTTAAAGGTCACTTGATTCAGAAAGATCCAGAAAACAAACAAACAAAAACACAAGAAAACTGTCCTTCAGAGTCTTGTTTCCTAAGACTGGACATGGCCACTAACGCAGCCAGCACCGCGTCAGCCCCACTTTGGAGGTGAAGGTAGGCAGGTGAGTTCAAGGTCATCCGCAGCTAGTTTGAGGTCAGCCTGGACTTCATGAGAGCCAGTTTCAAAACCAGCAAGACCTCAGAAATGACAGTCACCCCAGTGACAGCAGGTTCTACACACACTCCCTCCTGGTGACTTCCCTGAGAGGGATAGACAGCCAGAAACAACTCCCAGGAACAGAAACTCTCCTGAAGCCTTCCTCTTTGTCCTCTGGACTCTATGAGCCTTCTCTTGTGCAACCAAAGGAGGAGGAAGGAGGCATAATGGGGACTTTCAGAAAAGTCCGTGTGACCCACAATCCAGCCTCCAGCCTCAAGTAGGAGAGCGGTGCTCAGTGTCATGTCTCTCAGAAATTTTCCACCAGTGCCCCGAGTCATCTGCCCTATGTTTTCTTTCAGGCCCCACTGCTTTAAGGTATCCTGGGATCTAGAACAAGGCAGGCTAGGAGGGGTCTTCATGTATGGTTAATGCAGGTTCTTTTTTTTATTATTATTATTACGTATTTTCTTCAATTACATTTCCAATGCTATCCCAAAAGTCCCCCCCCCCACTCCCCTACCCACCCATTCCCATTTTTTGGCTCTGGCGTTCCCCTGTACTGGGGCATATAAAGTTTGCCTGACCAATGGGCCTCTCTTTCCAGTGATGGCCGACTAGGTCATCTTTTGATACATATGCAGCTAGAGTCAAGAGCTCTGGGGTACTGGTTAGTTCATAATGTTGTTCCACCGATAGGGTTGCAGATCTCTTTAGCTCCTTGGATACGTTCTCTAGCTCCTTCATTGGGGGCCCTGTGATCCATCCAATAGTTGACTGTGAGCATCCACTTCTGTGTTTGCTACGCCCCGGCATAGTCTCACAAGGGACAGCTATATCACCGTCCTTGCAACAAAGGCTTGCTAGTGTATGCAATGGTGTCATCGTTTGGAGGCTAATTATGGGATGGATCCCTGGATATGGCAGTCTCTAGATGGACCATCCTTTTGTCTCAGCTCCAAACTTTGTCTCTGTAACTCCTTCCATGGGTGATTGTTTCCAATTCTAAGAATGAGCAAAGTGTCCACACTTTGGTCTTCGTTCTTCTTCAGTTTCATATGTTTTGCATATTGTACCTTATATCTCGCTATACTAAGTTTCTGGGTTAATATCCACTTATCAGTGAGTACATTTCATTTGAGTTCTTTTGTGATTGGGTTACCTCACTCAGGATGATGCCCTCCAGGTCCAACCATTTGCCTAGGAATTTTGTATATTCATTCTTTTTAATAGCTGAGTAGTACTCCATTGTGTAAATGTACCACATTTTTTGTATCCATTCCTCTGTTGAGGGACATCTGGGTTCTTTCCAGCTTCTGGCTATTATAAATAAGGCTGCTATGAACATAGTAGAGCATGTGTCCTTCTTACCGGTTGGGACATCTTCTGGATATATGCCCAGGAGAGGTATTGCGGGATCCTCCGGTAGTACTATGTCCAATTTTCTGAGGAACCACCAGACTGATTTCCAGAGTGGTTGTACAAGCTTGCAATCCCACCAACAATGGAGGAGTGTTCCTCTTTCTCCACATCCTCGCCAGCATCTGCTGTCACCTGAATTTTTGATCTTAGCCATTCTGACTGGTGTGAGATGAAATCTCAGGGTTGTTTTGATTTGCATTTCCCTGATGATTAAGGATGTTGAACATTTTTTCAGGTGTTTCTCAGCCTTTCGGTATTCCTCGGGTGAGAATTCTTTGTTCAGCTCTGAGCCCCATCTTTTAAGGGGGTTATTTGATTTTCTGGAGTCCACCCTCTTGAGTTCTTTATATATATTGGATATTAGTCCCCTATCTGATTTAAGATAGGTAAAGATCCTTTCCCAATCTGTTGGTGGTCTTTTTGTCTTATTGACGGTGTCTTTTGCCTTGCAGAAGCTTTGCAGTTTCATAAGGTCCCATTTGTCAATCCTCGATCTTACAGCACAAGCCATTGCTGTTCTATTCAGGAATTTTTTCCCTGTGCCCATATCTTTGAGACTTTTCCCCACTTTCTCCTCTATAAGTTTCAGTGTCTCTGGTTTTATGTGAAGTTCCTTGATCCACTTAGATTTGACCTTAGTACAAGGAGAGAGGAAAGGGTCGATTCGCATTCTTCTACACGATAACAACCAGTTGTGCCAGCAACATTTGTTTAAAATGCTGTCTTTCTTCCACTGGATGGTTTTAGCTCCCTTGTCGAAGATCAAGTGACCATAGGTGTGTGGGTTCATTTCTGGGTCTTCAATACTATTCCATTGGTCTACTTGTCTGTCACTATACCAGTACCATGCAGTTTTTATAACAATTGCTCTGTAGTAAAGCTTTAGGTCAGGCATGGTGATTCCACCAGAGGTACTTTTATCCTTGAGAAGAGCTTTTGCTGTCCTAGGTTTTTTGTTATTCCAGATGAATTTGCAGACTGCTCTTTCTAATTCGTTGAAGAATTGAGTTGGAATTTTGATGGGGATTGCATTGAATCTGTAGATTGCTTTTGGCAAGATAGCCATTTTTACTATATTGATCCTGCCAATCCATGAACATGGGAGATCTTTCCATCTTTTGAGATCTTCTTTAATTTCTTTCTTCAGGGACTTGAAGTTTTTATCATACAGATCTTTCACTTCCTTAGTTAGAGTCATGCCAAGGCATTTTATATTATTTGTGACTATTGAGAAGGGTGTTGTTTCCCTAATTTCTTTCTCAGCCTGTTTATCCTTTGTGTACAGAAAGGCCATTGACTTGTTTGAGTTAATTTTATATCCAGCTACTTCATTGAAGCTGTTTATCAGGTTTAGGAGTTCTCTGGTGGAATTTTTAGGGTCACTTATATATACTATCATATCATCTGCAAAAAGTGATATTTTGACTTCATCTTTTCCAATTTGTATCCCCTTGATCTCCTTTTGTTGTCGAATTGCTCTGGCTAGGACTTCAAGTACTATGTTGAAGAGGTAGGGAGAAAGTGGGCAGCCTTGTCTAGTCCCTGATTTTAGTGGGATTGCTTCAAGCTTCTCTCCATTTACTTTGATGTTGGCTACTGGATTGCTGTAGATTGCTTTTATCATGTTTAGGTATGGGCCTTGAATTCCTGATCTTTCCAAGACTTTTATCATGAATGGGTGTTGGATCTTGTCGAATGCTTTTTCTGCATCTAACGAGATGATCATGTGGTTTTTGTCTTTGAGTTTGTTTATATAATGGATTACATTGATGGATTTTCGTATATTAAACCATCCCTGCATCCCTGGAATAAAACCTACTTGGTCAGGATGGATGATTGCTTTAATGTGTTCTTGGATTCGGTTAGCGAGAATTTTATTGAGGATTTTTGCATCGATATTCATAAGGGAAATTGGTCTGAAGTTCTCTATCTTTGTTGGATCTTTCTGTGGTTTAGGTATCAGAGTAATTGTGGCTTCATAGAATGAGTTGGGTAGAGTTCCCTCTACTTCTATTTTGTGGAATAGTTTGTGCAGAAATGGGATTATATCTTCTTTGAAGGTCTGGTAGAACTCTGCACTAAACCCATCTGGTCCTGGGCTTTTTTTTCTCTGGGAGACTATTAATGACTGCTTCTATTTCCTTAGAGGATATGGGACTGTTTAGATCGTTAACTTGATCCTGATTTAACTTTGGTACCTGGTATCTGTCTAGAAATTTGTCCATTTCGTCCAGGTTTTCCAGTTTTGTTGAGTATAGCCTTTTGTAGAAGGATCTGATGGTGTTTTGGATTTCTTCAGGATCTGTTGTTATGTCTCCCTTTTCATTTCTGATTTTGTTAATTAGGATGTTGTCCCTGTGCCCTCTAGTGAGTCTAGTTAAGGGTTTATCTATCTTGTTAATTTTCTCAAAGAACCAACTCCTCGTTTGGTTAATTCTTTGAATAGTTCTTCTTGTTTCCACTTGGTTGATTTCACCCCTGAGTTTGATTATTTCCTGCCGTCTACTCCTCTTGGGTGAATTTGCTTCCTTTTTTTCTAGAGCTTTTAGATGTGTTGTCAAGCTGCTAGTATGTGCTCTCTCCCGTTTCTTCTTGGAGGCACTCAGAGCTATGAGTTTCCCTCTTAGAAAATGCTTTCATTGTGTCCCATAGGTTTGGGTATGTTGTGGCTTCATTTTCATTAAACTCTAAAAAGTCTTTAATTTCTTTCTTTATTCCTTCCTTGACCAAGGTATCATTGAGAAGAGTGTTGTTCAGTTTCCACGTGAATGTTGGCTTTCCATTATTTATGTTGTTATTGAAGATCAGTCTTAGGCCATGTTGGTCTGATAGGATACATGGGACAATTTCAATATTTTTGTATCTGTTGAGGCCTGTTTTGTGACCAATTATATGGTCAATTTTGGAGAAGGTCCCGTGAGGTGCTGAGAAGAAGGTATATCCTTTTGTTTTAGGATAAAATGTTCTGTAGATATCTGTCAGATCCATTTGTTTCATAACTTCTGTTAGTTTCACTGTGTCCCTGTTTAGTTTCTGTTTCCATGATCTGTCCATTGATGAAAGTGGTGTGTTGAAGTCTCCCACTATTATTGTGTGAGGTGCAATGTGTGCTTTGAGCTTTACTAAAGTGTCTTTAATGAATGTGGCTGCCCTTGCATTTGGAGTGTAGATATTCAGAATTGAGAGTTCCTCTTGGAGGATTTTACCTTTGATGAGTATGAAGTGTCCCTCCTTGTCTTTTTTGATAACTTTGGGTTGGAAGTCAATTTTATCTGATATTAGAATGGCTACTCCAGCTTGTTTCTTCAGACCATTTGCTTGGAAAATTGTTTTCCAGCCTTTCACTCTGAGGTAGTGTCTGTCTTTTTCCCTGAGATGGGTTTCCTGTAAGCAGCAGAATGTTGGGTCCTGTTTGTGTAGCCAGTCTGTTAGTCTATGTCTTTTTATTGGGGAATTGAGTCCATTGATATTAAGAAATATTAAGGAAAAGTAATTGTTGCTTCCTTTTATTTTTGTTGTTACAGTTGGCATTCTGTTCTTGTGGCTGTCTTCTTTTTGGTTTGTTGAGTGATTACTTTCTTGGTTGTTCTAGGGTGTGATTTCCATCCTTGTATTGCTTCTTTTCTGTTATTATCCTTTGAAGGGCTGAATTCGTGGAAAGATAATGTGTGAATTTGGAATACTTTGATTTCTCCATCTATGGTAATTGAGAGTTTGGCCGGGTATAGTAGCCTGGGCTGGCATTTGTGTTCTCTTAGTGTCTGTATAACATCTGTCCAGGATCTTCTGGCTTTCATAGTCTCTGGTGAAAAGTCTGGTGTAATTCTGATAGGCCTTCCTTTATATGTTACTTGACCTTTCTCCCTTACTGCTTTTAATATTCTCTCTTTATTTAGTGCATTTGTTGTTCTGATTATTATGTGTCGAGAGGAATTTCTTTTCTGGTCCAGTCTATTTGGAGTTCTGTAGGCTTCTTGTATGTACATGGGCATGTCATTCTTTAGGTTTGGGAAGTTTTCTTCTATAATTTTTTTGAATATATTTGCTGGCCCTTTAAGTTGAAAATCTTCATTCTCATCAACTCCTATTATCTGTAGGTTTGGTCTTCTCATTGTGTCCTGGATTTCCTGGATATTTTGAGTTAGGATCTTTTTGCATTTTCCATTTTCTTTGATTGTTGTGCTGATGTTCTCTATGGAATCTTCTGCACCTGAGATTCTCTCTTCCATCTCTTGTATTCTGTTGCTGATGCTCGAATCTATGGTTCCAGATTTCTTTCCTAGGGTTTCTATCTCCAGCGTTGCCTCGCTTTGGGTTTTCTTAATTGTGTCTACTTCCCTTTTTAGGTCTAGTATGGTTTTGTTCATTTCCATCACCTGTTTGGATGTGTTTTCCTGTTTTTCTTTAAGGACTTCTACCTGTTTGGTTGTGTTTTCCTGTTTTTCTTTAAGGACTTGTAACTCTTTAGCAGTGTTCTCCTGTATTTCTTTAAGTGAGTTATTAAAGTTCTTCTTGATGTCCTCTACCATCATCATGAGATATGCTTTTAAATCCGGGTCTAGCTTTTCGGTTGTGTTGGGGTGCCCAGGACTAGGTGGCGTGGGAGTGCTGCGTTCTGATGATGGTGAGTGGTCTTGATTTCTGTTAGTAGGATTCTTACGTTTGCCTTTCGCCATCTGGTATTCTCTGGAGCTGTGCAGGATACACTAGGCGGGGTCCTGGAACCAAGATGTCTGTGCAGGGTACACTCGGCAGGGTCCCGGAACTAAGATGTCTGCTGCCAATGCTCAGGCAAAGCGCTCCCGCGCAGGGCAGATCCCAATCTTCAGAATTCTTAAGATCGTGTGACTGGTGTTGTGGGTATCTGGTGGTAGTCAGCCGACTCTGCGCCCTAGCTACCCCAGTGCTGCTCGGACCGAAAGGGGCTTGTGCCCCTACTCCAACCGGGTTTTCTGCTTCCCTGACCAATGCAGTCTCAAGTCCCGCACAATTGGATTGGAGCAGATGCTGTGTTCCACTCACCAGAAGTCTTAAGATCGCTTGGCGGGTGTTGTGGGTAGCTGGCGGTAGACAGACGACTGTGCGCCCTAGCTACCCCGGTGCTGCTCGGACCGGAAGGGCTAATGCAGGTTCTTGAATGCCAAGTGATACGTTCTGAAAAACCGCAGTATGGTGCAGTGGGAGGTGGTGCCTTAGAGGGCCCTCGATGAGGCATTCCCCCTGAGGTACCAGCCATACGATGACGACAACGATGACGATGATGACAGGTGTAGTATATATAAAATGAAGTTTATTTTGGGACATGAGAAGGGAGATTAAGAGGGAGTGAAGGAAGAAAAAGAGAGGGGACAGAAAACAGAGAAAGAGAGGAGAGGGAAAATAGTCCTTTTGGAAACACAAGAAGAGAGAGAGAGAGAGGAGAGAGAGAGAGAGAGAGAGAGAGAGAGAGAGAGAGAGAGAGAGAGAGAGAGCGCTCAAACAGTCCTTTTTAGCAAGCTAGGGCTGTACCTGTACCTGGCTGTTGCTAGGTAATTGTTGGGTGGAGCTCACAAGCTTAGCCTAAAATTCTTGGAGCCAACTGTTTCCTCACTGGGGCCATACTTCTGAGCTTCCAGAGCATTTGGAAGGGAACTCCAGGTTATAGGGGAGCCACTCTTAGGGTCAGGGCTCTAGTCTCCACTGCAGGCTGTACCTTCCTGCTGAAGTCATGGGTGAAAAGTCACAGCTGAACCTAATGGAACCTAGTCACCAACTGACAGGTCACAAAAACAAAAAAAAAAAAAAAACCAACCCAAAAACAAAACAAAAAAGCTGGGCGTGGTGGCACACACCTTTAATCCCAGCACTTGGGACAGAGGCAGGCAGATTTCGGAGTTCGAGGCCAGCCTGGTCTACAAAGTGAGTTGCAGGACAGCCAGGGCTATACAGAGAAACCCTGTCTTGAAAACCAACCAAACAAACAAAACCAAAACAGACAGGTCACACTTCATAAACTCTGACTTCAGAGTATGTGTGTGCTCAAAGCAAAGCTGCCAAGGGTACTAGCCAAACTTCTGGAGATGCTTTCAAAGGGTGAGGCTGAGTGAACGAGGGAGTTGGTGGGGCACACACACACACACACACATACACAGGAGCACGAGAGAATATGTGTATTCTCTCATAGCATGATGACTTCAGCCCTTGGCATCTTTGATTTCGCTCATTAGGTGAGGGTATTGGCCTTGGGTGTTGCCATACAGCTAAAGGCATCTTTGCTAGTAAAGATGCCTCTGGGTCTCTGTGGCCCTTGGGAGATGACGTAAGCCCCCAGTTCATTTGGAATCAGTGGCTTGCAGGTTGTAGGTTGTCATGACAGCAAGTTACAAAGACCTCTTCAGCTTGTATCTCATTCTATTGCCCAGTAGTTTCCTGGTCCATGAAACTGAATAGACTTTATCCCCTTTCCCCCTACTTGCTTGGTGTGTGAGCATCTGAGTTTGGGGAAGATGGCCTCTGCCTTTGTGAAGCAGAATGAAGAATGCCCTAAGGAACCTACTATGGTGTTTTAACTAAAGTGTCTCTACCTCTCGCTTGCCTTATAAACCTAGCCGTGTTTCTGAGGCTTTTTGTGAGGTTCATTTTCAGTTTACTAGCATGCAAGCATGCATGCATGCGTGAGTGTGGTGTGCGTGCGTGTGTGAGTGTGTGTGTGTGTGAGTGTGGTGTGCGTGCGTGTGTGAGTGTGTGTGTGTGTGTGTGTGTGTGTGTGTGTGGTGTATGGCGGGTGTGACAGAGGAGGATATCAACTGTACTCTTCTATGATCCTCTACCTTCCTCCCTTGAGTCAGGGTTTCTCTCTAAACTTAGAGCTTCCTGATTTCCAGCAAGCCCCATTGATCATTGTCTCTGCCCCTGACCCCCAGTGCTGGTGTTACAGGCACATGAGACCAAGCCTGACTTTTTATGTGAGTTCTGGCGATCCCAATGCTTGAGTAGCGAACACTCTTCCCCCAGCAAGCCACTGTTACCCAGCTGCGCTCTCTCTCTCTCTCTCTCTCTCTCTCTCTCTCTCTCTCTCTCTCTCTCTTCCCTCTCCCCCAACTCCTGTCGTTGTTTTGAGAAAGGATCTCACTGTAGAACACAGGATCTCCACAAACTTTCAGTCTTCCCACCTGGCCCTCCAGCGCGCTGGATCCCAGTTCACTCTAAAAGAACAGAACTAAAATGTGTATAATGTCAAACAGTCAGTGTGAGTGAGACCATAACTAAAACGTAGCACTTGATATTTGTTTTTTTGAGACAGGATCTCACGAGGTAGCCTAGGCTGACCTAGGCTGGCCGATCACATTCCTGATTCTTCTGCCTCAGTCTTTAGAGTACCTTGGGTTCCAGAGACTCATCCACTGGCCCAACTTACAACTTGCTTTGTTAATCTCTAAAGCAAGGCAGGTGCCAAATTAGACTGAGTTCCTTTATTCAGCAAAGGCTTGTTTCTGTTCCACAGAGTGGGCACAAAGTGGTGATAAATACCTTTATTTGCTCTATGACTACCGTGTGTGTGTGTGTGTGTGTGTGTGTGTGTGTATTGTGCATGAGTGTGCGATGGCCGTTCACAGGAAGGTTCCTCTCTATCGGGTCCTCCCAGGACCATTTCATCCACTGCCCTGGTCCCTGGGCTGCAGACATCTTGCCTCCCACACCTCTCTTGATGTTCCTCAAGCCAGGCCAGGACTGTTGTCTGAGTTCCTCTAGGTGCGGAGCTGGCTGCACCTTGCCAGGTCATCAAGGGGGTGGGGGTGGGGTGCGTCCTACCTAGTATCTCTCCAAAGAGCTTGTCTCCCCTTCCCTGGAATCACGTCCTGCTCGCTCCCAGACTTGGAGTTATGGTCCTCCTGCTAGAAGACTAGGAGGGCTTCTCCTTGTGAATAAGGTCATCTTGCCTCTGGGCCTGGCGCCCACACAGCTGAGTCTTCAGGGAGAAGCGAGGCAGTGTGCCAGGCCCTGCATCAGGGGCAGGAGCCTCTGACCTCTGACTTGGAAGAACCACTTGAAGGCAATACCTTTGTTCCATGTTCCCAGCCCTTCTCCCAGAACTTGATTTGAAACCCAGAATTGCCAGCAGTGTGGAGCTTCTAACCAGCTGGGTGGGAACTCCAGAATGGGGGTGGGGTACCAGCTGCCAACCGCAGTCCTTGGAAATCACCCAGTTACTGGAAAGGCAGGGACACCTCAGTGGGGGCTGTAGTCAGGGCTGCAGGCTCCAAGAGGGCACAGGTCCCATTCCTATCTAGCCCCATGCCTATCATGATACAGCCATATTATGCGACCTCGGCCCCTCTAAGCACCTTGGCACAAATGAGGACAATTCTGCCAATGCCCATAAACGGCATTGCTGACATTTATGTCCTGTCCTGCTTGGAGGTGCCTGCATCAAAGAACACAGTGTTTCCGGCTTTGGGAGGCTCTTACCCTATGCCTAAGCTTGTTGCTATTTTTGTGATTTTTCCCTCCTCTGAGAATAACTACCTTCTGTGCCTTTAGGCCAGATTGTAAAAAGAACACCTCCGCCATTTCCTTTAAAACCTCTCTCCACCCAGTCATCAACCTTCTACAGCCTTAATTCTAGGAATGATCTGCTATTTCCAAAAATCAGATCCAGTCATGGGTGTGGGTACACATTTGTAATCCCAGCACTTGGGAGGTGAAGG
This sequence comes from Mus musculus, assembly GCF_000001635.26. Taxonomy (NCBI): domain Eukaryota; kingdom Metazoa; phylum Chordata; class Mammalia; order Rodentia; family Muridae; genus Mus; species Mus musculus. The sequence goes on along the minus strand of NC_000068.7, from coordinate 6,086,601 downwards.
CAGGAGGATCAGGAGTGTACAGTGATCGTGGCCTAAATAGTCTGAGGCCAACCCAGACTACAGAAGACTACACAAACAAACAAATCAGTTCCACGTGATCTCAAATTTTTGATCCTTGGATTTCAGATTCCACATAGCACTGTGCAGGGCTTCGGTGAAGAGGAAAGAGACACGGAAAAGGCTAAGCACCTTGAACCTGGGCGTGGAAAGGCTCTAAAAGCCCCGAGGGAGGCTGTGAGCTGCGTAGCTGCTACGTTGTAGCGGTAAGGGCTCACCCTCTGCAGGCCATTGCTAAGGCACCTAAGCGGTCCTCCCTGGCAGGGTCTGGGAATGGGGGTTGGGAGCCGAGCTCTGCCCTGAGGCTTCAGATCTCACACAGATCACCAGCCTCTGAGGCGTCAGCCTATGACCACTCTGCGCGTAGGTGATCTAGATGAGCCATACTTACTTCTCAGGGTCATGGCAGGGCCTGACTGAGCATAGGCTTAGCATGTGCCTGGTCACACCTCTGTCACCACAGCCATTGCCTACACCACAATGGGGAAGTCCCTCATAGCCCTGGGGACCTGAAGCAAGACCTGAAGTGACAGCCACAGCGGGATAGAGAACTCTGGCATTCCACGGAGGTCCCTGTCTATCTTGCAGCCTGTGGCTCCTGGCTTCCTGCTTAGAGACACAACCAACTGGTTTAGATTCCACAGGGGAACCGAGCTGCAGGACTTGCCCACTTTCTAAAAATATGAGTCCTGAGTTTATTTCCCTTTTCTGGGGCTGGGTTTGCTTGCCTGGCTTCCTGCTCAGAAAGCCAGCATTGGACAAAGCACACGTGTGAGCTCACACTTCCAGGCTGCCTCCTTTCTTGGCCTGCGGAGGACTCTCTCCACAGCCTCCCTTCCAGGCCTCCTCCCCAGAGGCAATGCCAGCCCAGCTCTCCCAGAAGACTGGGGAACCGTGTGGCCAGTAATGGCCCTCAGATGTGTCCCATACATACTATTTTTATTTATTTATTTATTTATTTATTTATTTATTTATTTAAAAGATTTATTTATTTATTATATGTAAGTACACTGTAGCTGTCTTCAGACACTCCAGAAGAGGGAGTCAGATCTTGTTACAGATGGCTGTGAGCCACCATGTGGTTGCTGGGATTTGAACTCTGGACCTTTGGAAGAACAGTCGGGTGCTCTTACCCACTGAGCCATCTCACCAGCCCCTTATTTTTTTACTATATAGACCAGGCTGGCCTGAAACACAGATCCATCTGCCTCTGCCTCCTGAGTTGCCTCTGACTCCCAAGTGCTAGGATTAAAGTTTTAGAGGCCCTTTGTAAGATTCTAATGCACGGCCAGAAAACAGAAAGTGTATCCCTCTCCCAAGGTGGATGAAGTACCCTAAAGTGCTGGCCTACAGTATCTTTGAGGTGGGGGTCCCATTACATTTTCTTACCTTTGCACCCACGGTGTACCTATTGTGGCACCCGGCACATAGTAGGTGCCAAAAACAGCTATTGAGTTGAATAGTTGTGAGAGAATAAGCATATTACAGCAAGAGTCTGTTACCAAGAATAGTCTAGCTCAGAGAACAGAGACACAGAGGGAGGGGATCACTGGACACCCCCTTCTCTGACAAGGGCCAGTCCATGACTCCTGCATCTCCAATACATGATCTCTGGGCTTCCCTTGAATGGACCAAAAGGTTAGGTGTTGGTTGTGCCAGCCCTTCCTGGATACATCCTACTAGCATTCGAGTGCCCTACTATGTGCTGTTCTGGGAGCTGATCACATAATAGTGAGCAGGCAGTTCAGGCTGCTTCCTCCATGGGCACTGCAAAAGGGTTAAATGTGGGACTGCAGAACTGAGAGCAGGGGAGGTGGCCAAGGTGATACCTGGAGGACAGAGCCAGAGCTGCTAGAACCAAAAGGGAGAGAGAGTGAGCTCGGGCAAAAGGAATCACGCTGACCAAGACTCAGAGCAGTTCAGGAAGAGGAAGGTGTGTGAGGGACAGCAGCCTGTACCACCACTGGACAAACACTGCCCATGAGTGAGGAAGGGCCTGAGGAAGAGCCATGCTCCCTGATCACTCAGGTTGTACAACCCAATTCAACAAACAGCATCATTCAGTACACCATAAAATAGAAGCAAAAAAAGGAGGCCCTGGGGCTCGCGAGATAGCTCAGTGGGTAAGAGCACTGACTGCTCTTCTGAAGGTCCTGAGTTCAAATCCCAGCAACCACATGGTGGCTCACAACCACCTATAATTAGATCTGATGCCCTCTTCTGGTGCATCTAAAGACAGCTACAGTGTACTTATTTATAATAATAAATAAATCTTTGGGCCTGAGGGAGCAGAGCAGACTGGAGCGAGCAGAGGTCCTAAACTCAATTCCCAACAACCACACGAAGGCTCACAACCATCTGTACAGCTACTCATATATATACATTAAAAAAGAAAGAAAGAGAAAGAAAGAAAGAAAGAAAGAAAGAAAGAAAGAAAGAAAGAAAGAAAGAAAGGAAGGAAGGAAGGAAGGAAGGAAGGAAGGAAGGAAGGAAGAAAGGAAGGAAGGAAGAAAGGGCCCTGTTCTTGAACTTGTTACTGTGTGGAAGGTAGGGAGAGAGCTGTGGCCAGGACATAGGTGGAATTCCTGACAAAGCAGGTGGGTGGGGCCCAGGAGTAGAAGGACAGTGTCATCACAGGCAATTAGGAGTTGGGAATGTGCCAGGTCAACTCTAGTCTCTCCACACTAGAGCTCTGTGACCTCAGCCAGAGGGTTTCAACATCCCTGCTTGCAAAGAAAAGGAAAATGCCCAACCTTCCTAGGAGGGCGCAAAATGTAAAAAAGATTGTATGTGTTACACTACATGGTGCTAGACCAGTTCCTCCATGCAGCACCCATGGTGCTCCTCCATGCAACACCCATGGTGCTCCTCCATGCAGCACCCATGGTGCTCCTCCATGGTGCTCCTCCATGCAGCACCCATGGTGCTCCTCCATGCAGCACCCATGATGCTCCCCCATGATTCTCCTCCATGCAGCACCCATGGTGCTCCTCCACGGTGCTCCACCATGCAGCACCCATGATGCTCCCCCATGATGCTCCTCCATGCAGCACCCATGGTGCTCCCCTATGCTACTCTTACTGTACACCACACACTATAATACTGCTTAGCAAATGTTTGGGAAACCAAGCCAAGGTTTATGCAGCTGGGAACAAGGAGCCCCACTTGTTCAGCTCCGTGTTTGGGGTCTCAGTCCCATGCTGCGAAAGTGTCATTTCTAAAACCAGTTCTCTGTCCATCCGGTTCCCAGGTTGCATCCAGGCAAGTGGTGAATGGCAGGCAGGGAGGGGCCTGTGGGCCAGGCTAATGACACTTAATGGGAGATGGAGTCTCAGATGCAGACAGCAGCCACACTGGCTGATCCTCTAATGACAGAGAATATTTGGTGGGTGTGGCTCCTCCTGTGTTGGTTGGCTGCCTTCAGAGGCGTCATCATGGGAGAGTCCTGATCAGACTGCCTGAAGTAGGGCCTCGAACAAAACTTACCTTGGGATCACACTTTATTTTTGAAAGCTTGTTTAAAAGATGCATATCCTTTTAATTATTTACGTGTGTATGGGTCTGTATGTTGATATGTGCACTGGTGAGTTCAGACGCTTATGCAATCTAAAGCAGCATGCTGAATCCCCTGGAAGTGGAGACAAGGCAGCTCTGAGCTGCATGACCTGAGTACAGGGAAACAAACTTGGATCCTCTGCAAGAACTCACTCCTCCAGCCCCTCGTTTTGTATTCTTGAACTGTGCGGAGGAGAGAAGGCCTGGAGGTGGAGACTGGTATATCTGTGAAAATAAAGATGAGCTTGGGTCTGGCCCTGCCACACACACGCTGTGCACCCAGCCTGGCCCATGTCACTTCCCATCTCTCCACTCTTCACGGGACTAGCCAGGAGCAATTAGACCATGCTATGATAAGAAAATCCCCCTAAGGTTTTTGTATCTTAACAAAATGTAGCCTATTTTACTTACAGCCATCCTTTAAGTCTGGTACTCCTCCAATGGCTGTGTAGGAAGTGGGGCCTCCTGGAAATTGTTGCAGTCAAGAGGATGACTCTGACTGTAGACTTGTCATCTGACAGTGGCTTTGCTATGTGAGTGAGCTCAGCCCTTTCTTGCCAGCTTTGGCATTTCTTCTTGCCACACGATCCCTCTCACCAGAGAGAAAACCCTCACCACATATATCCGCCCCCCCCCCACACACACACACACACCTTGGTTTTGCAGAACTCAAGACTGTGAGCCAGTTGAAACTTGTCTTGTTTATAAATGACCACACAGTGTTATTCCAGAACAACAGCGTGTGACAGACTACAACCGTTCCTAAAGTGTCCCTGCAGTAAGGAAGGGTGAGGCACTGAAAGTACCTGGAGGGCCAAACCTGGACGACATCTCTTCTCCTACCATCTATCTCTGGACTGGGTTCATCGTATCCCATCATGGGGGTTGTCAGGAAGTCAGTGTGCTCCCACGAAGAGACAGCTATGGAGAGCGTGGAGCAGGGTCTGCACAACCCCACTGCTGAGGGCTTCCATTCATACTCCATTTTGGAATGAGGGCCAGGCAAAGTTATATGTTGGAGCCACTAAGACCTCCCTGTCCTCACAAAGTTTAGCAAGTGACACCCATAGCCACAGCAGTTACAGCCCTGGACAGTGACAGGGGCATAGCCTAGAGCCAGGGTAAGTAGGAAAGCTTTACACCTAATCTCCCAAAACAGCATCTCTGTGTGTGCACAATTGTGTGCTTCTGGGGCTGGAGAGGTGGCTCCGTGGTCAAAAGCACTGGCCGCTCTTGCAGAGGACCAGTTCAGTTCCCAGCACTTACATCAGGTGGCTCACAGTTGCCTGGAACTCCAGGGGACGAGACTCTCTTTTCTGGCCTCCACAGGCCCTTGGACACATGATACATACACTCATGCAGAGACACAATACTCATAAATATACAAGTATGTAAATATTTTTAAAGTCTATTGTGATTATTACACAAATTATATTTATTGAAAGTTGTATTTATTAAGCGGGGGGGGGGGGCTTTTTTTTTTTTTTAAAGTGTGGCTCACAGGGCGCTGGTATAACTCATTTAATCTGCCTCACTAACAGTCTCTTCCTTTATTTCTTTCTCAAGTGTAGCCCCACCCACAAAGCCATATATCAAGCCCTGATTTGTAGTATTTGCCTATTGCGGGGAAGTAAATACTCCTACACAGTCGGGCCAGTTTCCAGCTCGCGACATCACTGAGCTGAGCTGGGAAGAAGTGTGCAAGCAACAAGGAACCAAGGAACACTGTGTGGTAGCTCCCTTCCGGGGAAGGGAGCTCAGAGTCTGGCCTTAAGGCCCCGCCTCCTACTGCTGAGGTACAAAGGTGTCCGCATGTGGTGGGTGAGGCCAGACCACTAACCTGGCAAAGCAGCCTTTGACATCCTTCCTGGGGTCTGTCACCAGGTTCTCGGGGCATGGCTAAATGAAGCAATCCTGGAGCAGATTTTGCCTGTGGAACAAGAGTACCAGGGAGTCTACAGGATGCTCATGTTTTATGATGTTGCCAGCTTTATAAGAAGACTACAGCAGAAGTGTGTCTGAGAGCTGCCCAGGGACTCAGCCTGAATGTCTGTCCTGAGCAGGACGCAGGACGTATTACGGAGGAAACTGAGACAGGAGCGTTTGGGATCCAACAAAATCCTACAGACAGTCAGGGCCAGAGCCAAGATGTGAGCCCAGGTGGTCTCATTCCTGCTGTGACCCTGAGCTGCTGTCCCCCTCACAGGGGTCTTGTCCTAGGAACTTGCCCACTATTCTGGGACTCACTGAGCCTGAGTCTTATTGTTTGAGGAACATGAACCAAGGCAGGCCTGAGTTGTCAGGCTAGCATCTTAGCCAACTTGGGAGACATTTATTTTAGATAGAGTATGGGCCAGGCCTGGTGACATAACTTTAATCTCAGTATTTGGAAGGCTTAGGCAGGTGAGCCCAAGGCTAGAATGATTTGCATAAAAAGTTTGAAGTCAGCTAATGAAATGTTGTCTAAAAAAATAAATAAATAAATAAAACAACCAACAGCCACAAAACACAAAACTTACCTGAGCCAGGGCTCTTGAGTGTTTTTCTTCAGTGTCCCTTTTCTCTGAAAAAGAGAGCAAAGCTACTTTTTCAAGTGAGAAAGATGAGAAAGCCAGCTTTGGGGAGAGAGGTCTGAAGGAAAATCCCCAAATACCTGGCTCACTGCCTATTCCCTGCAGAGTGGAACATGGCCCCCTTGGGTGTGCCCCAGGTGCAGGTTGCTGGGGAGTGACTCAGGTGGGAAGGGCTGGCACATTCCTGCTTTTAGAGAGCAAGGAGAACCAAGAGGAGATGGGAAATTCCCTGTAGGCAGGAAGTTGGTGGAACAGGGGGAGATAACCCACCCAGCCTCCAGCATGCAGCTTAAGAGTGCTTAAGACCACACTCAGGTGTTATCATTAGCAGAGACAGTGTCACAGGTAGCGCACCAGTAAGCATCACTCCTGAAGGAGTGATCACTCAGGCTGCCCTCTGGGTTTGCAAGGTTCCT